>NW_028185894.1:57448-74372 GCF_003343005.1 Rhea americana
AAAAAAAAAAAAAAACACAAAGAAAGAAAAAAACACCCCATCCTTCAGCATCATCCAGAAAGTTTTAAAGACAATTACATAAGAAATTACATAAGACTCCAATACCACTGAGACCTGAACCAGGAGATTGTCTTGTTTTGTTTAGAAATGCATCAAACTGCAACTAGATGGAGTCTAGGTTCCAGAAGAGAACATGCTAACTTAAACAGCATTAAGCAGTTATTTATACAATGAAAGCCTGTTTAAAAAAAAACCCCAAACAACTTCCTTTCACATTTATATCTCCAAAGCAATTCAAAGAAAGTATGCCACAAAAACTGAGCTGTTCAGTGAAGATGTCTTTTTCTCCACACTAACAGTGCAACAGAAAAATGCTTAGTTATTTGATTGCACAAGTAACAAAGCATGCAAATAGTCAATCAACCTCAACAGAACAGTGTGCATATTTTAAATTTGCTAATAAATGCACAGTAATTATTTTCCATTTGCTTTGTTAGTGTTTCTCTCTTGTTTTGAGACACCACAAAACCACATGATACATGACGATTTGCATTCTGTATCTGACATACACATATGAATACAAACAGAACAGCTATGGTGATGTGATCAACAGTAATTCAGCTGTCATCTGATTTAAGAGACCCACACAAGCCTCCCACGGGGCTTCAGTCTCATTACCAATTACTACCAAGTGCTTGGGGGGCTCAGATTCAAATAAGGCTGTAAGGTAAATAACCTGACCTAGTCCTCCTTTATGCTCAGAAGCCTAATGTAGTCATAAAAATATGACCAATGACATTTATAGCTTTGCTCCTCTGTCTCTGAGCAAGCAGATAGGTGCTACTCTACCTCCATACCAATAATCAACCAACTTAATGACAAAAACTTCCCGTTGTGTCACTCCCCCAGAACAGAAAAATACAAGTTGAGTTTTCCTGTGAAGTTCCTGGACGTTCTCTAAAACAAAATTGGAGGTATCTTTTTAAGGTTAGGATCAAAGTACTTTTGAATCCTGCAGTGGTACATTACAAATGCAGTAGTTTCTCCATGCTATTCTAACAAAGAATTGTTTCCTTCCCCTCAGCCTCCCTTCAAATTCCTCTAAAATCCTGCTTGGCATCAGGAGGGAAAAAAAAAAAAAAAAAAAAAAAAAAGTGGCAGCCTTCATGACAAACAGTCAGAGATGAGTTTGATCTTATGCAAAAAGGCTGCTTTATGCTGTAAGTATTCTTGCAACTTGTCTGGGGAGGGAGGCACAAAAAACAAACCAACAGCCTGCTTTAACAAGTGAAGCCTATGAAGAAAGCTAGATTAACAGCCCTGAATGCAAGTCTCACTTAGCAATATAAAGCAAGCAAAGTTAAGATTTCACAGGCTTCAAAACAGACACATCTATAAATACAACAGCAACTCCCATGACACATTGAGACGATCTCTCTGCTGAGAGTACCTGTAAAACCACCCAAGTCTGACAGCTGTTTTCATCAGAAAAGTTGGTCATACTTGCAGCTGGTTCTTCAGCCTAGAAAAGTTGATTATGATCAACCTAACAAAAGTCTTTTTATTAAAGGTTTCATTATGTGAACTATTTTCAGATTGTGAGCAAGCTATCCATTGCAAAAAGTTTTCAGATGGATTCTCACGGTTCTTTGAATCTCCTCCTATTTCTCAGTTTACTTCTTGAGCTGAGAGCTCCAGAACTAGACATGGCATTGTACGAGTTGCTGCAAACATACACAGAGCTCTGCTCCTAATCATTCGCTTCTATAAATCCAAGGCTAATTTGCTATTAAGGGGCAAGGGGGGGGGAAGGAGGGGAGAGAAACATTACAAGCTACACACACAGTAGAAGCTCATGTTCAGACAACCACAACAATCTCCCTTATCTTTCCATAATTCTAGAACAGTTTTCTACTTCTTTTAAAAAGAAGTGAGGAGCTATAACTTGAAAATGTCAACCTTGTTCTTTAGTAAACTTGTCACAAACAAAAATATCAATCCAGAACCACTCTGTTTGTGATCTACTTTTACTAACCATTCTGTAACAGAATCAGAGRAATTTAGGTTGGCAATGACTTCCAAACATGGAGTCTGGAAAACTGGCACACTACAACACCTTTGATGTGCTTGTACACTAATGCATGTAACATGAGGATCTATCAGAAGGAACAGCAGAACTGATAGTGTGCAGTTACAGAGCTACAAACTCATGGAGATGTAGTTAGATAGGTCACAGGACAAGGATGCTGCAATGGATGGATACAATCTCTTTTGGAAGGACAGTCCAAGAAGGCAAGGAGGGGGAGATGTCCTTTATGTGAGAGAGCAGCTGGAACGCACGAGCTGTGCCTAGGGGTGAATGATGAGCCAACCGAGAGCTTATGGATCAGCATAAAGGGGTAGACCAGCATGGGTAACATTGTAGTGGGTGTCTACTATAGACTGCCTGATCCGGAAGAAATAGATGAGGCCTTCAGACAACTGGAAGCAGCCTTACAGAACTTGTCCCTCCAGCCAGTATCAAGRTGGTTAACAAAGCAGGGCACAAGCAATCAAAGAGGTTCCTGGAGTGCATTGATGACAGCTTCTTAACACAGCTGATTGAGGAACTGACAAGAAAAGGCATTCTGCTAGACCTCATACTTCCGAATTAGGAAAAACTGGTGAGGGATATAAAAGTCAGGGGCAGGCTTGGTTGCAGTGACTATGAACAGGTAGAGTTCAGGATCCTGCAAAAAGGAAGCAGAGCAAAAAGCAGAATCAAAACCCTGGGCTTTACAAGAGCCAACTTCAGCCTTTTGGGGTAACTGCTTGGAAGAACTGTATGGCACAGAGCCCTGGAAGAAAGAGGGAGCCCAGGAGAGCTTCTTTATATTCAAGGCTTACATCCTCCAAGCTCAAGAATGGTCATCCCAGCAAGCAGAAAATTGAGTAAGGCAGCAGAAAGCCAGCACAGATGAACAAGATGCTCCTGTCTGAACTCAAACATAAAACATAAAAGAGGTTGAAGCAGGGTTGAACAGATGACCCACAAGGAACATGTAGTCACTGCCCAAACATGCAGAGATGGGTTTAGGAGAGCTAAAGACCATTTGAATTTGAATCTGGTAAGGGATGAAGGGCAACACAAAAGGTCTCTAAGTACTTAAGCAGCAAAGGGAAGGCTGCTTAGGGGCAGGAGGTTAGGGGCCGTGGTGACAAAGCATTCAGTATCTGTCTTTTATGTATATCTTCTTCACCTCAATCTTTGCTTCTAAGACTGGCCTTCAAGAATCCCAAGCCCCTGAGACCATAGCAGAAGTCTTAAGCAAGGAAGACTTACCTTCAGTAAAGGAGGATCAGGTTAGGGAACATTTAAACAAACTGGATGTATACAAGTCCATGTGCCCTGACAGGATGCACCTGCAAGTGCTGAGGGAGCTGGAYAATGCTGTCAAAAGGTCATTCTCAGTCACCTTTGAAAGGTCACGGCCATCAGAAAAGGTTCCAGAGAACTAGAAGAAAGCATCTTCATTAATGACTCACATGAAGAGACAGAACAAACCTTCAACAAGTYTGCTGATGATACAAAGCTGGGAGGACTTGCACCAGATGTTTGTATCAGATGCTGCTCAGAGGGACTTCACCAGGTTGGAGAAATGGGCAGAGAAGAACCTTACAGAGTTTAACAAAGGGAAATGCAGTCCTGCACCACAGGAGAAAACCTCTTGCACAAGCACAGGCTGAAGGCAAATCAGTTAKAAAGCAGCTTTGCAGAAGGACATAGGGATCCTAGTGGATAATGAGGTGAACATAAGCCAGCAATGTGCTCTTGAGGGGGGATCTTATCAACGTGTGCAAGTACCTGAAGGGAGGGTGTCAAGGGGATGGGGACAAACTTTTCAGTTGTCCCATGTGACAGGACAAGAGGCAATGGGCAGAAATTGAAGCACAGGAAGTTCTGCCTGATCGTGAGGGGGAATTTCTTCAGAGAGTGACAGAGCACTGGAACAGGTTGCCCGGAGAAGTTGTGGAGTCTCCTTCTCTGGAGATCTTCAAGGCCTGCCTGGATGCAACCCTGTCTAACATGTTCTAGGTGACCCTGCTGAGTGGAGAAGATTGGACTAGATGATCTCTAGAGGTCCCTTCCAACCTTACTGATTCTATGATTCTTGTGGCAAAGAGGAGCAACAGCATCCTGGGCTTTATTACAAAGAGCACTGCCAGTACCTCAAGGGAAGTAATCCTTTCCCTCTATTCAGCACTGTGATGCCCTATCTGGAGCACTCTGTTAAGCTCTGGGCCCCTCATTACAAGACAGACATAGCTTAGTGGAGCAAGACTAGCAAAAGGCCAAAGATGATTACGGTACTGGAGCATTTCTCATATGATGAGGCCGAGAGAGCTAGGACTGTATCACCTGGAGAAGATAAGGCTCAGGGGAATCTCAATAGTGTTTAGAAATACCTGATGGGAGGGTGTAAAGAGATTGGGGCCAAACTCTTCTCAGTGGTGCCCAGAAAAAGGACAAAAAGGAAACAGGCACAAGTTAAAATACAAGAAATTCCATCTGAACAACAAAAAACACTTTCTCACTGTGAGGGTGGTCAAACACTGGCACAGGTTGCCCACAGTGGTTGTGGATTCTCTATCCTTGGAGATAGTCAAAACTTGACTAGAGACAGTCCTGGGCAACCTGCTCTAGCTGACCCTCCTTGAGGAGGCAGATTGGACCAGCTGATGTCCAGAGCTTTACTAGCAGTAATTTATTCTCTCTTGATTAACAAAAACATTTAACTTGCACAGCAGAAGAACCACTCATAGGACCTCAACAACAACACCTACTTAAGGTAAGTTACTACAGGGTTACAAATCCTCTGGGGCTAGATGCGTACAAAGCATCTTAAAAAAAAAAAAGAAAGAAAGAAAGAAAGGTACCATTTGAACACACATGATTATCCACACTGTTGTGTTGAATTAGTAGGTCATATGAAGCATGACAACCAATACAAAAGGAAAAAGAGTAATTGTTGCCAGGAACAGCTCAGCCACTGTATTCTACAGCCACTCGTTTTCYGAGAACTCTCATACTTTCAAGGAAGTAGAAACAAGCTCATTGCCATAGTGGGAGGGGAAGAGTTTAAGGACCCAGGAGTATTTTACTTACATTCATTTTCTGCTCCTCTTCATTCACCCTGAACTTCTCTGGAGGAAGGAGTCTCATAAGCACAGGGCACTCTTGCAGTGGGCCATGGGCAAGCACAGGGCTGTGCATTAGAGTCATTATATCCCCTTCTGTGGCCCAGCCCCCCTCTTACTTGCAGAGGCTGAAGGAGAAACAGATTTTCACACTTCTTAGTGACTAAGCAGATAACAGACCACCAGCAGTTTTCTCCTTCAGAGGGATCTGTGTACCAGCAGAGCAGCATCCAGTAAGTTTTAGTGCAGCTAGGTCTTTACTCCATGAGAAAAATGGTATATAAAGTCCTCAAGGAAGGGCTATTAAAATACAGGACACTGAGCAAATACTCAAGCTACTACATTTTCTAGACTTTTTGTTTGGCCTTAGCTGTTTGTCCTTAGCCGTGTATGAGAAGTCTCATGTAAAACAGTCACTAATACCCCAAAATGCATGTTAGTGTTAAATAGTTTCCATAGATGCATGATARGCACAGTGAAAGATTTAAGACAGACAGCCAATTACCACTATCTGATACTGGTAGCTTCCAGAAAAATCCATGTAGWGAGTAAAACATTTCTCAGGACAAATATTTTGTTATGAAGAGCTTCTGAACACGTGTTACATGTCACCCACCCTCATCTGCTCATATATTTGTCCCCCACACAGCACCTCCATAGTCCAGCCCTGACCAGCTCCATTCCAGACCTCAGCCTGATAAAGCCATCATTGACCTGACATACAATAACACTGCTTTTCCAAAAAGYATTTCTGTAGGACTGCTGAATAAAAAGGCCTGTATCACAGCTGTCTATCATGTGAGGGGACATCAACTCTGCTGGCCTGGAAATCTGCTCAAAAGCCAAATCATCTCCTGCGTGTCACCAACCACCTTCTCCTTTCAAGATCCGGAGGGAAGGTATCATACTTGAGCTTTGCCTATGTAAAGTAAAATAAACAAACAAAAATCGTRTTGGAGCATGGTTTGGAAAACAGCCTATGAAGTCCACAACCAAGTTGTCACAATTAGGACAGTGATAGACAAGAAAATTTAGCATCATATGATACAGAGAACTATGTTGCTAACAGTAGGTTATAACTAGACACAGAACAAAACTTTCATTTTTGTGAAGCATTTTTAAAATTAGCTTCCTTCCCAAGCAGGAGGGAAACCTTAAAAGATTTTTAAAGTTCTACAGAAGTTTCACCACATCTTTCACCTTTTGAACATTAAATTTCAAAGTAGTTGTGTGACTTAAGACTTTATATTCTTTAGGAAAAAAGAGGAGAAAAACAAGAAGCGGGAAGAAATTTGTTTCAAAATGTTTCAGTTTAGAATATGTGAGGACCTCTCCCAAGTTTCTTCAAAAACCCACTGGAATTGGCTCAATTTCACAAGCCATCACATTTCAGTGAAATAGGATTCAGCTGAAGTTGTTCCARTCAAGTCTATATTTAACCTCATGAGGCTCTATTCTTCACTCAGTAGAGGTACAATTTAACTATACACATAGCTGTATCCTGAGCTGTCATCTGGTAATCCCGAGCACTCTCTATCCAGAGAGAATAGAGCTTATTCATTAATGAATCTTGTGATTCATTAAGGAGAAAATATACTTTAAATATACAAAAAACTAAGCCTGCTGGGAACACGTTATAGCTGAGAATGCCTTCTTTCAAGCCTCCTGTCATTAGGAACATTATAGATTTCTTCCCCTACTCAAAAAAAAAAAGAAAAGAAAAGAAAAAAGTTTGAAAGTATTCCCTGTTTATGCTGAAGCAATTGCTTTGTAATATCTACTATTTACTTTTTACAAGATATTTTACAAGTATTTTATTTTACATGGTTTTAAACCATTTATAAATGGTGAAGCCAATGTACTTTCATAACACTTACTTGGATATGAAGTCTCAAGTTTGAGATGTACAGTGAGGAGCAAAGCATATGTTCTATTTCAGAAATAAGATTGACTGAGGCTTGAAAATAATGTAAAGATAAARGACACATACCCTACACATATACCTCTCCTAGCTGGCTACAGTCTGTTTCAATCCAAGCAAATCCCCAGCCAACATTTAGGCAGTCTCCACAGCTCCCGCTCTCTCTCACCCACTGGGTTAGAGCTGGTGCTGGATGCAATCCAGAGTTYGCTAGCATTCTGCTAGCCTGTTTGCATGCCAACTTAGAAAATAAGCAGAAAAAAACCCCACTAGCCTTGCAAAACAAGCACACAAACACTTCAGTGAGTGATCAAAAACTGCAAAAAATAAAGTAGAGGGGGAAGGGGAGGAGTTGCCTGGTTCCAACCTGAAAGAACTCATCTAAGATGATTTTGRAAGGTAGATTAAACTAGCATAGGTCACTTCAAGTTCACGAAAGTCCCAAAAGGAACAGCAGAGGAAACTATCACCAGGGAAACACCARCTCTGAAAGGAACATTCAAGAGCCAGTGCTCCTCCTCTCTGCATCTCTGAGGTCTCTGAAGGCTGCAGCCCCAGCAGTTACTGCACAAAAGTCTCCAAGATAAAGTACATCTACCCCAGTTAATTCAGTGCAGGCCCAAATCTATGCTCATGTAAGTTCTGACCACTATCTGCTTTGTAAGGCTTCAAGGCCTTACTATGGGACCACCTCAGGCAGAGGCAGCCAGAAAAGTGGACATCAGAGCACAAAGTCTCATGCAGCTCCATGCTCTTAAGAGAAGCACATTACTGTCTAACTCTTCAGCAGCTGCCCAGGGCTCAATTCTTCCTAGATACAGGGCAGACACTGAGGCAAGAGATGTAGGGCTCCACACYCCCCTCCCCCATTAGATCTCTTGGCCTGCACTGAGAGGGCAACAGTAGGCACAGGTCTACTCTATTTACCCTGTTCTGTCCCTTCGCCTGTCCTATTTAGGGGCCCTCTCCTGTATTTATGCTGGTAATTAAGTGCAGCCTGAGCTCTGACCTCCATTTGCACAGCAGGGGACTTTCTGGAAGCAAGGAAAATTATCAAGGAAACAGCAGGCTGCACTTGAACATCATGCAGCACAGACCACAGGCCACTCTCTCTGGTGGGGAGACTATGGAGCCCCCCCTGCACAGCACCATTCATGTAACMCCAGCTGCAGGACTGCATCCCCAGTAACTACCACAATAAACATAGTAAGGTTTCAAAGCTACAGAAGAAAAGGCAAGTGTCTCTATGCTACATCCACTTTGCTCACTCAAGGCCCAGCCTCCTACCCACCATCAGATCCCCTCAGGCACACGACTGAAGATACAGCTAATGACTCATTAGACAGTAGAAGAGAAATCCCTCTCCTAGCTTTCTCAGTAAGGCGGTACTAAAAAGAAAGGATAAGAAAACTTCAAATCATTTTCATCACTTACATCATCAGATTTAAGTCTGAATATCAGAAAGGAGAGGATACTTGAATGCAAGAGGCCATATYTACAATTATTTTGCCAGTCACAACTACTCACTATTATTAAGATATCTACACGTACTCACCTGGGTGGTGCCACTTTAGATGGCCCACATTTCTTTTGTCAAGATCAGCTATGTATGCAAATAACAAACTGGTTGCACCAGAAAAACAAGGCAACTCTTCTATTGGGAATACATGACAGCAAATCTGTGTACTAAAAGGGGACAGCAGGATATTGGGAAGCAAATTTACACTGAAAAACATTTGTTGGCAACAAATGTTAAAAAGACTGGAGGATCCAAACCGATCTCAAAACCACATCTATCAAAGCCTGGGTACCACTGTGACTCAGACAGACATCAGAAGTGCCATGAGGATAGAGCRATTTGATAGCATTTCCTGTTTATAAGATAATAACTCTACCTTCAGCTGATTAAACACTGGAGTCTGAGCTTGAACCAATTATTAGTAGTAAGGCTGAAAATTTCAATTTCAAATATAACTATTAATAAAACAGTTATAAAGCACCTTTGAGCTCAAGTAAAGCACCTACACTGACATTTTAAATAAGTAGGTTAAACAAAAAGTTCAAGTAATTTGGAAGCTTCCAAGGAAAAAAATGCCTTAGCTCTGAATTGGAAATCAAGGTGCTTTTAGTTTCCCATAGGTGGGACAGAACCATCTAAAGTTTACCCAGAGTCTTCATCAGTACCATTCATCCACAGGTAGCAAAAAAATTCTGTGAACTTGGTAGAGAAATTATCCTACAGTGCCTCTGCCAGAGTCAGGGTTGCATATTGTCTCTCTAAGACACTAGAAAAGCCAGATTCATGAGGATATTAAGCACTTTGATTTCAAGGAGAATTTCTGGATCTGAAGCTACCCACTTGATTTCAAAGAGTCATCATTCTACTAATCCTAACAAAAACAGAACAGCACCCTACTGCGCAAGAATGTAAAGAGTCACGATATATCAAGTTCTAAAATACAAACAAAYCAAGTGCTAATATGATGTAAGAACAATTAAAAGCGCAATCAAAACTTCTTTTAGATAAAAAGACATTTCTTTCTGAATAGCATTTATGACTCATTTCTTCCTACACCATAAGTGCAAAACAATTAGGCAATGTTGTTTAAGAACATCTTATTTGTTAAGGACAGCTGTTCCTTCACCTGATCTTTCACTTCAGGCTGCATAAATATAAAATTTTCCCCATTATTTATCTTCAAACTGCTTGACTTGGAACTAGAACTTTTTCCTACTTAAAAAAATGGATCAAGTAAATCTAGCACAATAAAGTAACTATAAAACATGCTTCTGAACTACTGGCTTTCCTCACCTGCAACAAATTCTGAACAAGTTTACTTAGTAGAAAAGTAGCCAAATACACAAGCAAAGAACTCAAAAAACCATAACAAAAACCCGCACTCAGCTGTACAGTCCCTCCTTACTTTGCCAGAGCTGGTCTCTGGCAACYCTGATCTGTATTTAAGTTTAGTAACAGTCCCTAAATATTGATCAGAAAAAGCTCATGAGGGAAACAACTCCTCTATTGGCAGGAAGAGTAACAGCAAAGTATATTTTGAAAAATACTTGTAGAAATGCATTAGAGAAACAGTATCAGTAGTTAAGCAGTTAACTTGATAGTGACTGTAGCTGACTATATGAACTGTAGTGGTATAAGATRCACTGGTTCTCATTAAGCCAAGGAGTAGCCCTACTGTGTTTGAAGTTACACAGAAAATAAGACTTACCACACAATTGCCCCCAAATTAATTTTCAAGTRTCTTGTTTGACCTCTTCCTTTTCTACCTTAGAAAACAAAATTCAGATTTTACTCTTAAGTCATTTCCATATTAAAAACTGCTACTAGATTCAAATGAACCATTCTTAAAGATAATATACATGTAACTTTCCTTTGCATTACATTTTTATATAAATTTGAATAACTTTTGGGAGACATTTGTATCAATACAAAGCTACATGTACACCACAGTTTATAACTGTGTATCTTCACTCACTCTAAAAAAGGGACAATACCTTGAGTCCTAGTAGGTATGAACAGCAGAAAACAGAAGGAAAAGCTGAGAAGTTGTATGAGCAAGCTGAAGTCCTGAATGACTTAAAAAAAAGAAAGAAAATGTAAGCAAATGACCAGTTGGGGTTTGTGGGGGTTTTTTTGTTTGTTTGGGGGTTTTCTTGTTTGGGGTTTTTTTTATTTGTTTATTTGGGGGTGGGGGGGAAGAAGGGGAAGCAGCAGGAAAAAATACACAATCTAAGAGCATTAGCTAAGTTAAATCCCTTAGATGAATATGGCAAGCTTAGGTTGTACTGGTTCCACAAGTAACTTCAACAGGAAAGCACTACCTAAAAAAGCCTACTTACATAATGTAATTTCTAAAATACTGCTGRTATCACTAAGAAATCTTGACATAGCTTAATTAGTGCATGGCCATCTGCTACACAGATGAGACAATATACAAGTTCCAGATTAGCCTTTAGCATTAAAAAAAGCCATATATCCTTGTCTAGAAAGCTCTCCCTCTTTTTTTTTTTTTTTTTTTTGAAAGGCAAGCATATGTCCAACATCTTCTAGACCTATATGAAAGATTTTAAAAAGCTCCTGGAGAATTTGTTACTATTCATTAAACTGTACCATCGAACAAATGCATCCACTACAGTTCTGTGGATCTGCCATCCCCCTCCCCCCCTTGCAAGAAGCTGGAAGTTGGTGACAGTCAGATCTATCCTAGTGCTCAGCTTGTAACTGAATCAACAGCAATAGAAACTTGCAGTGGACAAATAAGTGAGGAAAAAAAAAGACACCTAATAAACCACATTAAATGGTTAGTATGAATTACACATGCAATTTGTTTTTTCTCACCCTTTTAAAGACACTGCTTCTACATAACTAGTATTATCACAGGACTAAAAAACACTTTCTCTAGAGATTCCAGCTAGGTAACCAATAACCAAAACATACCAGTACTAGAAGYACACCAACAGCTGTTTATATCAAAGTTATAACACTTAAAGAAAAAAAACAGTTAAATGTGCAAAAGATTATCCTCTTTACAGACTCATAGCATTCATCTAATTCCTATCCTCCTTATCAAGACTGTTTCGTGACAGCAAATAAAAAAAAATAAAAATTCTCCTTT
Source organism: Rhea americana (assembly GCF_003343005.1). NCBI lineage: Eukaryota > Metazoa > Chordata > Aves > Rheiformes > Rheidae > Rhea > Rhea americana. The sequence continues at coordinate 69,182 of NW_028185894.1, forward strand.
GATGTTACAAGCCATGACACCAGTTTCCTTCACAAGCCAAGCATTTGGAGGCATGTGGGGAGAAAGCTTCCTTCAGAAAGATGGTATCAAGTGCAGAAATACATAAGATGAAGCAACAGACAGAGGACCTTAAGTATCAGTCTGCCAAAACATAATTTAACAAGCCCAATAATCATACTCCCCCAGAGTAAACATGACCCCTCAGAGAAAGGTGGAAGAAAATTTCAAACACCTCTAAACACAATTAATATCTTATCTAATGCTCATTCCTGTGCCCCAAAATATGTTAACTTGTATCTGGGCTGCATTAAGTTATCTATATCTGCAGGTTGAGTCATCCATTTATCATATTCCTAGCATACATATTCTCACATGCTCCCACAGCTYAGCCATTTCTTGTGTAAATCAGATCCACATTTTTGTCATCTTTTAAAGTCCTTTTTCCAAGTCTTGTATAACCTTATTTGTTCTTGTATTATGGAAAAGAATAAAGGACTCCCATTTTCACTTGGTTGGATCCTTTGTACTCCTTCACATGGATCAATTCTTTAAACAGCCATTTCATTCACATTTCCTTCTTTAAAAAAGGAAAAAGGATATCTTMTTATCTTTCTAAACTCTTGGACACAGCTTCTAGAGTTTTTATTAGCAACTTCCTATTTTCTGAGATACCCATTTGATTTCAAGAACTCCTTCAACATACCACTTCATGACAAGGGAAAGACTCTTGCTTGCTTGCMAAGAGAAATTGTTTTTACTGGGGGCATGAGTGTCTTCATCTATTTGTTAATTAAAGTCAGCCTCCAGACAGAATGTCCTCGCTTTTGATACAAGGATCCTTTYCACTAGCTTCCTCAAATGCCTTTACCTTCTTCATTATAGTTTGTGTAACCTAAGGTTTTCATAGATTTCTTCCAAGGATATTAATTACATCACAGTATGAAGACTGCAAGAAGAATAAAAATGAATTGAAAATCTAGAAATATAGCTTTTAGATATAACAGTTAAGTTGAACACATCTTTGATTTTCTTCATTTGTATTTGCAGATGCCAGACCCAGAACTATTTAATCAAAAGTAGATGCAGGCTTTGTCGGTGCCAGTAAAGAGGGAAAAGCTCCAAGAGCAGGTTTGCAGGCAAGCTTTCTTTCCCTTCCACTGAGATTACAGAAGTCTAGCTTTGCCCAACTCCTGRGAAAAGGCTTCCAAATAAACATTAAAAATATCCCCAAATCAACATCTTACAGATACTTATGAAAAATGACATATATTCGAAGAAACACTGCAAGTACTACCAAACCCTGTAAATCTTGTAAAAGTAATTAGTATTACCAATTTAAGAGYTGTTTACACAAGTAAAGAACATAAAGCATTTTGAGAATGAGTTAAATAAAGCTGTCAAAAGTATTATTTCAGAGACAGGGGAAAAAAGAAACAGATGTAATAGKATGAACTGATTCTTTTTCTTCCTTCCCTGTTCCTTTTTTTGCTGTGCTTTCCTTCTCCACACTCACCATAGTCAGTAAAGAGTCTATATCCCAGAGGCTCCCAAATCAATCCAAGCTTGCTGCTAATCACATGCACTCACAGCACCTACTGAACATTCATGATACCTGGTGTGACTTCTCAGAATGCATGGCACAACTGCCTACTCCCACTCAAATCCGAAAACTTGAAGTCAAACCAGTCAGACTCTAACATCCACACTTGGTTTCCACCAGAGAAACTTGCTTAGTACTTCAGAGTACTTACTTAGAGGAAATGAGTTCCTGGAGCAAGCCAAAGAATATTCAGACACACACAGCCTCTCAAAGCTAACAGCCCGGGCAGCAAAACCAACATCTAAACCAGATCACAGGCTAGTGTTACTGCTGTAGCAATTCCTCAGTTACACTGACTTAAGAGTAGCAATGAGCGCAGCAAATCCATACCTGCCACGGGACACTAAGATCATCCTTGGTAAAATGTTAATGATACATGCTTTGTGTATTAGAACAAGCTGACTTATGACTCAGTATTTAGGCAATTCTAATGATTTGTTTATATACTCAGCATTAGCTCATCAATCATGTAAGTTAAAAAGCATTTTTCTGTCTAGAAGAACAGAGAAAAATGCCAGTAACATACCATTTTAATTAGAAGATTCAAAGATTTTGATTTTTGCCTCTAATTTGTGAATTCTGCCTCTTGCCACTGCTACATTCAGTTCCCCTGAGGCTAAAAAAAAAGTGAATGTCTCAGTACCACAGCTTCCTATAAATAAAAGGACAGAAATAGATTGATAGAGGTTTTTTTAAGACTAATCAATGATATAAGCAGCACAGTTAGTACTTTACAAGCCACAGCTTGTATCTCACAAAAGGCAAGTGTTTACACAGTTTCTTTGTTTTAAGTACAAGGTCATATTTACAGAACTAGATAAAAAATGAACTACAAACAAATACTGAGGTTGTTGAAGTACAGTCATAGGCAGAAGGCAACCTTTTAATCACACTAGATAACACCTTACATTTTCACAGTAACTTTCACTGCAGCAAAGAATCCCAGCTCCTGTAGAAGTTACAGGCATGCATCATTACTGGAAGCAGAAAGCAGCACTATGAAGACCCACAATACACTGCACAGTATATACATATAAAATTCTATCCAAAGAAAATTAACCTTTGGCATACATCTCAATCCTAAAGTTARGTCAATAGCACAGCTACATCCTGCATACATTACACTTCACTAACTTTATTTCAGACAGCAAAACCCAGCCTTTCCTTGTTAAGTTTGGCAGACTGCCAATCCAAGAAACCGACCCCAAGATCTAAACAGGTTTCTTTCCTCACATGAACTACCATCTGCATTAATAGCTGTAGATACACCTTTGAGGGGAAGCTAGTCTACACAATCTAATTTGTCCTTTAACTACAGCATAGCTGACAGTTACTATGTCTGTGCAACCCAATTTGTCATTGATTCAGGTAGGCAGATGCAGTTGGACACAGTCTTTTCTACTGCAGGAACACGGAGGAACACTTAACGATCYGAATACTCCCTAATAACCTAATTCTAAAATCCAAGATACATTCCAGTTTTCCCCCTTTTTTTTATTAACTCCAGGTTGCTGTTATTCAGGTTAAAAGCACACATGCATTCTAGGGGAAACTTATGCTAGGTCCCCAGATGCAAAGTCAACATTCTGATCATTAAGACATACTTAGTTTGAACAGGACAGGAGGAAAAAAAAGAAAAAAAAGACATAGAAGTTGGGTTTACAAATACAGAGTACTTGTAACTGTAATGAGTATTTGAACTCCATAGTTCGGTTCTCTGATTTGACACCAGTGCCCTATGGTCTTTGCCAAGTTACTTAATACATGACTTTATCCTCATCCTTATGAGCTTACTAGTGTTCATTGTATTTAGCAGGTAGAAGATTGAGTAGTCCAGAAGACATTCCTATGGACAGACTGAAGCATGCCACATGATGCAGAACATGAGTCATTTTGTCAGAACTGATGAGCAGAACCCAAACCTTTTGGAAGATCAGGTGTTACCCTGTCTGTGGCTGTACACACAAGTGTTCCCAACTCCTATCCAAGAGCAGCAACCCATTCACTAAGTTAACAGCAACACACACACCCTAGGTCTATACTCATAGATCTACCTTCTCCCACAGCAAAGCAAAAAACATCAAAAAGCAATGAGAAGATATTAAAGACAGTGCTAATTTTAGCCTCCACTTTGAGTCAGACAACATCCCAGAGAAAAGCAAACTGAGACTCTTCTACTCTCAAATCCTATTCTTTACATAGGACATGTGAAGTTTGTTTACTTTTGAGGAAAATGCATATAACTGCTTGACAAAAAGCAGACACTAGGAAAGCACATCAGAAGAGCCACCCAACAGTAAGAATCAAAATTTAGCTCTTACTGAGGGGGAAAAAAAGGAAGTATCAACAACGACTTTCTAAAGGCATAAAGAGACATTGGATAGGCTAACAAACTACACAAGGAACTGGGAGACGGGACTAGGTCCTAAGCCAGAAGTCCTGCCACTAACTTGATACACGACATCAGGTACAGAACCTCACTCCTCTCAGTCTCAGCTTACACTTCAGCAAAGTAATAATGTAAGTTATCTACCACACAACACRGGCAGGAAAGGCTTTATTAATTAATTATTACAAAGCAATTTGAGAGCTATGGATGTAAAGCTAGCACATACACAGCCCCCCCACCCCACCSCAACAAATTAGAAGAAAGATAAGACACCTTACCCAAAAGCTCCAGTCAGCACTCCAGCTATACTGTGCAGGACCCTGCATTTTCTCCGTGCACAAACCAAGAGTCTCCTCTGAATCTGCAAGTAGCTGGCTAACAAGACCATGATCCACTTCATGAACTTCCTGTGAACAAACAGGCAAGGTACGTAATTTGACAACAGAGAAGAAAGGTGCTGAAATAAGATGACAGTTAATCCATTTACCAACTCTACCTTAGATGAAAGCTTCAAGTGCTAGACTCGCCAAGGTCAATGCCATGGAAACACTTCTCACTGACAGCCTTTTCACTGACTTTACTTTTTTTACAGGGTATATTATATTTATGTACATTTGCACAGTATATTACTTCCACAGCAATACATCAACTTTACAACATTACTTGTTATAAAAACCCTCTTCTGTAGCACTTTCTGTTGATAAGTTTTTGCCGTATGGCGGATCAGTCTTGCTTTACAGAGGGAACCTGGACGCATGGAAAGACATTTGCCCCAAGTCACCCTACAAAACAAGGCAGGGCCATTCCAGGACCCTGACCGATAACAGACGCTGCCCGTGCTACTGAATGTGCCGACAAGAGACACGAAACCGCGTTTCTGGTTCGGAAGGGCTGCAGAAGGCCGCCGAGGCCGACTCCACGCATGCCCGCGGACAGGGAGGGTGCAGAGCATCCCCAGGGCCCCCGCAAAGCCAGCGCCAGGGAAGCAGCCACACCAGGCCGGGGGGATGCCCTGGGCACCTCCACAGCCCCCAGGGCAGCAGGGAACAACCGTGCCCAAAGCGGGGCCGCTTTCACCTCCCTGTGGGGCAACACCAGCCGACGGGGCAGGAGGGAAAGAAACGCCGTTTGCCAGGTGTTCCCCCCCCCCCGCGGATACGCGGACCCGCTACGCTGCCAAGCGGCTCCTACCCACCGCCGTT
>NW_028185894.1:74932-130825 GCF_003343005.1 Rhea americana
AGGGGGCAGCGGCTCGCCGGCCCCCAGGGCAAGGCTGCAGGCGCTGGCGTGGGCAGAGGGGGCCGCGGCGGGCGCCACAGGCGGGGCAGGGCGCGTCGCGTCGCGGCGGCCTCGGCCCAGGAGACCGCTGTGAGCGAGGCTTTGCGAAAGGCCTGGGGGAAAGGCGGCGGAGTCGGTGGGGAAAAGCAGAAAGCGCCGGAGCTGAGGGAGACCTTGGGAAGCGCAGCGGGAAAAACCGCCTGGCTGCCGGGAAGCCAAGAGGGGGCCGTGCGACCCCTCTCCCTGCCCGCAGCGGGCTCGCGGGGGGAACCGTCCCCGAGAAGAGGCAGGGCTGCTTTCCTGGGAGCAGAGCGAGCGGTTCCCCAGAGCAGCRCCCACAACCCGAGGCGCTCTTTCATCTTCCAGTCTTCCTTCCCACAATCCTGTTTACATAAAGGAGAATCAATAAAAATAATTAAAACTCGGCTTCGGACGTGCTGTTCGCGGTGGTTCAGTGACGCAAGAGGAATCGATCCCGGGCTTTTTTTAACGAGTCTCTTAAGGAGCCAGTTCTTTTGAGTAAGAACTCCTCAGCAAACACGGGGGGAGAGGGSAGAGAAGATACAAGACTCCTTTTTAATGTCAGGATATTATGTAATCCGTCAAGCTGGCARTGAGGTTCGGGGTTGAGCGGAAAACACATTTTAAACGCTACTCCGGAGGACCACCTAGAGGACAAGCAGGGGAAAACCCGCCTGCAAGTGTAGACGCGTGAGGGGTGCCAAGCCYGAGCGACGTTTTCAAAATACTCCCTTGCTGAGGAAAGCTACTTTCCGAGGACCTCCTGAAGGTCAAACGCCCCATTTCCATCCGCGTGGTGCGCGTGCATTCCCGAGGCCTGTGCGACGGGGCCAGGAGCTCGGGCTTTCCTGCTCAGCCCCGGCCATGAATTGCGTGCATCTACGTGTCCCCAGTGTGCCTGGCATTTCCCAGAGGGTATGAAGTAACCAAGCCTGTGCCAGAGAGTGAACGAAMACGGAGGAATCATCACCGGCTCCAGAGCTGCCTCCAGAAAGGAGACAGCAGGGAGCGGGCTGAGGCCCACCCTGCTGCCCAGGGTGTCTTCAGATGCAAGCAAGGAAGGGAATAAAATAAACATATGGTGTGGGGAGAGAGTGAATTATTTTTAAAATGCCATTCCACTGGATTCTCTATTAACCCATGCATATATATGTGTGTGTGTGTATATATAATGCTATTTGTCTGCTGAGACAGCGAAGACAAGATTTCAGCCATCTGCATTTCAGGGAGCTTGTCTCAAGAAACCCAGGCTCTCATTTGTAAAGCTGCTGAGCAGCTCCAAATGGTTTCTGTCAAAGGTGTGAGCACCCCAGATTTTGAACWCTGGGCTTCAAGTTTGACACAACCAAATAGTGTGACCTTCAAATTAGTGGACCCAGCTGAAACTGTGCTGGCCTGCACCTTTGTGCCCTTGAGTMATATTATAGGAAATGAAAGAGCGCTGTGATATGAAAATAAAATTTCTGTCTTGCTCACTAGCTGGTTAGTAGGCAAAGGGCAGGGATATCGGGGCTGTGGAGGGAAGGTACAACAGGGAGGGAAGCCTTGGTGGTGTGGCAGGTGAGGCGAAGCAGAGGACATAGCAGCTCGCTGGGAGCATCACTTCTTTTAGCTTAGAAAATGTAGTGCCTGGAGCCAAATGTGGGGCAACAGAGAGCCAAGGAAGTGTGGTCCTTCCATGTTGACTTTGCTGATATGCAGTCATGGCCGGTGACTAAACCATCCTCATTTTGCTTGATCTGTCGAATGCCTTTGACTTTATTAATTATTCAGYCTTCAAAATCTTGATTGTTCTTGAGTCCTTTAACTTGTTTCTTTCATAGATCTCTTCAATATTTCCATCAGAAGAGCCTCATGATCCACCTTCAACTTTTTGCTGAAGTGCTAYGTTCCTCTCCTCTTTGTACCAATTTCCTTGTTCATACATACTTTGTTTCTGAATGATCCCTTCCTGGTAATCCCAGGTGTTCTCAACCTTTCAATCCATTTAAAACAGGGAAGAAATACTTGCTTTTTAGGTTCTTTAGCTGCCCTCCCCTCTTGCCTGCCCTACTTTCTCTGATACAGATGTCACCATATCAAAGCCAGAGCAATTGGCCAGAGATAGTCACTCAGAGAATGTGTTGTGCCTCTTGATGTCACCTGGTCAGCAGATTTTTGGAAGCCAGATGTGGAATTTCCTGAAGTGGTCCACACTGAGCATTATGGAGCATCCACACATGAAGATGCAAATCACCAACTGAAGAAACTGAATATTCAAGAAAGCCATACARCAATAGCGTTATGACAGTTTTCCTCATGGTGGGGTGGGGGTTTTTGGTCCTTTTTACTTCTAATTACAAGAAAAGTAATAATATGCATGCCTCTCCTAACAGAAATGTGCTGTGTTTGTGTTTCAATGGATGTGGAATGGTGTCTTTACTGGATACTAAAGTACATTTTGATTTACCTGAAGGGGCCTGTAAGAGAAGCAACATCATTAGATAAAGCCAGCAGGCTTCAAGAAAGGTTTACCATAATCTCTACTCCCATATCTGAGGGAAGAGATGTCAGCCAGCTAGCCGAAAAGGGCCATGCTTGGTGCAGCTAGCTGTAACGCTGCAGGCAGGACTGAATGTTAGAGCAGAGGGTTTTGGCTGCTGAGGAATGTTGTGTCTGTACCTTTGTGTGAACCCTTGCTTTCATCACTAGAGCATACAAGTTAGTTTTGCATGTAGGTCATCTATTTTAGCTGTTTTGCCCTTCACCCGGGTGGTATAGACAACCTTTACTTACGCTAAAGTTTAAGTAATCGATTTTTGGTTATTAAGGCTTTGTTCTTTGCTGAGAAAAAAAAATCTTTGGGGATGTTTTTAGCTACATACACAGGGTGAATATAGCCACAAAGAGTCTGAATTCCTATAGCTTCCTATATGGTCAGTAAGAATAACAGGAGCCCAGCTGCTCGGAAAATCAAGCCAATGCTCTCTGTCTTTTCTCTTTCTCTAGGGAGGAGTTAGCAGAAGAGCGGTCTTCTCCTGAATAGCTGAATGATCTGTACTCAGCCCAAAGTTCTGGTTTATATAAGGCCAAAGCAAGAAAGAACATATTATCTTCTCTCTGCTCTTAGAGTATTTTCAGCATCTTCTCTGAGAGAGATTAGAACAGCCCCTGGGAAGTCATTGTTGTAAGTTAAAATGTGGCTGTCATCCAGGCAGCAAGCAGAGCACTGTGAACTCAAAGCTGTGGTAACTTTAGTAAGTGTGACATTCACTGGGCACAATGTGAGCTCCTGTTGCAACAACACACACATACTTTTTTTGCCCATACTACTGAAGAGAGAGGGGGAAAGACAGTTGAGATCATATACTTGAGCACTATGAACCAGTACGTTGGAAAGCTCTGTAGGGCTGCAATGTCTTCACTCTTCTTCTTCTTACTGCTGGGTAAGTACCAAAAACCCTTCTTTAATTTTAAGAAATGTAGCTTATTTCTAGAGCTTAGATTGAAGGGTTCTTTTCTGTTTTTCAAAAAGCCATTTACCCYTGAGGGCTTCCTCAGGATGCAGGAAAACTATATCCAGTGCCGTACACTGCATTAAAACATTGTTTTGTTTRTAGATATGTTCCTGTATAGCTAACATAAATGTTTGTATGAATTGGATCCCTAGGGTGAAATTTGTATTTTCAGAAAGAGTACATTTTCAAGAAAGGCTGTGTGTGATCATTAGTAGAAGCTTCATTTCTATTTTGGTTTTCTGATGTATTCTCAACCAGTTATTCTCATAAGGTAGTTATTCATATACATTTGTGAAAGCTAATCTCATCTCAGGGCAAAAGTCATATARATAAAGATGAATTATGTGCAGCCATTGATCACTCAATCATAGACACTTGGGAACTGGATAGAGGTTGTAAATCACCCTCAGTGCACAAGTTGAGTGTGAAGTTGAGTGGCTGTAAAGCCATCCAAAAGATGGTCATTCCAGCATGAGAGGATTTTTTGTGGGATAGAAATTGAGTCCTATTTACCATCAACCTCTCTTCCATCTACCAAGCATGAACAAAGGAGAGGAGACACAACTAGAAAGATCAAACTTTGCACTGGCCCGTAGCTACCACCTTGGCTCTCCAATGCAATTGGCAGCTGGCAAAAGAAGCTTGCAGGCTCTGCTTGTCCARACCATACAGCAAGTTAGCACTTCCAGGACTGGGAGAGAGTACACATATATTTTATTCTTTCATTGTTGTCATCTCTACCTCCTCTAGCCTGCCTTGTGTATTTCTCAGTCACAGCCAATGATATGGCCTTATACAGGAAAGTATCAACCTGCAGATTATTTAAAGGATTGGCTGATGAGTTGGCAAATGCCCAGTTAGTACCATCAAACCTGGAGCACATTGTTACATTACAGGGAGTCCCAGAGAGCTTTCCCCCCCGTCATGGCTGAGAACTGGCCTGAAATACCAACTTTATATGACAATGACCAATTAGATCATCTACTTATTTTTCCAGGTCAAGATAAGATCATCMCTGCTGTGTTTCTCATTATTCTTTTTAGCCAAATTTTAAGTACTTTCACCAAAAAATCTCACCTTCCTTCCTACKGGGGAACTGAGCCCTAATACCCATATGACAAGGGACCTGCACATCACTCTACTAATGAAGCAATAGACATAAAAAGGGCTTTGAAGCAGAGTCAACAAGGTATTTGGCATGGTATACTCCCGGATGCCAATATGATAAGGGCATTGTGTGTTTAAATATCAGTGAAGTAGTATGTTCCAGTTTTGCAACCTTAAAAAAAAAAAAAAATCAAAAAAAGAAAAGTAGAGGCTGTGTTGTGAAACCACCAAACAGAACCGGCGCTAAAACTTTTTGATTTTTTAGTTAACTGTAAGTTACATGATATATAATGAATCAAAGATGTGAGATAACACAGATGACCAGTTATTCTATCGTAGGAGGTACAAATAAAACTCACGTTGAACGGAGACAACATCAGAGCACATTGTTTCTGCACTGYTATGTTCTCTATGCCAAAAAAAGTGACTGTGTAAAATGATACACATTCTCCACACTGTAGTGGAGAAGTAGTAAAGAAATGAGAATTAAATAGATTTTCTTTGGTYTTTCCCTGAAAACAAGCTAGCAATATACTCACTGCTCTGACTGAATATACCAGTGCTCTGGCTGAAGCAGCAGTATCCASTGAAGCTAATGCTTGATGAACAGGGATTTTAACAGAGTATTCATTACAAAACCTGCTCAAATACATGCTAACAAATCACCAAATATGTCATATCAGAATATTTGATGCACAGACTGTTGGTTGATCGAACTACCTTCAACTTTGTCAAATACATCAACTACTCTTTGTAATTTGTCAAAGTACCTTGTCAAATTACTTCAACTTTTATGACTCAGTAGTCATACATTATGTTATAATGTAATCTAACTGGAAAGGCAAAATCTCAACCTCAGTTTCCCCTGAGCAGCTCCAGTGAGCCCATCAGTAAGATTATGTGTGAACTCGGGAATATTACATCTGATGTCAGGACTACTCACTTTAGGGGATTGCCTCCAGTACAACACAGTAGTATTTGGGTCCCTAATTCTCAGGTATCCAATACCCACGGATCAGGGTTCCAGTTACAAGGCCAAAATACCGACACTGAGGCAGTAAGATGGTGCAATCTCTTTTCCCCTCATGTGTTTAGAATGAACTTGGGGTGTTCCTGTGCTCCCCTGAACCCAGGGAATATGATTGAACTTGGATTTTGCATGAGGTACATCAGATAGGAGACTKCCTGTGACTGTTTCTTCCCTTTTCAACCACTTAGAGATCTGATGGGGCAGAGCTTCCTGAGACTGCTCTTGGGCTGGTTSAAGAGCATCTGTTGCCTCTCAGTTTCACCATTCAGGAGCTCACATTCAGATGTCTGGGCTGAGAGAGGGTGCTGTGCAGTCCGGACAAGAAAACTCCAGAAATTTCTCATTGTGYAGTACTTCCCAGACCTTCTTTCTTGTGTTTTTAAACTGCTGGTCCAACACAGCTCCATCCCACAAGTATCTGTCAACTGCATGTTTCTGCTTTGTGCTCTCATGGGAGTACAGGGAGAAGTGTGGGGTAACCAGCTCACCTCCTTCTATTCTCGCCCACGTTCACACTGTGACCAACATCCCTGCCTGGCACTGGAAAGTCATTCCTGACAAAAGGGTGGTGCAAACAGTGACCATCTCCTGAAATAATTCTGTTCTGGAGATCTGTGAGGTTTCTGATGAAAAAAAGCTTTTTGTTGAGGATTGACAGGTTTGGGTTTGGTGGTGCTGCATGTGACTTCTGTGGACACTTCTTGTAAGCCATTTTGGGACAGCAGGCATGTTATATGCTATGCTGTTGCCCAGTTTTGTAGCCAGCTTCTGCTTCCTAAATTTTTGCACCCATGAGTTGTCCCTTGTCTGATATTTCAACTGTAAACTCTGTACACTTTTTATAAAGCATCTAGAACAGCCRAGGCCCTGCTGTCTGTCAGAAATTATCAGTGCTACTCCCATACAAGTCATAAATAATAGTAACTATGAATACAGCTGTGATTTCGTACAGACGCATGCCTAGAGGAGCCATTCAAGCAACCGTCAAATAGATCATCAAGAGTTTTGATTGTCCATTGCCTTGTCCATGCCATTCACCCATGAGCATACAGAGGCTATTGTGATTGTAAAGCAGTACCAGACCCAAACAATAGCATTTCACACCCTTTGAAAGGCCATAAAAGGCTCAATGGAAAATCAAGATCTCACTGTCGAACAGCCTGGAATCCTTGAGAAGGCACCAACTGGTGTGAAGGGAGGCTACTTTACTTAAAGAAAATGAAACAACAGAAGAAACTTTACCAAGAATTGGTTTTAAACTCTTTTTGGGTAATTGCTGTTGGTTTATTTTTAAGAGTTTGTTTTTCCCTCTTATTGTTCCAGCTGGGGATTTGAGAGAGCAAGTAATCTCATCTTCTGAGCCTGGGCTTGTTTCCAGAAATGAGATAAACTCATACCACCCTTAGCTTGAGGCTGTTTGATACTATGATTAGCCATTACATGGGAGAAGGCAGTTTTAAATCTCTGTATAAGCATGCTGTCTATATTTTTGTAACCAAGAGTAGCAGGATAATATGGTTTCTTCACAGAAAATAGATGTCATCCAGTGTACTGTTTGGAGGCCTATTAAAATGTAACAGTCGGGCAGTGTCTTCAGATGCATCTTCTGTATCCTACAGGATGTTAGTTGTCAAAATGGGGTTGGCTATTTCATATGCTGCAAGTTTTCAAAGTCTAAGCTATTGAAAAACAGTTTCAGAAAGTGGGCTGCCCAGGCAGAACAACTCAACTATCTTTCTGCAAGCCAAACAGAAAATCAAGTCACATCTTTGTACTTCTGAGCTTTATCTGTAAGGCAGATGTGTAATATATTTCAGCCAGTGCCTCTCACCCCTATCTCTCCTTGGCTCTGCTAGTCATGCCTTCTCCTCCCTTTTTCTCTCTCTGGTATCTCTCATACAGACATGTCAGCAGTGACTATGTTCAAATGTGTTGAAAGCCTAGTAACTCTCATCAATTTCGGCCTCTTTGAAAATCACATCCTCGCTTTAAATTGATTAAACATAATCTTTAGGAGTTCCTGTGTTATAAAATCTTTCTTTAGCCTTCACTGACAGAGAGCATTATAATTAGAGAAACTCACTTGCACCAATATTCTCAGTATCAACACAGAGCACTAAAGTGCCTTCTCCCAAGCCTGCTCATAGCATCTGCTGGGTGTTTAAACCTTGAAAAATATGATTTCTTTCCACAATTTCAAATTTTTCTACCATTGAACTGGAAGTCACATGCCAAAATTCCAAGGTCACGATATTTTTATTTGGATGCAGACRCTTGCATTAGGATGCACACATATTCACTGTACTTGTCAGAACAGAGCTGCTATAGTTTAGAGGTTCCTTCATTTTTTTGCTTTGGCTTGAAGACAGTTGAGATAGGAACATTAGGCCCAGAGGCTTGTTGGAGTGTGAAGAAAGAGGGCCAGGTCAGAGTTCATGGTGGAAATGTGGCTGAATATACTCTCCAAATTTCACCCAAATCCATTGGACAATGACGATAATCTGCCTCTASTAAGGCAATAGGTTCAGGGAATGGCCTATTAGTACACATGAACATAATCTAAGCAGAAATTAGGAAAAAAATCCATGTCATAGTAACAGTGACTACCAGCAAGTCCTAATTCCAAGAGTCATTCTTTGGTGTGGTTCTAGATCAGGAACAGCTGGACAGTTGTTCCGATCTATCAGGCTCAACCCTTTTCTTCTTTCTCTTTTCTGGTACAGATGTTGGTGTTAGTGGCAGAAGTGCAAGCACAGAGAGTGCAGCTGTAACCCAAACAACAGCACAGCCTCCATTAGCAACAAGACCGGAGCCATGGCACCTTTCCGTGGCTCAAACACCAGCCAAGGAAAAAGCAAAAGAGGGTGAAACTGTGGTCTTAAATTGCCACTTTAACAGCCCACAAAGCTCTTCTCTGTCTGAGTTGATGGTGAAGTGGTACAAAGAAGATGAAAAAGGGCAGATGGCCTTGCTAGAGAACAATGTGACCATCTTGCCAAACAACAACAGGATTTTCATGAGTGGAGACTTGTCCCAGGGCGATGCCTCTTTGGTGATCCTCAATGTGACAACCGGTGACCATGGTATTTATTTCTGCGCAGTTACGCTTCCAGATGGGAAGGTGGTAACAGGAAACGGTACAAAGCTCAGGATCAGGAGGGCTCTGGGTAATATTTAATGTTACTTTCTATTCTTTTCTCCTTCTTCCTCCTCCAAAGCTGGCATACACATTTGCAGAAAGAGGGAAGTTGCCCTGTTTGACCTCTAGTGGATATGGACTGGCAAAACTCTAAGGACAGTTTCACAGAGAGTAATTGCTCATTGCCACTTCTCATGCCTTTTATCTGGCTGGCTAATTTCAATTGGCTTGTCCCTATAATCGATCACACAGGTCTTATCGTAAGGAGGGACACTTATAACCAAAAAAAAGAAGGAATAATTTTATCATGAAAATCAAAGTCAGTGCCAAGAATGAAACAGTCAGACAAGTTTTCTTGTATTCTCAGCTCTGTTTGGCAGAAATCACACGAATGACATGTGTCATTCATATGATGCCCAGAAACAACTCCAAACTCCTCTTTTTGACATTATTTCTCTACAAACCAATAGTTTACATATTCATTCTTTAACTGTAGAGGACCTAAGTAATCCCACGACAAACATGAGGATCATATTTTATTGGTTTTGCTTAGCTTCATTCACATTAAGATGAAAGTATCATGAAATGTGCAACGCTGTTTTTTCTTAGCCTTCACATAGGCACCTGACCTGTTAAGTGATGAGGTAACTTGCGTTGCCTTTATCAGCTGGAAGTGTCAAACCAGCTCTCCTTTTCATTTAGGCTAAACATATTCCAATCCCAACAAATGAACACATCAGAGGGTTTGTTATCTTATCTAATTAACAATAAACAGTGCCTTCTGTGTTAAGAGTAAATCGTGCATATGCCATTTCCTCCTTATTTTCCCCCATATATCAAAGCTTCTAGCTCACTGAGCTAGGCCTTGGTCCTTTAGAGCCTGAGTTCCTCTCTCACTGATTTTTATAGGACTACTCAATTTAAGTGTAGCTCTGTAGAGGCAACAAAATCATGCCTCTGCAATGGCTTAGTCATGTATGTTATGAGACCTCCCATTGGCTTGGTCTCGTAGTCTCAGTAGCTCGTAGCACTTTTGCAAAGTCTGCTCCTTGGCCAGTGTAATTGTCTTTCTGCATTCCCAAGAAGGTGGAATACACAGCTTCTGCACTATGCTTGAATTAATGGACAAGAGAATGTGAGAAATATAGTTCATAAAGAATAATTATATATCACAAATCCAGGCTGTCCTAAAACATATCTAAATTAATAGGAGAAATTAGGTGACTCTGTTACTAGTCCATTACATGAAGCAAATGACATATTTTGAAGTAAAGCAAGTAAGTAACTGTTTTACAGCACCTACATTGCCTTCACTTTTTGGATGGAAGGAGCAGCCCCACAAATGGGTTTCAGCTACAGGATGCCTCCTTGTATGTGAGAGGGTGGAGCTGGTTGAGCTTTGCCCATTCTTGTTTGAAAAGCTGCAGCTTTACTCCTCCTTTGGTGCAGATACATACAATAAGATATTTCCTTGTGAAAAAGAAATTCTTTATTTTTGAAACTGTTCTATGTACTATCTCTCATTGAGCCAGGCAATATTTCTTTCTACTACCTATTCCACAACGTTATGGTTGTTCCTTCAAACAAACCTTTCCTGAACTTTGTGTTCCTTCTGTCTCTTTTCTACACAGTMGCAAATGTGGCAAGGCAGGTTCACTATGAAAGCCTTCAATGCAGTAAAACCTCTGGTAACTTGCCTCTACCACTTGTAGGTTCAGGAAGCAGAGAGTTGGTAGTCAGCAGAATGTGCCTTTCAGTGCTCCTTTTACTGAGGAGGAGCTACAGCTCTTTTACTGGTGAGCTGCTAGATGTCGTCAGTTCAACTAAGTAACACAAAGTAGCTACTCCTGTGAATGGGTGGCCAGATGATCAGAAATCTGAGACAAATAGTTGCTGTATGTACAAATTTTTTAGCCCTTGTGCAAAAGGTTTGACTTTCGGTTATGAACAATGACTGGTCATGGAGCTGCAAGTATTGGTGGGGCTGTGTTAAATACCTAAGTTAAACCATATGTTGTGAGACCTCCCATTGGCTTGGTCTCATAGTCTCAGTAGCTCATAGTACTTTCACAAAGTCTTCTCCCTGGCCAGTGTAATTGTCTGTAATTGTAGCAGGGAAAAAGAACAATTAGGTTAAAGCTGTGTTAAGACGACGTTCTGTATAGATCTTTCTCCTTTGCTCTTAGTCATTTTCTCTTAGTCATACCTGTGGAAGTTGAGGATAGGTGTCCTGGATTAAGGACGGATTAAACTAATTAAAATTCCCATAATCCTTCTCACAGGGTGTGCATCTCGGCTGCATCCAGCTGTGGAGAAAAGCCCATGCTCTGCTCTCCGGTTGTCATCCTAAGTCTGCTGAGGAATCTCTGAAGCACACATGGAGTCAGGATGGGCGCACATTTAGGGACTGGGGCTAAGCTTCATTCAACTGTGCTCATCCGACCCAAGGCTTTTCTTGACGCATCCTTTAGTCAGAAGGATGCTGACATGCTCTTTTCTGAAAGAAAAAAAGGGATCATCCCCTCTCTACCATGCAACAGTCTCAATGAGCAACAGATCAAAGAACTTCTGAGAGTTCTGCCCCAGTTCAGTGCTCTCTCCTTTGGAGATAGACAGGGAAACTGATAACTCTCTCAAAATGTGTCAAGTTTTTTTTTCCCCCATTTGAAAATAGAGCATGCACACACAAGCCCCATTACTTCAAGCAGCAGCATCTTTTGCCATTCCACAGCATCAAGCTGTTAGTGGAGTTTGCTGTAGAAAAGGGGCTGTCATATCCTTTCATCTCCATAAACTATAGCAGCTTCCTACATAAGAATGAAATAAATCAATAACTCTGTAATGCAATATACTCTCTCCCCTGTACAAGCCCATGATTTCATGTCAAACAAGACACCAGTATAATCAATATCATAACAAGTAGCTTCCTGTGCAGACGCTGCAGGAAACTATGTGCCATCTACATTGCATGTACTTCTCTGGAAGATGTCTTATGTTGCTCTCTCCCTTTCCTCCTTTCCCAGGCTTGTTTGGTATAGAAGAATCGATTGGAACAATCATTGCGGTTGTGGCTGCTGGTATCGGAGGCCTGGTGGTTCTAATTATTGTTTTAACCCCTCAGTTGAGGAGGTGTATCCTCTGCATGAAACAAGGCTCTCACCAAGGTAGGAGCACACAACTAAATCTAGAGTCACTTGCTAAAAAAGATAAACCCAATAACTTATTCCCCAAGATACCTTTTCAACTGAAGCAGAAATTAGCCATTTACTTACCTCTGGTCAGGTAAGGGATCTGGTTCAGGAGATAAGCAGTATGCATCAAACTTTAACAGGGATGGCTCTATAGTCCATCTTTTTTTTTTTTTTTTCCCCAGATAGCTCTTTGTTTATGTTACATGTAGTTTTGTGTGCAGACCTAAAGAGTCACCTATAAGTAAAATAATAGGATCTTCTTTAGCTGCTACCTTCAGCAAAGACTGATTCAATGAGACACACTTTCTTCTTTTAATGTCTTGGGTCATGTTGGGTTCTTTTAGATTTCTTGTGAAAGACCATTTTTCCTCACACCAACGAAATACTCATATCAGTATTCTTACAAACCTTGCATGCAAAAAAAGCTATGATGGCCTAAGCATATGTATGAGATGTGGTTTGTAAAGCCTAGAATATCTTTTATCAGATCAATTGATCTGGTCGGCTCATGTGAGCCCACACATGGGATATTTTCCCCACACATGAGCCAAAGAAATGACCTGAGGCTGATTGCCTGAAAGCTTGCTTGGTTTTTTCAACTCTGTCAGCTGGTCTAATAATAGTATACTGACACCAAAGGCCAGATTTTGAAATGAGCTTAGTTCCATTTTGTGCAGCCCAAGATGTGGTCTGCATTTCAGAAAGAGGTCAGCTGACTGCAAGATTTGTTAAATGGGGCTTTTTTGAAAGGCTCAATTCTATTTCAAAAAGGGGAGCCCTGCTATTTGGAGCTCTCCTTGTGACTCTCAAAATTTTACTCAACCTCCTGAAAAAAATCCCATCCTCGAAGTGACTAATTAGGAGCTGCACTTGGTATTCACTGGAGCGCTGCCGCCACCCAATGGCCGGCTTGGCTGGGGACATGGGCATGGCGAAGCAGCTCTGTTCCCGCTCGCCCTCGCTGAGCAAAGCACACATAAGTGCATGCTGATTTTTCCCACACAATACCGCTTTATACAAAACTTCTGAATGAACAGAGTTTGCTAACATCTTTAATTGCCAGAGAGCCTTGGAAGGGTTTATCGCTGTGTTGTACTAACTCTGTACCACTCTTTCTCTCCTTTCCTTCTTGCTCAGCATAGCTCAGTCTGCAGCATTACAGGAATTACTGGACGATGCAAAGACTAAACAGTTTATTACATGGAACAACCTGTCATGCTTTGTAAGCCAAAAGGGATCTCTAGATTTAATAAAAGCCTTCACCTCAGTACACATTATCTTTGGGATTTTTTTTTTTAAGTATGTTTCTTCTTCCTGCAGCTTGAACAACCACAGTAGCATATTCAACATCCTCCTATAGTAAGGACCAGAGCAGACTTCTGTAAAGGAATTTGCATTATCATTCACTAAAGCCTCACTTAGTTTGGTCATGTATCTCAGAATCCAGACTGTGATGAGATATCTTGGGTATTTCCCTTTACTTCTTATTTTAAAAGGTGGTATTCCAAGTTTGTCAGCTACCTTAAAAAGACACAGAAGTTTGGGTGTGTGACCTCTTGAGGCTGCCCCATTTCTAGCACCCACCCTAGGAAATCTCATGCTAATCACCCCAAATGCTTTGCTTTCATGGGTGCAGCTGTCATTCTTATCTGCTTGCACTTCTTGGTACAGAGGCTCTTGTCATGGTGACTTGCTCCAGCAGAGAAGGCCCGTTTGAACACTACCTCTGGGTGACAGAATGGGATTTTATTTTAATCTTTCAGATGAAAATACAATGTTTTAATATAAGCCTCAAATAATCTTTAAAAAAAGAAAAGATGACAGATTTCTGACATGAATAATGCTCTCCATGGCCCTAGTTTCCTGGCATGATAATAACTGATTCCCAGGCAGGCAGTGAAAGGGAACATGACAGTATTGGTACTGGATTGCAGTACCTCAGGGCCTGATGCATGTGGCAGGTGAAAAGTATATGTTCTTCTGCATCTAACAGTTTGTGTGTGCTTATTGGCAAGTCTCCTTACTCCTGCTGGCCTTACAACAGAAATAGCCCAGTGTAACTCTCTGCCCACCTTTAAACACTCCTCAGAAGCATTTTCAGTGTTCACTACTCCAGACCAAACCTTGTTTCACCATAGATCTACTGAGGGGTGTCACAGAAGTCCTTACCTTCTGCAAAGGCATCAATCAGAGCAGGACCTTATCCTTACTTCAGTAGATGAAGAACACATATATTTTACCCCATCTCTCCTCCCCATAAACACTGGGCTAATACAAATTCTCTCACACTACTGTTAGCTCTGGTAAAAGAGGAACAATTTTATTCCAATGTCTTGTAATTAAAAGGGTTAGGAGAAAAGATCCTAGAAAGACTATTCTGGTCCTCCATATCCAAAATGACAGGTGGGATGAGTCTGTCCACATAAAAAGTCTGGCCAGAAGATGAAGTGTGGATTGTAAGGGGCTGCTCCCCAGCACTTGGCTGCTTCTTGGTCACACAGACACACCATTTTTTCACATCGGTCTGTCAGGTTATCTGTAAAAGAAAATGTGAACAGAGAATGAGAGATTCTATATTGGACTCAAGGAAGAGATGGTTTTAAGAGTGAACAAGTAAAGCAATTATTAGAGAACACAGGCTCTGAGGAGAGGTAAAGGAGGCAAACTGTGTGAACAGGAAGAGAGAAGGACCAATATGTAATTTTGTGCATAGATCTGATCCTCCCTGTCATCTCTCTGTCCATGGGTCTAGTCTTAACTATGACCAAGAGCACAAGAAAGTAGCAGCTAATCATAAATCAGCAATGCTTATAAAATCTGCTCAGTATAGAGCACTGCCTGCTTCTAGAGCTGTGTGAGCAAGGGGTTCAGTGACCAAACCTAAAACAAGCAAACTATTTTAGCTTAGCTGGAGTCTTCCAGAAGTCAGCCAACTTCTGTTTTTACCCTACCTCTGCAAATCAGACCATTTTCAAACGAAGAATGCTGCTTTGAAAGGAAGAGTATCTCACAAGGACCGTTCTCAGGAGAGGATGTGACATCTGGAAATCTAAGGGCACAGAAGCACCAATGGGCATCCTTTAGTCATGCTCTACAAATTGCTCTTAGAAGAGTTAGACCTCTCTCTTTAAGGCAGAGGAGCCGAGGAACTTCTCAGTAGGTTCAGATACTTGAGTTTTATGAATGAATAAAACTACAGCAGTTGATTAAAATAACATATAAAGAACTATATATAGTTAGCTACTCTATAGTCATATATAGCTAACTATGTAACTACATGACTATGTAAGAAAAGGAACATCAAAACAACTAGCTTAGATGGCTACATTACAACTATCTGATTTTGGATTAATAAATCCCATCTCACCTATAGATGGCCTAAACACAGCCATTAGGCTGTACTTGTATATCTTGATATACCTTAATATATTTATATTTATTCAAATTTATTTCTATGCCTATCTGTATTTATATAGAAAAGATATATTTAAATCTTTAAAGGCACAGCACCTTGTTTATTTGAGGCTGCTACTACAAATTATCAAACATCTTTCAAACCCAGCACTAGGCATAATTTAAAATGTGACTTCATGCCATAGGCTTTGCTCCAAAACCAACTGCAGTGAGTAAGAATCTTTCCAGATTTCATTGGGCTTTGCTGGATCAGCCTTGTATCTGGTAAGTAAGAAGAATTTACATTTCTCAAACTTTTCTGAAAAGTAAACTAGTAAACTGTGTTCCAAGAGGCCAACCTGGATTCCACTGATGAGGAGCCAACACTAAGTCCATTTTTTTCTTAGCTGTCAGTCCTGCCTGATTTTCTCCTTGCCCTCTGCTCTTTAAGTTCTCCTTGTGCCATGCCAGCCACTGCCAATCTAACATGAATGCAATTGTAGAGTCTGGCTTGACAGTCTTTCCTGTTAGAGCAGAAAGATTTCTTTGACAAAGTTCCACAGCTTACAGCTTTTTCTGTATTCCTGATATTTATCGAATGGAATTGGTCTACATGTGGATGGCATATCTGGACTGAAAAATATGGTGTTGCCATTTTTTTTTCATTCCACAAACAAAACCACATAATAGTAACAAAAGATGGGGAGAAGAAGTCTCAAGTAAAATGAGTTTCTATTTCATTTCCCTGAAAACATCTGTGCTTATTCAGTGCCAGGTGATAGGCATTTTTTTTCTTCTTACATAGAATGGACAGTGCAAACAATTCTGCTTCTAATTTTTCTGGACATCATTCCTCTAGGCCCAGCAAACATTTTTTATAATTAAATTCTTCTTCATTTTTGTTTGAATGGGATCAGACATTGTACCTTCATGCCTCAGTAAAACCTGCTGTGTTCTGGCCTAGGGTAGATTTGCCTTCAGAGCATGTTTCTGTTGTTTCTCTGCATGAGGGATATGAGAAGAAATGAAGCCTGCTGAATACTTGCTGGAGAACAGTCAATAAATGCTCCTCAGGCATTGCCTGGACATCAGTTCAGCAACTAATGACATTTTGTTTAACTGATACTTGTTAGCCAGGTTGGAACAACTGCAGCTCAGTGCATTCTTACAGGACATATGCTGCACATGTCTTATGCACCCGATATGTCTGACATCTACAACTAGTATTGTTCCTTCATAGCAAAAAGAAAYCACTCCAGAGTATTCAGTTCTGCAAGCTTCAAAATTCCCAGTGGAACTCCAGAGGTTTAGGCAGGAGTCCCACATGAGGCAGAGCTGCAGGCAAGTACTCTATTTAACCTGTCTTATTAAAGATATGCATAATAGCATGATTCTTTTCTAGGAGTATATAACGGTAAGTAAAAGAGTGAACAGTCCATCTGGAGGGAGGGCTAAAATTATCACAGGAACATCACCCCTGTAGAAATTGTCACAGACTATTCCACAGTTGTAGGAAGGCATCAATGAGGAACAGGCACACTTAATGCACAGGCAGATTCTCCAGAGAGGCATTTGCATCTCTGAGAGGCTAAGACAGCTTGTGGGCTCCAAGGCCCTACCCATGCTATTTGGCTTGGGGAAGACACAGACTACCTGGGACTGACAGTGTTGGGGCTCCAGCCTTCCTCCCAGCTCCAGCTGGGGACCTTCAGTGCCAGCAAGTCTGGCGATCCAGGGAAGCAATGGAAAGAGAGCTCAGGGGAAAATGGAGGTTGCCTAAAGCAGTTTTAAAACCATCTCAGCATGCACAGATTTACCCCTGTGGCACACAAAGCTCTTATGTCAGCCTGTGAACCTGTGGAGGAGGGAATGAAATGAACTCAATGCAAGCAAAGTAATTTCCTTACCACACTGCACAACGTTCTGCTCACACACCCACTGGTAGCGTTGCACCTTGGGGTTGCAGCCTTCCTTCTCTGCCTTGTCGTAGCAGCAGTCATGCCTGTAACAGCACCTTTGAAAGACAAAAAGGTGGAATTTGGGCTCATGCATTCTGCACGCTTTTCTCAGGGGTGTTTCCACAAACTCTAGGAATGCCCTATTCACACACAGCTACTGGCATCTCTGTTTGCCCTGGCCTGTCAGTAACTTGTCTATTAACGAATTGAGTGTCCTGGCATCAGGACAAAAGCTCATAAAGTTTCAGAATTTATTAATACCATATTTGCTCATAAGAATATGTTTCTCCTCCCCAGGTTTTGCCCTCAGAAATGCAGCATGGCCATTACACAGGCCTAGCACAGAACACGGTAATCCTACTCACTGAAAGGGAGTAAAAGCTTTACTRCGAGGTGTGTGATCATGGCTCATTGGCTTAGCCTTAAACCCATCTCAAAATTTGAGGTCAGGATGGTTTTTGCCTTCCTCTGCAGTAAGAAGTAGGCTTAGCTCTTCTGCTTAGTCGGATATGTCAGAAGTAATTCAAGGCTCTTTGGCCCACCCAGGTTCTGGGGACTGGCTACAAACTCTTCAACCTCAAAAGTGGGATTTATATCAATTAACTTTAGATCCTTATATCTAAGCTATTGATTTAGATTCCCATTAAACATGTCTGGTGCACAGTTCATATCATCATAATGTAGAGGTCTAAAATAAGTAAAAAATAATGCATTCAAAAGTAGTAATTGCTTTCCATTGACAAAAGAGGGGGTTGCTGCAGGAGACTAGCTCAGCTCTTGATATCTGCATTACATACTGTTCAGTGAGATAATTCCTGCTATTGATTACTTTAGAATTTATAGGATAACTTGACCCCACATATTTTATTCTAGTAGTTTAGTGAATTAAAATACACTGAGAAAAAAATCAGCCTTTACAGAAGTTTTCTGTTGGATAACGAAGGTTGTTTCAACAAGAATAACAGCATCTTCCCTGCTAACAAAGAGAACAGGAATGACACTGTGCAATACCCTGTTGTTCTTGCTTGGTTTAATGTGAATTAACAGGCAATGAAGACAACAGGTTTGATTACTCCTGGAAATGATTTGAATTTCTTCCCCAAAATTTGAATTCCTTCAATTTCTTCCTCAAAGGCTGGAGCCAGGGGAGAATGATCTCTTGCTTTCCCAGAAACTGTTTCTGGAAGATCATAGGGACAATACAGAGGAATTATTCTACTAATTTTATGGAGTTTAGACAGGCTGACACTAGGGGGAAATGAAGAGCAGACAGCTTTTAGAGAACTTCTTGAATCCCCAAGAAGTTGTTGAATTGGCCATAAGGCAGCATAGATCTACTGCTTTCCCATAGATCAGCAAGTCAAGTTGAAACTCTTGATGGTTATCTTCAAGGCTGGGGCTAGTGTATCTGAAAAGCCAATGAAAGCATCTGGGATGCACTCTGAGATTCCCATTATATCCTTCTGGAAATGGAAAAATCCTGCAAGAAGGATGAAGATCCCTTGTGCAGGAAGTGGGGCTTCTCCAGGCAGCAGTTGAAAGCTATCATTCACTTAACTCAGGAACATCATTAAACTTATCACCTCAAGCTGCAGGAGCATTTTGCCCTTTTAGAAACTGGTTCATGGATACGAGGGCTGGTGTGCCATCTAAGGTTATAAAGCACAGAAAAAAAAAGATTTTCGAAGTGGAAAAAAAAATCCACCCACTGGTGTGAACTCTAATAAAATCACTGGAACTAGACCAGGTAAATCATGTGAAAGAGGCAGGAGAATCAGGCCAATCAGATCAAATTCAGCTTTCATTTATCCCCTGCAATTACAGACACATTAAATTAGTCCAGTATGCTTTCCCTACTGACTGAAATCCTAATTTAGTAGTTAAAGTGCAATATTATCCCTCAGATTAGTCTTTTTTTCTCATCTTGCAAAGATGAAACCAGTGTGATTACAACCATACTATTCACTGCATTCTGAAACCTAGAAATGTAATTTAACAGTAGCAGACTAACATCTGCTTCGGTGCCACCAACTCAAAGGGTTTTGGAATGGGAATAAGCCCCAGGGGATTTATGTATTTTCCTTCAAGGAAATACAGCAATTGCTAATGGCTGAGCTCACTCAGCCCACGGAACAGGCCCTCTTGGACTCATGATGGCAGTAACAGGCTGTAGGTTAGATCTTCACTGCACTGCAGCACCTCAGTCCTGCAGCTTGCCCTGGAGAAGTTCAAAGTGAAAGGCCAAAGGAGAGAAAATTTTGTAGCCTTGTGAAACGTCTGAAAGTCTTGGCTTCCTCTAATGTAGGCATCTCTATGCAATGTATCAATGATGTGACAGGGATCAACTGCAGCACTAAGCTACAACTGGCGGATGTGTCTTCTGATGGAGTTGCTGTAGCCCAGGGTGCCCTGGCTAATATCTGCTGCTGCAGCACAGCCCCAACCATCATCACGGTGGTACATCACAGAGCAGGCCAATCATCTGTGTCTAGCATGTGAGGCACAGTATAAGAGGCCAAGGTGGGTGTCAGAAATCAAGCTGAGCTGAGGGAAAGCGTCAGGTGCACAAATCACTGGATTTGAGGAGTGAATCAGTAGTCAAATGAATGAAGCTGGTGTCACTGAGGAAGCAGTGCGAGGAGGAGGAATGATACAAAAGTAGGCAGACAAAGGGAGGACTTAAAAGCCTATGGGCCAAGGGGACAGAGTCGCTCTTTGTGGAGAGATAGAGGGAAAGAACAGAAAAAAGAGGTAGACGAAGAAGTGAGAAGAGATCCTGGAGGAGACAAAAGATGGGCTGTGAATCAGGCAAAGACAACTAAGTGAGGACTAAAGAGGTGTACTAGCTAGCTGTGAGAACTAGCTGCTGCTTTGCTGGCTTTGCAAAATCAAGGGGATTGCATAAATTCTGGAGGACTGCAGGCTTTGCGAACAATTCTGCTGCCACTTACACCATTTCCTCTCAATGACACCCCCAGTTGCAGCAGAATGACACCTAGCTTACCCTAAGTAAAGCAAAAAGACTTTGATCCACATTTTGCAAATATCTCTTTTAGATGCTCTTAAAGAGTTGCCTTGGATTTAAGAGTGAGGAAATCTATTGTTGYCCTTTGCCGTCTTCAGACGGTCACGTCCCATCTAGAAATGCCCGTTCCTGCACCAAAGGCAGAATGCAGTGTTAAGCTTTTAATAACCTGGTAATGTTTAGTTAGACCAAGTCAAACAGTATCAGCCAACAGTCTGGCTGAGCACTGGTCAACCAGTGTGAAAAAACAAATACGATTGTGTCATCTAGTTAATAAACAACCTATTAATCACATCTGTGCTACAAGACAGCTCTTATGGCTACAGACAACTCTGGCTGGCCAGCAGAGGTCATCTACCCAGAACACTGCAACGAGCAAATGCCATTGAGGCAAGAATTTGTCACGTTCTGTTTGTCATGTTAACAGCACTTTCCCCACTGCATGTCCTTTTGTTTTGCTTTAGCTCAGCAAGTGAGGAAAATCTGACTCTTCCCTATGTGTTTACCATGACTTAGATGAGTCATATATGCCACTTTTCAGGGCATTCAGTATTTCCAGGGAGATGCTGAGCACCTTCACTTCTATTTTACAACACAGATGCTCTGTGCAGTCAGCCTGTTCCAGTACTGGGTCCTACTTGAGAATTTCTGTTTGAGCCTTCTACAGTTTTCCTTCACATTAATGAGGGTTCCCACATTTCCTTCTGCAAAATCCTACACGGAAACGTGGAGGCATTTCCTGTGCTGTACATCAAGTCCAGCATGGCATAGCCAGGTTGAATTAATTGGCCACACATGGCCAGAAGAGCTAGTTTGTTGGGGATTTGCAGATATCCAGCATCCTGTTCAGAAGAGCTGTTACTTCTCTGCCTGGGCTGCCAAATGGCTCAAAATCTTAGATATGTGGCCAGATCCCTTTTGTTCTGGCTGAACAACATTTCCAGAAGGAAGAAAAAGGAGTAGAGTCCAAGGAAATGAAGGCATTACAGCAATATTAACTGTGCTGCAGCAATCCAAGGGAACAGAAAAACAAAAGAGAAGCAAATCTATTGACCTTAGGTGGAAGAGATGTCATTACCTCTTGAAGTGAAGGGACTGTGAGAGTGGAACAAAAAGGAAAAGGAAATTACTGAAGATGCCACATCAAAGTCAGTATGTGGAATAAACCTTATAAAAGGATTACCCACTGGATGGCTTTTTTTTTTCACCCTTAAGAAAAGAAGTGTTTAAAAGCACTCTAGCCCTGTCTAGACATTGACTGAATTACTCACATGAAAATTACTCCTTTTGTAAGGGGCTCAGTAACAAATGTAGAAGTGTCAAGGTGGTGAGTCATTTTGAACAGTGTTTGTTACTCAAGGCCAGTATTTTTACCACTCTACTTMCTTCTTTTTTTGAATGGAAAATAGGGAAAGTAATGTGGCCATTGTAATTTGTGCGGGATACTCAACCACACTAATATCTTTGCGGTAGTTCTCAGTAACAGATATCAGAATATTCCTCTAGCAAACACAAACTGGATTTTTTTAGGGCTAGATGTAGTGGAGCATTGTTGATTCTTCCTAGTTAAGAAGCTAACTAAAAATCTTTTTTCTTTTTCTTTTTTTTTTCCATACCAAGCACTGCAGCTAAGAACAATAGTGAATGCACTTAAAGGATTAAGCTTCCTTTCCACAAACTGGTATTTTGAGACATTTCCAGTTGCAGAGTCCTTAATTTCTGCCATTAGGATAAAATCCATATCCCACTGAAATCAAACAGCAGCAAAAAYACCCACTGGTGAACAAGCGAACATTTTACTCCCTCTGTTTTTCAGCAGGGCTAAGCACTATCATCTCCCAGAGGCACCTAAACTTAGAGTTACTCAACGTCTCCAAAAAAATAGCTTCTAGGTGACTCAACTCAGGCCTTCAGTAAAAGAAGCACCCCAAATTAGTGAAGTCATGTTTTACTTTAAAGGTCTGATTGTAAGAGTTAGTAAATGGCTAACAAAAATTATAAACACATTTACAGATATAATTGTAGATGGCTATAAGCAGATCAGGAGATATTACTGAAAATGAAAAAAAAATCACTGGACCAGAAATCTATGACACTGTGTAGTCATTTACTCATTATTTGTAAGTTCTCTATTGACTATCTTACAGACAGAAGGCTCATATAAACCATGGACATTAAGAGAAGTGTTTGGCAGTGAAACTTCTCATTGCATCAATGAAGACAGCCCCACTAGCTTTAAGGGACATTTGCTCTTCTATAGCCACAGAGGAGCTGGCCTCTAACCTTAGTATCTTCTCTTCCCTTTTTCACTTTTTGTCCTGCCAATTTTGCAGTCAAAGTTTGATTTTGTAGAAATATGAAATGTCTCCAATAGCTGAATATTCTAGAAAAGTTCAGCCAGCTTCCTTACCCAGGTACTACACGCTGCCTTCACTCCTGACAAAAGCAGTACTTATATATCATTGACACCTTGCCTGTTGACTGTAGATAAACAGAGAGATTTGCGCGCTCTGTCTTTGAGGTTTAAAACCAGGCAAGATTGCAAGCAAAGGGCTCAGAGTGCACAAGAGTCCATAATGCTAAAATTCACACATATACTAATCACAAAGTACAAGAAAGAAACCTTGCAAAAAACACCCCGTAGATTCACTGCTTTTTGTCCTGGAAATAAAAAGCACTAATAGAAGAAAGGGGAAATAACACCACGCTCTACCCTGTTGTTCTTGCTTGGTTTAATGTGAACTAACAAGTAATAAGGACAATAGATTTGATTACTCCTGGCAATGATTTGGATTTCTTCCAGAGGATAAATAATAATATTTCCATCAATGCCTTTTTCAGGACCAGGGTGAAATGACCCTGCAAAAATCCTGGTCAGATCTCTCTGTTTAGGCAGGGCTAGTTCTCTAATGACTAAAGATGCTGCTATTTCATGAAGTCMTATCCTGGTTTTTCCTTTGCCCTCCACACCTCACAGTACCAGGTCCCAAAGAACTCTGCTCTCACCCAGAAGATGGCTAAATACTCTTTCAAAGCCCAAGAGATACAGGAGTCCTCACTCACGATTGCCCAGCGCTTATAGACTGTAAGACTTTATATAGACTTTATATAGACTAAGTTCCCTTTCCCCTGGGCAATGACAAGGCAATGGAGTCACAGGACCACAAAGAAGGAAGAACGGAGAGATCTGAGCTGCTTTGGGGCACACAGCTAAGATTTCTCTTACCAGTCTGTTTTATCTCTAGGCCAGCCTTGTCCTCCCAGGCCACAGTAGCATCCATAGCCAACATATGCTAAAGGAGACCGTCCCGTGCCACATGATATGGCTCCTGCCAATTCAATGATTCCTCTGGTGTGCAATGAATGGGATTTTCCCAGAGCACCATTCCAAACTGCAAAGACAGGACACAGCATGACACAAAGATTAAAGAACAGTTTAAAGAATGCCTCAGGCTGATTTTCTTGAACTCCTTTCCAGGGGAGATATTGCTATAAAGGGAGATACTGGTCTTGAGTGGTATTTTTGGTGCAGCCCTGACAATCTGATGAACCATTACAGTCACCTTGCAAAGGGGACTTTGCAGGTGACTTATCTGAGGGCTGAGCTAATGAGGAAGCAGATGCAGAAATACTCAAACAGGCTCCATATCAATTTGAATATAAGAATAGCTACAAGTCCCTAGGGAATCCTGGGGAAGAATCGAGTGCCTGAGTTTGCTAAGATATTGGAATCCTGAAATCCAGGTTTGGAATCCAGTATTCTGAAAAGTGATGGGAACATTTACATCTGCTTCCATTACTGGTCTCCATTAAAGTCGTAACATTAGCTTGGTTGCATTAATTTGAWAAAAGGATTGTGTTGGCCCAAGCGTGTAGATAGCCACTTAAACTGATTTGGAGGTCTTTGAGTTACAAGTCTTTCAAACAATATTGTGATTTCAAATGTTAATTTGCAACTTTTTTATAAACCAAAGACTCTAAGTTGCAGTAACTGTTACAGAAACTAAGAGCGCCCTGACCCTAAATATCAAACCACTTCGAAGCTCAGCTACAAACTTTGATGCTTAGCATGATAATGATAGCAACGGATAGTAGTATTTATTGCTCGGGTTTATTGTGAGGTACCAAGTGCACTTTCCATTGCTCTAACATGCATCACAAACAGTCCTCATTAAAGATGAGCTACTCATCAGCAGTATTAAAGCCCTCTGACTGACTGCCTAACTGATCCATTCTTTCCATCCACCTCCATCAATTCACATTCATCCCATCCTCCCATTTCAAAAGAAAAGTCTGGGTAAACAGATGGACTTCTCAGCACGCTTGGATCAAGAGGGTGATCATGTTTCAGAGCCAGGAACCCTTCAGTGAAGTTGTCTTGCCACCTGCCCCTTGCTAATTCAACATACTTGACCTCCTCAAAGTGTTGTGCAAACATGGACTAATTAATTCCTAAACCACCCAAGGGCTCAATACTATTATTAAAACAGTAGCGTTCCTTTCAAAACTTCTAATCCCTTTGCTTGGGCCTCTCCCCTCATCTTGCGCTCTGGCTTTCTCTCTGGGCCTGATTCAAAAACCTGCTGAAGAAATGAGGGTCTGTCTCCGTTAATGACAAGCCAGGAGTGTTTCGCCTCTGCTAAATGTGGAACCACAGCCCAAGTGCAAAGCAGAAACGAGCACTTTCCTGTATCATTTTCAGCCTGGCAATTGGCAGCAGCGAACTCTGAAGGGAGCAGAGCCTCGTACGTCTGTCTTGGTGTTTCACACAGCCTCCTTATATTTCTCAGGGCATTCCTTGGGGATTAAATGCACATTCCTGAAAAAGCAACAGCTTCCTCCTCTAAACAGTGCTTGAATGTTCTGAATTTTTGCTAAAAACACATGACACCTGTGTTACTAGAAAATAAAGAGAAGACCTATTTCCCTAGTGTAAATAGTGGCCACTTTAGAGTTAGAGGCAAGCTCAGCTTTCAGCAATCTGGGGAGGTCCACTGGAATTGGTGAACTGCTCTGGATTTCAGGTAAAAATATGCTTTTTCAACCTGTTTCAGTTTGCAGACCTCGAAAATGTTCCAATGGTAACAAAAACTTCTTTGTAGACATTTAAGCCTCCTGACAAGAAGTCTGCATTTCTTATGTATCTTTCACAGACCTCTCAGACAGAACGGCTGGACTTCAAGTGGTCTCTGTTAGCCACTGACTGAACACAGCTGAGGCTAATGTAAGATAACTGTACCCCACTCGGAAGGAAAAAGAGCGTTTCTCTTTTGGAGTTGCCTCTGAGGATCACAGAATGGTAATTATAATGCAGAGCTATTCCTGAAAAGGGAGAAAAACATTCAAGGGGAGCTGAGTCCACATAAAATTCTTAAGGCTCTGCGTCCTCTACGAGTTCAAAAGAATTCAGGTATTCAGGCAGTGCTTGATGTTTCCGTTTCATTCTTTGAAAGCTGCTGAGTTTTGAATTGACAGCATGTCCCTACTGTTGCAAGGTCAGCCCCAGCAAGTATGCTTGCTGGGTGCACAGCTAATAACTTGACCAAAAACTGAAATCACTTTTTTGTGGTGGGCAGCCAAGCCAACACAGCTATGAAATTGTTGAAATCAAGTCTGAGCCTCTACAGCAGCCTGAATGTAGCCACATTTCCCATTAAGAGTATTTCCAATCAGTATTTACACTACTAGCGGGGCAGCGTAGCAGAGAACGTACCTACTGAGAGGTGAGTGGAGAGGATCTGACAACTTAAACTTCCCATTCTTGTTAAAACAGGCTGCCTTTGCTTTAGATTAATGTAACATTTTTGGTTTTACTTCAAAATGTATTGCAGGGATAATCTCAAACTTGACAGTTCATCACTGTGTTGCCTCTATGTGTAGAGGCTTTATGGTAGCACACAGCTAAGTCTTTTTAAAAGTTTTTTTTTCTTTATTTGAACTTCATATGAATTAAAAATCGCTTGCTCCGAAGTCACTGGTATAAAAAGGAGGCACATCTGTAAAGGAAAATAAGCACCAACAACTTTGCAGCAGAAAACTATCCAAAATGAAAATGAGCTACGTTTATATAGCAACAGCTACGTAAGCAGCCATGGAAATGAAGCAGGCATACAGCTTGCTTAAACAGCCTTTCAGTATCAAGCTGAAAAAAAAACGAGCGATGCTTTTTCTTACTTGGCCAAACCGTACACCATACACGTGTCTGCTGTGAATTAAGCAAAGCTTACAGCATACTTGTCCCACCAAGACAGAGAAGAAGCTACTCTACTTTTTTTTTGGGGGGGGGGAGGGGGGAGAAGGAGAGGGACAGAGGTAAAGGTCCTCCCCGAGGCCCGGCACCCTGCAGTGGTACAGAAGTAGCACTCACCTGCCTGCAGCAGCAGCAGCGGCGACAGCAGCAGCAGCGGGCGTGACTCCATGGGAAGATCTCTCCCGTTCACACGCTCTCCTGCACGCTCTGCTTTGGCGGCCGGGTCCGCGCCGAGCCCCGCTGCCAAGTGAACCAAAGCGTGGCCGTCCGTAACAGTCTTCCCAGACTGTTGCTCCAGGGTTTATATACACGTGTGAGTGCGGGCACAGAAGTGAAACACCCTCCTCGGTGATCTCTCCGAGCCCGAGCCCAGGCCCAGTCCTTCCTCCCAAAGGGCTCCTGTCTGGGCGGAGGGCTGCCTCTATTTGCATATCGTTGCCTTTGGGAGGGGCGGCTGGAAGGGCATTAAGCTGGCAGGCCCGGGGACAGCCTTAGCCACCCGGGCACTAAGCCGGCCGGGCTCCTTCTCTAAGCTGTTTGCTTACAGACCCTGGTTAACCTCTGAGTGGCTTCGGAAAAGGGAAGCCTGCCCTGTGCCTTCTGTGGCTTSGGTTTTCTGCTGCGGTGGCAACCTGGCGAGGATTTTCTCTTTTTATAGATAATTCCTTTCAGGGTTTTATTTTTTATTTTTTTATTTTAAGACTGATTATTTTTCACTTTTAAAAAAGAAGAGACAAAACTATAAAAATCCAACAGAAAAAACACTGTTAGATGCAAGTAGCTAATTATAAACTGACCAACTGAGCTAATTCTGGGCCACTCCAGAGGGGAAAATATCCTCTCGGCCTATTGCTGCACCTGACCTAAACTAATTGATTTCTAAAAGACTTGTCCGTATGCAGCTCCTAGCCACGAGCGGTGAGGGAGAGTTCCCCGGAGCAAGCCCGCGCTCTGCTCACGCCAGGCAGCCGCTGTGGGCAGCCAGGTTGGAAAGGCAGCTTCCCTGCCGCACGCCCTCCGCCTCATCGGAGCAGCAGGCGAGACGACCGTGGCGGGGATGGCCGCTGTCGCTTTGCCTGCGACACCAACACCTACAGTGCTCCGTGGTTTTAAAACTCCTGCCGTGCTGGTGATGGGCCTTGCTTGGCAGAGCAGCATCTGTCTTGCTGGGGTCTAACTGTCTCTGCCTCCAGGGGAGGCTGAGGCAGCAGCACGTGGGTACACGGTCACGGCTGGTTGCTTTGCCGGGGAGGGAGAGGAGGGGAAGAAGGCTGTTTGTCCCTTCCTTTGCACAGTGTGGGCCTATCTCAGCAGCACTCCTTACTAGAATTCCCCACGGTAAAGCCGTGCCTCCCTGTTTAATGACATGTTCTTAAATATTTGCTTGCTAAATATTGCTATTCGAATCAAAGGTCAGCAACAAGTCGTTACAGGGCTGCCTTCTGCGAGAGGAGTCTAACTGCAGCAGCAGGCACTCTGTCACGTAAGATTTCAAGAAACAGTATATATTAGCACCTCGAATGATACAGGACAAGCTAGACCACAGGGCTGGTTAAAGCRTTTCCCTCACAGACGTATCGAGCTAGAACTACAACAGCCACATGGCTCTGGGGTTTTCCACTCCTGAGAGCTCAGAAGGATGAGTGCAGTTTTTATGATAACCGTATATCATAGCGTTATCAGGCTAACCATGGCCTGAGATMCCTTACCCAGCTTTGCTCCTGCGATGCGCCATGTGCTTGAAACAGGCAGGGAAGGCAGGCAAGGTTAGCACACCGCGYGAACGCCCAGACGCACGCACTCCTGCTGGCTGTTCAGTGCTGCAGCTTCTYGGCAGCTTCAGAGGGGCCGAAGAAAAGCCGTACAGCTATACCTCCTCCTCTGGAAATTCCCTTTGGTATTTATACATTTACTGAAATAATAATTCCAAATCCTATTCGAGCTGTTGCTGTTAATAATTACCCTAAGAACACAACTGGTGTGGAAAGCGGATGCTCGAGGGCAGGTGTGCTTTACACTATGGCTGTGCAGCACAGATTGTCAAAATGGGAAGTGTGAAGAYGGCAGGCTTTAAAGAGCAGTGTGGGGCCTGTCCGAACAAGATACTATTGTTAGAGCAAACGCCGTCCCTGACACATATTTGGCAGGTCCTGTTATCAAGGTGAAGGTRTGAGGAACCTTTGTGGATGTTTTACTGGATTCTTGAGGTCCCCAAGCCAGAGGGCAAGCTGGTAACTGCACAGTGCCTAAAGAACTGAGAGGAAGATAGCGTAAAAGTTATATTTAGTCCTACTAACTTGGGGCTCAAGTTTAAATCTCCTTGTCTACATGGTCTATCGCTTGGCTTGCACTCTAATTCCAGTCTGTAGTGCATTAGCCAACTCTCTAAGCAAGGAAATCAGAGCCTAGAGCAAGGAGTAAGCTAACATTCAGATGCAAAGATAGGAATTACACTCCATGGAGAAACTGAACCTCTGGGAGGAAAATGAGCTGCCACGTAGGGACAGTAACCTGCTGCTTAGCTTTGACAGCCTATCCATCACTTTGAAGAACCAGTCTTCAAAGCCAGTCACTGAGTGCGCAAAGTGTCTCCTCTACAGCTTTTCTTTATCTGAGCTATTCAGGTTTGAATACCTACATTTAATGTGTTTATTACAAAGCCTTTCTGAATTACAAGCCTGGCCAAAAAAGACACTATAAATTTTCATACCATAATTTAATTTTATTTTTCCTTTTCTCACAGCCCTCTCTTCCCCAAATAAGACTTTTTTTCCAGTTYAGCAATAAATATAATATAAAGAAATACAGACTCCTTTGATGGCCAAACATATGTGCAATGTTTGAAGAAGAGTTCTCTAGGGTGTTAGGGAAGGGTGACCAAATTCAATCTTAAATTGGAAAAGCAGAATTAATGTATTGCTTCATTGTTATTGTTTCATACTGCTGCCTTGTTGAGTTTGTTATTTATCTGTGCAATTACTAATTGCTGTTGCCTAGATTAATTAGCATATTTATTAAAGAGTATTAAGTGCTAATTGTGGCCTTACTATGTTATGGTAAATGCACTGGAATCCTGAGCGCATGTTATTACTGTTTAGGGAAATAAAATAAATTCCCTGATCTTGCTCCTTCACATGTATTTACATGTTATCTACTTGAACTTCTCACTACCAGCAAAAGGCACCACATATAGGTATGAGATATGGTCTCAATAAACTGAGCTATATAGTCAGATTAATGCTCTTCATAACTTCATAAGAAATAAACTATTTTGATCCTCAGGTCACTTGCTTGGGGCAAGCTATACCGTTTGAGGGCTAGTTCTTCAGATGAACTAGCTCTGTTGAAAACAGCATTCCCTTGGTTTGCACCACCAAAGCAGATGGCCCTCCCTTTCTCCCTGGGTGCAGAGATGATAATCCTTCATGGTTTTGGGCTTCTTGTTGAAAGGGGCTACTAGGGAAAACTCTTAGGTGGAGTGGTAGTAGAATTCACAAGCTTTTAATAATGCTTACTCAGTGATGTTCAAGAGGTCAGATATTCCTGTAATAGCTTGGCTGTCCTTCTTCTCACAGAGGTTGTTATTCTTCAAGTGAAATACCCAGCCATCTCTGTGAATGTCACCATCACCTGCAAGAAGAGGTCTCTGTTAAGCACTGGCAGATTCAACGACACTTTTACTGCCCAGGCCAAGGGCTTTTCCCAGGAGGGGCTGAGGAAGCTTGCTTGCAATAGTATGGATGTTGGTGACTCCTTAAAGGAACTGCTCCTCCAAAAGATTGTTTGGTTATAGAAGGATGAATAAAGAGACTCAAGAACACAGAATGACAGTTAGAGTTAGAAGCGAAAAGCAGTTCTAGAAGGAAATGAATTCCACATTACATGCTACAAGAAAAAGCAACAATCCATGTCAAAGACTACCACTATGATTTAGTGACATAACCAGTAATATAAGCAATAGAGTTACTACAGCAACATAATAAGTGAATAAACAGTCTTGTTTACCGTCTTGTTCTATGAAGGTCTGTCCATGCTGTAGTGCTGATACAGCCTAGTCACATTTTCATGGGGATAGATAAATATTATCTCCAGTTTATAATTCAGATGTAAGAGAAAAATTTTAAATGGGGCTACTGATTTGGGGGTATCCAATGTGTATCTGCCTCAAGTTTCACTGCTGCTGAGCCACTAAGTCACAGCTTGCTGGTGGCATTTCTGAACAGTGAAGCTGGATAGTCCCAACCTGCTGCATCCTCTCAAAGTCAGTGGCTGCTTTTGTCTACAGTTACACAAACACACACACACACACACTCGCATATACCTCAGGTGACGAAGAAGTATGGACATCACTCTTAGGCTTTCTTTGTCTTTGTCCAAGCTTTCTCCCAGGATGGTGTTAACTTTATATTCTTGAACAGTGCTGTCACCTGCGGTGACTGTGGGGAACCTTCTCCTCACAAGTCATTCCCACAAGAAATGTGCCCTTTCTGCACACTTGCTTGCAGTCCTCCCATGCAGGACCTTTCTCATGGTCTCTCTTACCAGCTGCAGAAATAAGCAGGAAGAGCTAACATGAGCATGCATGTCCTGTGCTTGGGGTAAAGGAAACCATAGTTCCTGCAGGTAGATAGTGGTGGATGCTGAGGGAGCAGTAGCTACCTCTTTATTAGCATTGCTAGATGCAATGTAAACATCATGGGGGAACAACTATATCCAGCAGTCTCCCTTTCCCTCATCATGGCTGCCTCCAGCCCTTCTGAATCTTTACCCTTCAAACTCTGTTCATAGCATGAGACCCAGAGCTGCATCCCTTCACATATCCCTTCCCTGGGATATAGGGACATGGTGCCTGGCCCAGCTGCTGACCCAGCCACCATGTGGGCAGAACACACAAGGGTTGCAGGACAGGCTCAAAATTGAGAAAGACCCTTATGTCCTCCAGCAACTGTTGGGCTTCAGTGGACATCATGTAACTAGCGTGTTTGCCAGGGCAATGGGGCCACAATCATGAAAGGTTTCCAAGACTGAAATGTCCCTTAGCCACAAGTAGCCAGGACTTCTTCCATCAAAAATGCATTATTTCCCAGCAATGCGGTGCATCCTAACATGACAACCTGGGGGCATTACAGTCAGTACAAAGGAAGGAGAAGACCATCTCTTAGGAGCCACCCTGATCACTGCCTGGAGCAATGCAAGGGTAGCTGAAAACAAGCATACTTTATTAACCGGGTACAACTGGATACATCTCATTAAAGAGCTCCCATGATATTCCCACTTAAAAGAGAGGAAATGTTACTAGAAAGGCAATACCTCTAAAATCAGAACAGGCTGAATAAAGGCTCCTTATTTAAATATCAGCACCACCTCAGGCTGCTTATTTTATGAGATCCACCAAGACGCAAGTGTATTTGATTTGACTGGGGAAGGCTTAGAGAATGCAGACACTGGATGATTGTACACATTGAAATCCAAGATGAGTTCCTGAAAATCAGCTGAGTTCCCAGGAAAGGAATGGGTAAAAGAAATGCTTTTGTCCATCTAACAGGAACCCATGTCAGAGACAAAGCCAGAAGACTCATGATACCAATTGACACCCATGACATCAAGACTCATGATACTTGTTTAAACTCTGAAACTCAGCAGTAGATTTGCTTTGGTGTGTCAGTGTTTTGCAGACTGTTGTTTAAACTCATGAACAGTCCTCAGCAGTGCAAAATTACATTTTTCTATTCTAGTTGTAAAAGAATGTAAACAGGGGTGTGTTCACAGCTCTTCCTCAGAAATGAAACTGGGAGATGGAGAGGGGGATGGTCTGGATGGGGAAGACAACTCAGACTGGAAGCACATAAAGTTCCATCTTTGCATTTCAATCTATGCTACTCCAGATTGCCATACTCTCTCAGCTCTGCCAGTGCACTTCAGACCTGACCCCAAGGCTCTGTTTCTCCAGTGCTGGTTGCCTCTAGTCCTGCTGTGCGCTGAGTCCTTTCCACCAACTGCTGACTGTTTTAGCTTCTCCTTCTCCCACAGCTCAAACTTCAGTTTCCTTTTTCCCATTGCTAGCAGTTTTCCTGCTTCCACATATGCCATCCTGCTCYTTCTCCTACTTTTTGTTCAACCTACCGCTTTCACCTACATCATCGTGAATAGCTTAAAGACTAACACTAGGATAATTTCAAGCCTCAGATGCTAACAGACACATAGAGTGCCTGTCTGTTTATTGAAAGTTTCCATTCATAGCACTAGCCAGTCCTTTCTAGAGCACTTGGGAGCCTTGAATCTTCCACTCTTAAGAAGGAAGGCAATTAGTGTGTATGAAGGAAAGGAGAGGTATGTTATACTACTTCCCCTCCATTACCCAGCTTGCTTTATAAGGTTGTATCCAGTGTACACGCTTTGATCTTTCATGATTTTTAAGTCTTTTGCGTACTCCAACAGGAAATGTGAAATTAAGCATTCCCTGAAGGTGCTACTATGATGATTCATGATCTGCTTTCCCRGTAGTTTGGAAAGCTGGCCATGTCTCAAAATTAGTTGTATAAATTTGCTAGGAGGGACATCAGAGAGCCAGGATTTATCTGCTCTCCTGTCTTGACATCAACTGGTGCTGGATATGGCATTCTTGGCACTTTTATCCATCTGACTTGACTGGATATGGCACTTTTAAGCATTCTTGGATCTCTGCTTTTAGTCGGACCAGGGTAGTGTTAATCCCCCCCTAACATTATGCTGTAAAGTACCCTGTTGAGAAACTCTTCTTTACTACTTCTCCAATCACAATCTGAATTAGCAAACCCAAGTGCAAATACTGTGCTCTGCTTACACAATCAATATCCTTGCATTGGCCTTTCAAACCTCTCCCTTCTTATACATGCACACATCCCTGCACCAACACCCATTGCTACCACTGCTACCTTCTTTTGTTTCATGACTCATCATCTCTTCACTGCAGTGGAAATTATTGTCTTCTGTGTTTCCTACCTTGGTATATACAAAGATTTGGAAAAAAAAAGTAAAGGAGAAAATATAAGGACAGTCAAAAGAGCTCCACATTTCAGGAGGAAAACAAGAGGTAGCTCTGTGATTTGTTCAGCTGGGGAGGCACTGTTCTGAGCTGGTCACAGTGGTCACCCAATGCACTGTGCTGCTTCTCTGCTGACCAGAGCTCAGTTGAGGGCAATGCTGGGTATTACATTTCACGTTCAAGCCATGTGCTTATAGTGGGTGACTGAGCATATTTGCCGCCCCAGTGCCTGTCTCTTTCTCCTTTACATGACAAGGATTTATCTGATCAAAGCCTTTAGCTTTGATCCCAAAGACAGGTTAGATGAGGGCTAGATGCCCTGTGGTATGAATGTGGTACAGTCTAGTGCATTGTGCGACCAAGAGCAATCATGCCACAGGGAGGTGGTGCTAATAGGGAAAGCTCCAAGCCTCATAGACWTTAGCTCAACTCCCAGTAAAATTGCCTCTTTTATGCTGAGCAAAAGTTAGCTTTGACAAGGTGTCTTGGTTATGATTTCTAAGGTCTTTAGCTTGCTTGTATAGGAAGCTTTTAAACTTTGCCTGTCCCTCTTGCCTATTTATTGTACCAGTCCTTGTATTTACTTAAGACTCCACTGGAAGATACATTGTGTACTTGTAATTGTAACCACTTTAATTTTAGCTTAAGTGCATTTACCCACAATTATGCCACTAAGCTGTTCCTAGTCTGCTCCACTCTCTATCTGGAAGTTTTGTATTTTCATTGTCTCTTGTTGCTCCTCATCCCCATACACATATCCTGCTGGACATAAAGTCCCTCCTATCTCTTATAATCTTATTTGTGTGGTAAGCAACATCTGTCTGTGCCTAGAGACATTCCTCTGTGTTTCAACAGCTCTGATGAATTCTGCAATAAGCTCCTGAACTCCCTGACATAAGAAGTATTGAAGATTGGAGTATCTTTGTATGTGATGTTATATTGGGCACTCAATTCATACTGATATTTTGGGATGCGTGAGAAGAAGATGCGTGCTTCTCTTTTTTCCTCTCAGAAGAAGTAAGAGCATTGGTAAAACTTACACCACTTCACCTCCTATTCCTAGTTTATTTCTGGCTTCTGTCTGGAAATCAGCTCACGTGCATTAATTGCTGTTTACTTCTATTTATAATAAACTGAGGATCATTCTGTTATCAAATTCTCATGGTGGGCAGGAAGCTAGTTACTCACTTCACTGGTTTTATAGAGGGATACATCTAAGCGGTRGCATTGCAATTGCAGTGCCATGAATTTAAAAGCTTTTAGGCGTTCTCAGAAGTGCCTTTCTTTAAAGAGGTCTCCAAGAGTACATGCTTACTTTCTACTCAAATGGCTTCCTACTTTTTGGCATGCTGGTCCCAAATAGTTTGGGAACATTCCTCCAAGACATTCTTTTCTTCTGTTAGCAGTTGCTAATCTTCAGCTGTATGCTAAAAGCTGAGTCATTTGTAAAGGAGATAATCCAAGCCCCATTTCATTAATAACATACTATATGGCTCCTTTCCTATTGAAAGATTTCAGCACAAATAGGTAGCCACTGGATCCTCTGTATAGGTAATTGCTGCATCCTATAGAGGTAATCATGTCTCTATCTGTTAAACAGAAGTCCCACTTCACAAACCTCTTGGAGTTCTTTGACAGACTCAATGAACYCGTGGAAAGGGATAATCTAGTTGATACTGTCTACCTGGATTTCTAAAAGGCCTTTGACAAGACCCTTACCAAAGGCTGAAAGAAGTTAAG
This sequence comes from Rhea americana, assembly GCF_003343005.1. Classification (NCBI taxonomy): domain Eukaryota; kingdom Metazoa; phylum Chordata; class Aves; order Rheiformes; family Rheidae; genus Rhea; species Rhea americana. The sequence continues at coordinate 110,347 of NW_028185894.1, forward strand.
CAGCCAAAGATTAAGAAAAAAAGTATCCTTGCAAGAATAAACTATTAGTTAACAGATAGGAAGCACGGGATGCTTCCATATAGTGGTAGCAAATGGTTAGTGATGTGCAGGGATCACCAGTGATGTTCCATAGGCAACTGTGCTGGGACCTGTGCTGTTCGACACAGTTCTAAAAGACCTGGAGAGTGGTGAGCAATGCAGTAAAGAAATCTGCTGATAATACAAAGTTAAGGGATAACTGATAACCATGCAGGTCCAGTCAGGAGCAGTAGGAGACAGGACCAGAGTCAAGCATACCTATGAAACAGCTCAGACCAGGACTGAAGGCCCAGAGTTGAGCTCACATGGGGCTCCCAGACCAACAGGCACAGGGTGAGTGGAAGGCCCAGGTGAGTCTAGTGAGGGCAATCCAAATAAATGTTAGAAATTATTAGGAAAAGAAGATAGACTAAAAGAGAGAACAGAAAACAGATTGGGCTGCACTTGGAGTACTACATGGAGACAGCTCCAAAAGGGATGCAGCAAAAATAGGAAAGACCCAGAGACGGACAGGAAGGATGACCACTGTATGGAGCGGTTTCTGTCTAAGTAACAATAGAATAGGCTAGGGCCATGCAGCCTGGAAATAGACAGTTTAGAGGGGACATGAAAGAGGTTTACAAAATCATGAATGTCATAGTGAGTACAGATAAGGATCAACTGTTTATCTTTTCTTCTGGAACAACAGCTATGGGCCAGCAAGAGATGTTAGTAGGCATTACTAGCTCTCAGTACTCCTAGCTAACAGATGTATTACTCTTTTTCCTGGGTGTTTGCTTACACTACTGCTGCAGACAGGTTACCAGACTGGATGAACTTCTAATTTGTTCCAGAGAGCTTATGGACAGCATCTCTGCAAAGTCACTTCCTGAATTCATCCGCATCTCGGAGGCTGGAAGTAATTTTGTGAGATTACCACATAAGGAGAGATTCAGACATGTAGGCTTTTTGAGGTCACTTTTCCAGGCTTGAGTCATAGACCCTGGAGTTAAGCAGGTCTCCCTTGTATGATGGTACAGTTAATCCTCCTTTCAGCTCATTTCTGGAACATTTTAAATTTGCTTTGTTAGCTCCTTCTAGGAGACAGAAGAAGTGTCCAACTTGTTATCCCTACAATTGTGCATTAGAATGTCATCTATTATGAAAATAATCACTAACAAATACTGTCCAGTCACCGTAAGTTAGGACCCTAGAGGCATCTTCAACCCTTCTCGCTGGTTACTAGTGCTCTTAACATGGGAAGGGAGTACTCTGTCCCAATTGCTTATACTCATTCTTGTCACCAGATTGTAAGTCTAATGGCTCTCACCAATCAAATGGTACTTCTTCAGCTGCCTGCATCTGACAGGCTACTCCTTAGGGAGTTTTGTTTAAATTGCTTGGGCCTAGGCAAACAAGCATCTTGGGAGATTTTTCTAGAGCCATGAGAACTGATTACCTGGATTTACATACTTTTGGATAAGGATTCTATATATCTGCTTAATCTCGCTATCACCTCTTTAAAAATATATATTTTTTGTCCATCAGTAAGTACTCTACAAAGCTTTGCTGGTACAAGTAAAACATGCAGTCTACTCTTTGCAGTAACCTACCCAGAAGATATCACAATTCTTTCAAAAACACGATCACATTTTTTTGCATCTTTGCTACAGGAAAGCCCAAATCCTCTTGCTTCTTCTTCCACTAGCACTTTTTCTGTTTGTAGATCTACTGAGTGCATCACTTGTCATTGGTTTAGCAAGTTTCTATTTGTCCCTTGTTGTATTGTCAATAAATACCACCTCAGTCAAAACATTTTCAACAATGTCTRTATTTCCTGATAAGCCTTTAACTTTTACTTGGTATTGTAGCTTGCCTTTCTGCAAAAGTGACAGGCCATTGCCTACTTTAAATCTGGCTTTGCTGCACCGCAAGTTTGCAATCCTCTCCTGGATAATCTGAGCAAAGCTTCACACATTCAACCAATGGCAAATAGCATGTTTGGTGCTTTGTTTCCCATTTGTGTCGGGGGTATTTTTCTCTGAKACAGCTACAGTATTTATTTTGCACTGCACTGTATTCATGCCTGGTACCAGGCATGCCTGGTACACACAAAATCCCGCTTTCTGAGTCAGCACTTATTTTCTTAGAAAAAAGATCTTTTTTACATTTTCTTTTCTACCTGCCTTTTCTAGCTATAATTTCTGTACTTCACCTATTTCTAATTTACATTTCTTACTAGGCAAGTATGGGATTGGGAAGGGGGAGTCAACTCTGAGTTTTTGCCTTTTGCCATGCTTTAGTAATGTGCATTTATTTTCCTTGTATACTCATAGTTTCCCTGTGCTGCATGCTGAAGTATCTCTGTATCACCATGCAGAGATTTAAGAAGTTTGATACAAACAGGATAATGGCAGGACACACTGTGAAAAAGGAAGTATTGAAATGTCCAACTGCCTGACTCTTTACCTTCACCAAAATCTTTACAAGTCTTTGTGGAATGAAGCCTCAAGCAAGATAATTTGTCAACTTCAATGCACTGCGACAACATACTGTGCAATGCAATCTGAGAGATTAAATGTGTCGCTGCAGTTATCTCTGGGCAGACTTTTTTCTTACTTAGAAATATAGGCTAAGATTTTCTTTACCTCAAAAACAAACACTAAACTCAAGACAAAACAAACCTCATAAGCTGAAAACCACAACACAGTTTCAAAACAAATTCTCCGTACAACTAGCTCTAGGTAGGCAAGAAAGCCCCAAGTTTCTCCTTACTTTTCTACAAGACTTGAGGCACGATTTTGTAAGAAAATGTACATTTAATGCTAAAATCTTAAATTTACATTTAAAGTTGTTAAGTGTGTGGACCCAGTCATACCAAAATTGAACTCAAGGCATTTCCTTGTAACTTTTGAATATAAGAGCTATTTACATCATTTCCTGACCTTCACATACCCCAAAAGCATGTGAAGTGTCCATTATCATAGTAGCAAGATACTACAATCTCACTTGAAAATTAATTACTTCTTTTTGGATGCTTCTCTCCTCTCTCTGGGCTTAACTGCTCATGATTTGAATGTACTTAACTTCATTAGTCTTCATTAGTCTTTCTTGTTCGCTGTATTTTGTTACAGTGAGACAATTTGTATGTGTTCAATGTCATGAGCTGGAACAAATTCAAAGAACTCATCTGACAGAAGGCAGGAGCAGATTAGAAAGAACTTTACTTAAAAAATAAAAACACATAAAATAAAGAGCAGCTGAAGAATGAAATAACATTGATAAAATGTAATGAATTCAGATATGACAACCTATTGCTAGGAGCATGACTAGAAACAAATACTTGTTATTTGAAAGATGGTTAATTCTGTCTTAGAAATCAGTTACAAGGAAGATATCTTGCTTAATTAACCTGATTTCCAGAAACTTAAGTTTCAAAGAAGTCCTKGGGGAATCAGCTGACAAGTATTACTGCATGCACAAGCTCAAGAACAACATTATCTCAGAACAGATATTATTATATCACTAATATGAAACTATCTTTTTTTTAAAAAAAAATGCAAGGCTGTCAGACTTATTTCTGAACCTTGCTTTTTGAAAGTCCTGTCTTATCTCTCAGGTCTGATGCTCTTCTTTGATCTTTTTCACTTTAGCCTGTCTCAGCATATCAAATGTCAAGAAGTCTCACCACGTATCAGACTTCTGCTTTTATTCACCTATTTATGACAGTTTCTAATATGAATTAATCCATCAGTGAATAAAAGGGAGTAATTCTGAATCACAAACTATAGGTAGGTGTCTACTTATTTTGACTCTACAAAAATTTTATAAATAGGACAGGAATATAATGTGAGAAGTTTTATGAAGAGGGGATCAGTAAGTGATTGACATTATACCTCTCATTTCTTTTACAGTAGGGGCAGCAATAGTAAAACTGAGGGCAAGATGAAAACAAATTGTAATCCAGCCAAAGGACAGTTCTGTTTAGTAAGCACTCAGATGGCAATGTTTCCTTCAGTGAAGATGTTAACAATATTCCAGTCTTACATGAGAGATATTTGTAAGCATGGAGTTTCAGCAACTACAGTTTGATGCGGCCAATAAGTTCAAAAGTTATTGAGGGGATGGAAGGACAATCATATGGACATACAGAAGGAAGGACACGTCAGAAATATGCAGACATCATGATTTCCTAAGGCTTGTCTCAGAAATTACATTGTATGAGATACAATAAAGCAAAAATACAAGGAAGTCTGCATATATGACTTTTTGGAACTTACCTTAAGCCAGCACAAATAGTAAAACAAATAGTAGGAGCTTTATTGAATTTTACAACACTTATTTGAGGGTCCATTCTTAATTATCTTTTTGGCACTTGCATTTCATAAGTTCTAAGACAGAATTAGTCAAAGAAGTCCATGAGAAACTAACTCTTAATGACACTGACCAGGTGAACCCTTAGGTAAGTGGATTTTTTCCTGGAAATGGCTTGGATAAGGAATGTAACAGAAGGGTTGGGCAAGAAGGGATGAATTCATCTAGCTCAGGAACAAGTGTGTCTATACCAAGATTTTCCCATTCATTAGCTTACTTCTCCTTCACTACAAAAAAAGCTGTATACACTTCAAAATTTCACTGCARACTTCCTGCCCTGTCACCCACAGATGCGGAGAACAGCTGGCCATTGTCTTTATCATGTTCTTTTTGTAAAATATTCTTATTCCTCCCAATCCAAATATTCCCTCTTCCTACATAATGGTTTCAGGTCCTCCTTATCTTGTTGGTCATGATGTTCACTCCTCTCAGAATCTCCCCAGCTGTCTACAACTTTCTCATTATTCTCCACCTGCAACAAGGACACACAACACCAGCCAAGACTGAACAGGGACAAGTGAAGAACAATTACATCTTGTATCTTTTATGCATCTCCTATGTTAGTACATCCCAAAATAGTAAACTGACAGAGAACATTACCTTTGCTTTCATTATCGGTGACTCTATTGGCTCCACTTACTTCTCATAGCTGCAAGTAACACTCAGTATTTTCTGTTGAGCTAGGGGAGCAAGGAATCAGTAATATTTTTGCTGAAGCTTTTTTTCCAGTCAGAAGACAAAGCAGACATAATTCTAGAAAATCTAGAAGTTAATCTAAAAAGTACTCGAAATAAAGGATAACCTGAGCTTAATATAACATACAGCTCCTGAGAAATGAGGGAAAAAAATCCACAAACTGTCATCACCTATTGACCTGAGACTTTGCATTCTTGTGCATGATCTCATCATAGAGGGTTTTTGGTTAAGTCTCATTTCCCTGCCTGCCTGTTGAACACTGACAATGCCCAAATACTTGCTTCTCCTGTGGTGAAGATGGCATAGARAGCATAATAAAAATAGAGAGCTGGAAGGAATGAGAGCTTCCCTAGCACAGAATATAGTACCTAAACCTTCTGCTGCAAATTACATTGGTTATTTCTCATTCTGTAACCACTGGATGCAGAGAATTTAATTAGAAGCTGAGCATCTGACAGAGCAAAGTCAGCAGTATCCAGGCAATGTGAAAAGGGCTCCAGTACTTCAAAGGCATCGACGGCTATAGCTACAGGGCCTGACAAACTTTCCTGATCCTAGTGTTTTCAATTTGTTGGCTTTAGGCCTCCAGAAGCACCTAACTGAGTGTCTAACAAGGATATGGATGGACTTTGGGCCTCTGAGTATGGTCCAGCATGCTCCTGAAGAGAGTAACTTTTTTACTTTTGTGGTAAGAAAGGCTATGAAAGAGAGGGAGAACAAAGGACAATCAATGCAGAAGTTGGGAAGAGGAAGCAAGGACACAGAAAAGGAGAATAAAAATTCTGTTGCCTGGAAGATGACACTGTCAGCTCACAAAAGTGGCTGGAGATAAAACACACATCCACCAGAACAAGTTCGACTTCCTCTTCTCATAACACTACTTATTTCTTTCTGCTCCTCACAGAGAACAGCTCTGATTGCTATAGCCTCCCTCCTCTTCACCTTCCTGCCGGTATGACGCACCACTAGAGGGGCATCCAGGATTCTTTCAGATTCTGAGGTTAGTTGTACTGAATTTAAGTTGTACTGTAGTGAGTTGTCAAGTGTGAGAATTTATTAGAGCTAAGAGGTTATAACAAAGCTAACCATATAGCAAAGCTAGAAATAATACAGAATATATATATACACATATATATAAGAATTCTACAGTTCAGTGATGGATGCACAGTGTAATGATTGCTCTTGCCCTTTCCTCTAGGGCCACCCTTCTAGTATAGTTTTCCCTGGTTTCTCTAACAGCAGGTGCATGGTACAGCAACCATTCTCAACCCTTACGGGCCACCCTTCTGCTCCAATTTTCCCTGGTTTCTCCTCACCACAGATGGCATCAGGGGCGTCCCTGCTGATGGGTGGGTGCTCGAGTCCACAGGCCAGCTGACTGTGGATCTGAGTCCTCACAAGCACATGTGGCTTATCCCTTTCTATATCCATTCACAACACCGCTCAGCAGGTAACAACGTGCCCATTAACAGGTCCTGCTGTGGGGAATGGCTCCACAGCACCAAGATGTCTATGGTGCGAGTCTATGGTGTGGCTTCTCCTTTGTCTGGACTTGTCAATCATGGGGTCATTAGAGGGTGTGCCCCCAAGTTACCACAACCTCACAGTGAGGTGGCACTGGCCGTGGTGCACCTGGGATTTGTTTACTCTTGGCGAGCACCGCAGAGCAAACCCCTCTTCTATGGGCTACACTAACTGGAGTCCCACACTTGCCTGTGTGGTGCCCTTTAGCCAGTAAGGTGAAATCACTATGTTTTATACATGCTGTCTTCTTACGCTGTTGATGCAATTCTCCAAATGCTGCTCCTGGACATAGTTCTGCATTTGCTGAAGGAGAATGGTTAAGAGCTGTACCAGAACCTGCCATCTGCTTGCAGGGACTGCTTATTTTCCCTGCTTCAGCCTACACCCTACTCACCAGTTCCTATCTCATCTCCTAGCTCAGCATTGTGCAGTTAGGGGTGACTTCTCCAGGGCATCCTGCTCCTGACACCTGTATGATGTCCTTATTATTTGCAGATAGCTTAACCAGTTTCCAGAATCTGGAAACCTTTAGAGAATTCAGGTAGTTCTAGTATTAGACAGATGCTGCGGTTTTCTGTTGTTGCTGCTGCTGTTGTTTTGCTGTTGTGGAAGTAAACATCAAAATACAAATCAAAACTAACTAGTTAAAAGGGTCATCAGAGCATAAAGCAAAAAGGATTTGCTCGCAAGAGAAACTACTGCAACAATCCCAGAAAGCACTCAGAAAACTTCACTTCTGGTGAAAATGAACCCCACCCTTTTCTCAAACACAGCAATTCACTTAAGTCATTTCTCCTACTCCATTAAAATTACAGGGATCCTAACATCACCCACAGAAGCAGTTTGTTTAAATCAGGGAATCAAAAGGGTTAAGGGAGTAGGGTACAGGGCAGAACTCAGCCCCAGGAAGGTGGAAGGAAGGATTTCAAGAGCCTGTGGAACCAGTTCTCCAGCATCCAGTAGCAACACTGCCCACAGGCAGAAACACTATGGCAGAGCTGGCTAATCACAGAGCATTATCATCTGTTCTCCTTTGCACATCCAGCAGATCTGATGGTCTCAACTCCTCAGCTCTCTGAAACACACTATGTCAGTTTGGTGATCAACTGGTAGAGTCAATCAATGACTAAATCAATGCCAGTATAAACATATCAGCTGATGCCTCTGAAGCCCTTCCTGTGAGTGTTTGTCACGGGCAAATCCTATAGCAACGAGGGAGGTTTCTCAGTGAATTCACGTAGAAACCACTTTAGTTTAAAAAGATACCACCATGGTCACTTAGCCAACAGTGCTAGTGACCAGATCTTGCAGAGAAATCTCCCAAAGAACCAAATCAGCTAAAGGTACAAGCTGCGCTTGGCCTCACAGGAAGGAAAAAAGTATGTTGAATGCAGTATCAATTCAGCAGCTGAGCCCAAAAATTTACAGCACATCGTACTGGACACTGCTGGGAAAGCCTTTAATCACAGCCAGCTTACACAGTACAAACAACACCTTATATTGGCTGGACAGTTACACCTAACATGATTCTTCACCACTGTGCTTACAGGTAGGGGAACATGACGGGGAACTCTCCCACCTCTGAAAGGCATCTGCCCCTGGTTCCTCCAGGCATACAGCTGAGCACAGCATGGTCCCTCCACAAAGAGACCATGTGCAGCTTCCTTACATACTTTTTTATTTTTCCCCTGGCCTTTGTAAGAAGAGGGACACTGTCATTTAACCCTTCAATAGAAGGACAATACCAGTAGAACACAACATGAAAATGTTTCCCATCTTGGGTTCATGTTAATGTTCTGCTGTTGCATGGCAAAATATATTCACGTGTATTCAGCTGTGGAAGCTAAATGGAAAGAGAACTAATAGTAAAGTTCCAGATGCATGCAGACTGCACTACGGGACAGAAGGAATCCTTGCTAAGTCAGYCCTCTGGAAATGCTCTCTCATTAGAGACTTTTTGGAAAGGCTATTAAGCATGTTTAAATCAATCTTATTTAATGGATATTCCAAATATTGAAAATATATATACACATATATACCTGATGTTGAGAACTAGTCCAAATTCCATATGGCAAAGGGTAGGTCCGTTAGAAAGTTAAATATGTAAAGGTTTCCTCTTCCCATGTACAATGATACAAAACACAACATGAGGTGGTTATCTTTTCTTTTTGCAAAGATCAAGCTAAAAGAGATCACATTCTACAACCATTTAATATAACAGACACTTAGAAAGAGACAAAGATCGAGAAAGCTGGAAAAAAAAGTAATAAGGCTACTAAAAACCTCACCAACCTTTTTTTTCAAGGCAGGTTTTGATTAAGCAATAATTAACTTTGTTTAAAGAAAAGGTTCTAGTTTTCTTGAAAATTCTCAGTCTTCACCTTAGAAAACTGATGCTACTCAGATGCTTGGATCCTTTCAAAAATCAGTTAGCAACCACTTTACCTTGCTTTGTCTGTGCACAGAAACCAGGGAGCACAGAGAGATGGCTGACAATAATTGCTTTAATCTGACCCATAAATAAAACACTGTCTCTATGCTTAATTTCTGGTCAATTTTTAAAAGTTGCAATTTTACATGGTTGGGAGGGGGAGAGAGAAATAGAAGACACTATTTCCGTCAGATTACTTTTCAGTAGCCATTAGTTTCTATACAGGTTTGGCATGTATCAGGCAGAGAGGTGCTTGTTAACTGTAATTTTGCATATGGCTTTATTTTGTCACATCCAAATACATATATGGACTTCTAGCTACTAAGTATTTATTCAGGCCAAAAGTATTCCTCAACTGTAATGCATTTAACTAACTGGAACAAAAGTTTCACTTGACACTCTACAGGTGTGAAAGTTGTAGTTTAAAAATGCAGGGCAGGAATAACGTTCTCTCATACGAACACAAAAATTTCTGATCCTTTCATACTACGTAAAGAGGTCTGTAACACAAAACTGACTATCCCAGAGGAATAATCCCAGAGGTTATTCTCTATCTGTTGAGACAGACAATCAAGTCAAGCAGGAAAGCATGTACACAGATAGAGGCGGACAATCAGCCTGAGATAAAACGATGACAAGGTGTTGACATTTCAGGTTTTCTCTTTAAATAGCAGGTGCTGGCTGAGTGCACACAATGACAATGTTAATGAACAGGAAATAGCTTTTCAGAACTCATCACCTTGAATCACTGAATTGACATAATGCAGTAAGGGACGCTACAAGGTGATACATAACTTAGTGCCAACCATAGCTGACAAAGAACAGGGGAGAAAAGTAAAAAAAAAAAAATATTTCTCAAAATCCCACAGTTAAGAACTCTTTTGGTGAGGGGAGAAGGGACAACCATTATCACTGTAGCAAAACAACTTTCAACAGACCTCTCATGAGGAAAGAGCCACCAGCCCAACACACAATGCAAAGGGAAATTAGACTATCCAGCACGTGGCATCAAATTAGAAGGGCCTCTTGGGTCCTCTACCATAAGGCTCTGACATCATTAATACCCGCAACACATTCCTTTCATAAGAGAACTGTCTTTTTCAAACAACTCTTTTGTGTCCGCTCTCTACAGCATTTTTATTATTATTTAAAATGTGAATGGAATTGACTACTACTCCTACTTTCAGCAATCTCTCTTCTAATACCAGCAGCCACTGTCTTCACAGCACAATACTAAAAAACACCTTTCCAGTCTCACTAACCAGTCCCCTCCTTTGAGCTATTTCAGTGAGGGGAAGGGAGAACATCACTTCAGAGAAAAATAAATAAATAAGAGGCTACTGTCTAGACTAATCACTTCACTGTTCTGCGCAGCTTTCTGCTACTGCTGTTTTCCTTGTAGCTTTTCAGTGTTGACAGGAAAACAAACCTCAGTCTTAGGAAAAAACAAGCTCCCCCCATCATTTTCTAAATCCTTAGTAGTAAGATCAGGAGGCATGTTTGAAGGATAAATGCAAACTGCTCACCACATTGTTAGAGATGGGTGCTGTTCCCCTCTCCCCCCCATACATATACAGACTTTTTAGTATCTCTTTTGATCTGACTATACATGTCCGCCTTATCYCTCGAACACTTAACCAGTATCAGTAAACATCTCCCATGGTCAGACCACAAGATGCTGAGGGACACAAGTCTGTCTTTGAGCTCACCACCACTTTTTTCCAGAGTTGGAGCACTCTTTGCTCTTTTGAGCGAGGATGCCTGCACTCATGTATAAGTGTGTTATCATGAATAGGGGCTTCCAACTTCTCTGAATGCAGCCAAGTTCCAAGTAAGATGAGAGAATCTGCCAGTGTGTTACATCACAGGATTAAGGACCTGTACTGCAAAAGCTGGGTCAAGATCCATCTCATAGTATGCTTAATCATCTCTCTTGTACAGAATTTCTCCATTGTCAGCACCTACTCTGTTTTTCAGTCTTCTTCCAACACCATTTAAAGGACCTGACCCAGCAGTCCAAGAACTCTTCCCACTCACTTACCTTGAGCGTGGTGCACAGTTACAAAGACACCAACACACAGATCCATCATCCTAGACTGAAGAGAGCTAGCCTTYTCTCTGTAGAAATCTGCTTTTCCCTCTTACTAAATCCATTCCAATAAAGGAATCTTTTCACAGGAGAGAAAAAAAAAACTCTAAAAAAATGACTCTTATTTTAAGTAAACGCTTCAAATCAATTATGAGTTAAAGCCTGTTTTCTTCATTTCAGAGAACCCACAAGCATTTACCTGAGAGAGAGAAAATTTGGGACTCCTGGTTTTGCTAATACTTAAAATGACCAAGAAAGGATCAATAACACTAGGACTGACAACACCTCTAACATCTCCCCTTCTATCCATGACAATCCTTCTTTTGTAAGCAAGAATGTTAACATTCAAGAATTCAGAGTTACACTTCAGAAAAATAGGTTTCTGATAGGAGATAAAGGGGGGGAGCAACCAAGTCCAAGCAAGCATGATTCCCACTGCTCCAGTTACAATAACAGAACATGATTATTCTGCCAGCTGCTTAAAAAAAGATTGCACCCCAAAACCCAAAAAGACAAATTAGCACTGTTCTAGATAAAATAACCAATAGGATTTCTTCTCTCTTAAAGCGCAGAAGAGCACCTCTCATCCCTTTTGACTGAAGCTTAGACTTGCATGTCCTAGCATTTCCGACAAATGAGAGACTAGCTGAGCAGTTGGGCCTTATCTAAATAAGTCAAAGATAAGATAACTAATGAGCTTGAAAAAGCACTACATCAGGACATATCAGCAGCAAGGATTTCTGATTATTCTCAGATACTGCACAAAAGAAGCATATCTCCTCTCTCTTAGACTTAGAATTCTCTCAGGTATTTTAGAGAAGGAAGCAAGCCTTTTTTAGGGAAAAAGGTGAGAAATCTACTAAACACCAGGGCAAAGAGGGTTATCTTGAATGAACGGGGCATACTGCAGCTTTTTTGGTGAGCTTGGTTTCTTCGCATCATGGATGTGTCTAGCTTGTTTCATTCTGTAAAGATCCCAATGTTGATAATAAAAGGAGAAGTAGGTTGATTCCTTTCAAAGATAAAGATAAACCAGTACTAACAGAGATTCCTAATATTCAGTGAAATACTGACTAGGGGTGTTTGCTGACCTAGCAAATGCAGCCTGGATAGAAACACTTATTCAAAGAAAAAAGTAAATGAGATAAAATGCTTATTTCTGTGTCATTCTCATCAATAGCATTTCACAGAATTCCTGCCACCACAGTCATTCACTTTGACAGGATTCATTTCTTCTAAAATATATTTCTTATATTAAAAAGGTAGCAAAGAAATGCAGGAATTTACCATCTCAGAATTACAGTTTAGTTTTGTAACACTGTTTTCTTAATAAGACATGCCACCCAGACTGGGCAGATCTGCAGTGATATAGAAGAGACACATGTAGAGGTTGTGAGCTAATTAGGAATTATCGGGTATTGTCCTCCCACCCCCAACAATGATGAGGGGAAAATGTTAAGTTAGCAGGAGCTGAATGGTTTAATACGAAATCTGACCAAACATCTTGTTTCTGATGAGATTTTCCTGAAGACAGAAAAAGATATTTTGTACAGACACAGTTTCTTTTCCCACGTGAAATTTCTATAAACACTGACTTTCCTTTCTCCCAGTAAAATTCATTTCAGACCATTCTCTATTCCTCCCAAAATCACGCAACATTGATAAAATGTTTGAGCTTTTGCTCTGTTTTTATTTCATTTAAACAATAGGTCTAGGGCAAGGAGGGAAGAGAGCAGCACCTTAAAAAAAAAAAAAAAAAAACAACCCTATTGTATGCTACACAGGATAAACAGGTAAGCTTTAAAAAAGTTAATTTATATACATATTCACACACACTAAACCAAATTAAAAATGAAAAGTTGTGAGGGGCTGTTTCCAACAGAAGAAGGGAGAAGAAAACTGTATTTCACAGCAAGTAAAAGCACCACAAGTTTAGATCATAGTGCACACTCACTTCCGTTGTAGATACCAAACTAGCTTGGGTTCTGGAAACAGCGTAGCTATAGCAGCACAAAGCTCCACATAGGCCAACTGATCCTTCTCCTTGGCAAAAGCAAGCATAGAATCTGTCCAGGATATGTGCCGTGCAGATGCTCCCACAGCCAGCTGTTCCGCTTATTTCAGTCTGGCAGATGCCACAAAAAGTGGCAGAGTGAGACTAAGAGACTCAAAGCTAAGCTACAGCAGTGATGTAGCTACAGTATTTCCATCACAGAGGTTTCTATGTTCACCCACCTCTCTCGAGTCTTCTTTGTAGGTACTGCAGGTGGGGTCACATAGCAGACAATGCCTGATTACTTACTATTTGTGCACTGCAGTGCCTATTCTTGCCTGCCTACATCTTTTCTTCTCCTGTTCATCTTCCATGCCACAGTGCCTCTTCTACTTCCTCCTGGCTAACAGGATAACAAAATTAGGAAGCGGCATGAACACCTAAAAAGGGGACTATTCAATAACGAAATCAAGTTCAAAACAAAAACAAAAAAAAGAGAGAGAGAGGAAAAAAAACCAGATTGTCTTCAAAATGAAAAAAAAAAAAAAAAAAAAAAAAAAAAAAAACACCTATTCAAATCTGCAGACCTCCAGCACAGTTTGCTTGTTTAGCCCAGAAGTCTTTGTCTTCAGGGCCTGCAGGCTACACAGTCTCAACTGGCAAGAAGCATGCAGTAACAAGGCAAAATTCTGACTAAAAGAAGAACAAAAGTAATAAGGGCTGGGGAGAGAAAGGGTTATAACATGAAAATCTAACACTTAGGTAGCAGCACTTATGCTACACGGTATGCTTTCAAGAGAGTAAATTCTTTCCTGTTGGTGCGAGCTGCCCAAATGAAAAGAGCAGCTGCCATAAATTGCAAAGGTGCTGAAACACAGGCTAGGCAGAAGGACCAGCCAAATTCACCCCTCACATCATCAGGCAGGGGCAGCTTCTTGTGGAGCAGCTCAATCCCAGCTACATAGCAGCCAACTAGGCCCAGCGTACAGAGCCCTGGGGAAGGAAGCAATAAAGTACAGTGAGCTCACACATGGCTGACACTGGGCTTCCTGAGGAGGGAGGGCAAGTGGTGGGCGGTAGGGGACCTACCTGCAAGGAAATGGAGGACTCCAGTGGCAATGGCAGGGTAAAGGCTTCGACAGGCACAAGCACAGAGCCCAATCAGAGCCCCAAAGCACATGAGGCCAAGGCTGACAAATGGCAGGAGAAACTGCAACCTCCAGAGATCTGCACATAAAAGAAACACAGAGTCACAGGTTTGTTCAAGGTATGCTAGAAAATGATCTTCTCCCATTTCCGTATATTCCCTCCTACACACACTTCCATTGGTTTAGCCAGAAAGGACTGAAGTTTCCGCTAAACTAGAACTTCATCTATTAACTCCCAAATTCCCACTACAGTCATAGGCAAAACCTTCCCCACAGCACCTACTTTTCTTTTTATATTTTAACCTACTGCCAGCACTACTGTAAAAAAAGTGCACAGAAAAATACAGATGCTTCTCTCATTAGTCACTACAATTGTTTGTTTTTTTGTTTTTTGTTTTTTTTTAATCCCTGCTGGAAGTGAAAGACACTTACAAGTCCGATTCAGATCCGTGCCACTATTGTGGTTTCCAGGCTCTATGTATTTTTCCATGAACTGATCGGAGAGGGAAAAACTGATGCAATTTGTTGTCATATCAGTGTCTGCAACAAGAAAACCCCCCAATGATTACTATCAGATTGTCTCCCCCTCTCTCTATTCAAGTCCTCTGCTCTCAACCTTTTCAGTTAAAAAGCTCCTTTGACTTAAATTTTGGAGAAGAAAAGCTCCCAAAACAAATTTGCAGGATGCTTTATCAGAAAGTAAATATATTGTACATTTACTACAATGAGGCACAGCATTCAAACATGCAGTCTCTTCAAGTTCACATGGACAATCCAGAGATCTGTTCCATACTTGACAGACTAGAGAAAAAAAATACAGCATATGATACTTGTCTATGTTGTTACATATCCTTGCAGTCAAGACTTCCATAATAGAGCTGTGCTTATCTCCACGTATAGAATGTAACACCTTATTAAGCACATTTTTTTAAAAAAGAGAGAGAATAGGATCATTTACAAAAAGAGAAATATCTGCTGTTTTATATTGAATTCTCCCCCATTCACTGAGAACACTATTGAGCAGTTATCTTAAGTTTCTTCCCAAAATCGTGTTTTCATAAAAAAAAATGATTTCACATAAAGCTTTTTCTTCAGAAAAAAATGTTCAAAAGTAATGTTTTTCAAAAGAGGGGTCAAAACAAAGGGCTTTACACACACATGCATAGTACTAATGTAGTCAAAACTTATTTTGAAGTGATTAAAACAAGTGTTCATCACACTTCCTTTTAGCCCCCACTGCCAGTCAATGTGAAAAAAGAATACAGAGCATTTCACTTTACATCTGCGCTCTTGCAAAGAAATCCAGCACTGTGATACAATGACTACAAACTGCGGTGATGCCACAATGGGACAGCTCTGACATGTGAGCAAAATGAATGACTAGCTAAAAGGCACGAATATCCCTTTGACAAAACAGTGTATTTCTTCCATTATTAGATGCCTCGACCTCTCTTAAAAAGACAGTGACTGGCAGAGCAAGTAACTATACTCCCATTGGGAAAGCAGACAGGAGATAAAAACAAGTCACAGATTAAATTTAAATCAAGTAGAATGTGTCAAATCCAGATTTTGTGGCACTAACAGCCACAGAGTATTTTGCCCTTTGCTTCTTTAAAAGTTTAGATTGTCTTTATTCAAAAACCACAGAAGGTAGAAATAGGTCTTCAGGAAGAACAAAGTAGCATGGACGTGTTTGTGAGATATTTAGCATGTGCCATCCTGGCAAGCAGCAAAAGTGCTAATTTCTCTGGAGATACCTGGTGGGCTGTACCAGTGAGAGTTTTTGGGTACAGTGATACACCTCCGCCACAATCCAACTGTGCCATTGCACCGGAAGAGTGCATCTGTATAGGTCTTCTCATCTGCCTCTTCACTGACAAATTCTTCCCAGATGCTTTTGCCAGTTTCACTAACATTCTCAGCTGGGGACAAGGTGTGGTATTCGTACCAAAAATCAGTGCCGATGGAAGCTGCCATATAGATGGTGGAGATTAGGCTGAGAACACAGGCAATTACTAATGCTGTAGCAAAACGGTTATCCATCATTGTGCCCTGGCTGCTGTAAAGAAAGAGAGAATGAGAAAAAGGATGGAGTGAACAACTTTGTCCTTCGTGTCAGAGGAGTTATCCCAGTAGCGTGAAACCCGACCCCATTCCTCTAACCCTATTCCCCCTCCAGATATGCATCTCTTCCAACAAGCTAAAAGCAAAGAAACATTGAGTAAGTCTATAACACTAATTAGCATCAACTGGATCTGCAAGTTCAAGGCAAGGAAGTTGTCCTTCTCCCACCCACAGTCACCAGAGCTAGCTGCTCTTTCTCTAAGACACAGCAACTGACAAAGCAACAGTGATTCTGACCCCAAAGCAGATGGCACAGCTCACAGGCATTTGTGATCCTGATGGCAGAGAACTGCAGAGAATCCATCTAGGGTACCCTGTCAGAAGACTTATCTTTCCTTATGAGATTACTGAGGGTAGAAGTTATTTTTAACCTGCCATCCCATATGGCTTTCACAGCTTGTGTTTACAGTACAGATAAGAACCACAGAAGAGTCAAAAAAGTTYATCCTAATTGTTCTCAGAGACAGCCACACTGAAATGCTGGAATGCCTTCTGGAAAGCAGAGAAATGTATCTAGCCACTAGAGATAAGGAGCACAAAGGAAGCACCAAAGACAGATTTGGAGACTGTGACAAATGCTGCAGTAATACCACAATGCATACAGCAGTGATTCTAGAGAATAAGAACTATGCAGTGGGAGTGCCAAGATCCCATGGGTATGAGATGACAAGAGTTTCTAAATTGAAAGGTGTTCATGGACTGGCATGAGGACCTTGCTCTGGCTCCCTATAATATGTGTTACTAATGCACACCTTTGTAGGGCTGTATTCATGAACAGTGCAAAYTCGGGGTCAAAAGAGGCAAGTGAAAATAGAGATGCCAAGTATGCCTACAGTTATGACAATACTGTCACTCTAATGTCTAATTGATTGATAATACATGTAATGTTTTGCAGACAGTGAAATACAGTAGAACTCAGTGTAATTACGCTGGAGGACTTTCAAGTGCCTATTGTGCTCATGCGTTTTCTGTGCTTGATTGAATTTATGGATTGTGTTGAATCAGACTTTATGTATTTGCCAAACAAAATATCAATTTAAGTTAACCCAGCCAGAGCTATTCTGGTGACAGGAGGCTGTAACTAATCAGCACTTGTCAACTGGTTGTTTCACCTGGCTACTCTCACATTTTCATCAAAATATTTTGGTCTAGCTTCTTTGCAACTGAATGGACTGCAACTGGAAAGAGCAAATGCCTAAAACCACAACATTTGCAAAGAAAAATGCATGAGTGCTCAAGTCAGACCTAATCAAAAAGAAAACCCGCATTATCAAACAAGGTGCAAATTAAAGTGGGGAATTTCAAAGGCATCAATATTTGCTGCTAACAATGACTTTTGCATTTCATTTCCTTCCTATTTGTTCCTCTGTTTGACTTAAACTGTCTAACAGGGATGGAGATAAGAGATGAGTCTTATCATCCTTTATGCCTCATTTTCATATTCAAGTTGGGATGTAGAATGAGACAATATTCTGTGTAAAATCTTCTTTCAAAACGTGGAAGGACAGAGCTAATCTGTGGTGGAATGACAAACCACCTCCTTAAAGTACTGTGAAGTTTGAACACCACAGCTCTAGTCAAAGCATAATCCAAGAACTGTGAACTTCTATAAGCTGGGACAATAAATTAAGAGAAAACAGCGTATCTGGGCATACTTAATTATGTTTAGAAGATATAGAACAAAGTAAGTCCAGACTTAGTAAAAAGCAAATACCAGGCAATGTTTAATCCTTGGATCCGTATTTATATCCTCCCTTAACACCCTAACATCCAGCCCAAGGTACACAGGGCAACGAATGAGCAGAATAGGGAAAGAGCAAGTTGCTGAATGAAAGCTGAAGCCTCATTTTTTCCTAATTGAGTTCATTGAGGGACCCCTCCCCCTTTACAAACTTTTCACAAAGCTAACAGGGTAAGCAGCATCTACAGGGCCAAAGCTGTGTTGCCCTGCTCCTGCCCAGCTGAGCCCCTGGTGAACAGGTCCCCTGGGAATTCTCTCTCAGGATAGGCAGCAGAACAGGCAGGTGAGCAGGTTGGTCTGGATTTGCCAGTATATTGCAGTCATATTCACTGCAGTAAGAAACTTCCGCAACTGACTCTTCTTTTTAGAAAGAGCTCTCTCTGGAAGGAGGAATCACAAGAAGCTACAAGCTCTATCCTCAGAGCAGTAGCTTGTGCCAGTAGAATGCAACTAGGACATCAATGGGCCCTTTSTTTGCAGCCATTGCCTTTTGATACCTATGATTACAATGACAAAGTCGTAACACCTTAGTACTTAATATACGGAAAAAAAAAACAACTGGCTCAAAAAATTGTATTTTCAGGTACAATATCCATGCTGCCAGGTCCAAAACACTGGTGCTGAKAATATTCTTTCCACGCTGTCATTAAAATGCAACCACGCACTTCTGGCCAGCCTGCTATCCATGGGAAAACTCCGTGGATTTGGCAGAGTCAACATCAGCTGGCAACTGAGAGCAATTCACCGGCAAAATGAAAGGTTAAATATCAAACATAAAATAAAGCAGTGATCAGTATTCAGTACCTACAAGGCAAAAAAAGACATGGCCATCCAATGATGGTCAAGGGTCTGGGAGCCCAGGTGGTCTTCTCATCAGTCCTGCCGTTTAGGGGGAGGCATGGGAGGAGGAACAGGAAGATTTCACAAATCAACAACTGGCTACGCCACTGGTGTTGGCAACAGGATTTTGGATTCCATGACCATGGAATATGGTTTGAAGATCAACAACTGGTGGGGAGAGATGGGATTCACGTCACCAAGCGGGGCACATTTGCTTTTGCAAACAGGTTGGCCAGCCTAGTAAAGAGGGCTTTAAACTAGGTAGGAGGGGAGGTGTCATAGAGACAGGGCAGACAGCAAAACACAAGTTGGGCTGGGGGGCCTCCAACGGGTGCATGCAGCTGGGAATGTGCATTTGGGACATGGCTACAGGCGACCCCCGTACACCCTTCCTGGGAAACCTGCAGGCTTGACCACCTCTTTAACATGTATGTATACCAATGCACACAGCATGGGGAACAAACAGGRGGAGCTGGAGATCTGTGTGTGATTGCAGGGCCATGATCTCATTGCAATCATGGAGACATGGTGGGATAGCTCACATGACTGGAATGCTGCCAYGGATGGCTCTGTGCTTTTAGGAAAGACAGGCCAGGAAGGCAAGGTGGTGGAGTTGCTCTTCATGTGAGAGAGCAACTGGAATGCATCGAACTCTGCCTAGGGGTGGAGGAGGAAGAGGCAGTTGAGAGCTTATGGGTGAAGATCAAAGGGCAGGCCAACACAGGGGACACTGTTGTGGGTGTCTACTACAGGCCACCTGACCAGGAAGAGAAAGTTGATGAGGCCTTCTACAGACAGCTGGAAGTAGCCTCATGATCACAAGCCCTGGTTCTCATGGGGGACTTCAACCACCCTGACATCTGCTGGAAGGACAACACAGCAAGGCACAAGCAGTCCAGGACGCTCCTGCAATGCATTGATGATAACTTCTTGTCACAAATGGTGGAGGAGCCTATGAGGAAGGGTGTCCTGCTGGATCTTGTCCTTACCAACAAAGAGGGACTGGTTAGAGATGTGAAGGTTGGGGGCAGCCTTGGCTGCAGTGACCACAAGATGGTGGAGTTCAGGATCCTGCAGGAAAAAAAGTAACGCAACAAGCAGGTTTGCAACCCTGGACTTCAGGAGAGAGGACTTCGGGCTCTTCAAGGACCTAATTGGTGGAATCTCATGGGTTAAGGCTCTAGAAGGAAGGGGGGTCCAGGAGAGCTGGCTAGTATTCAAATATCACTTCCTCGAAGCTCAAGAGCGGTGCATCCCTAGAAGTAAGAAGTCCAGCAAAGGGGGCAGGGGACCTGCATGGGTGAGCAAGGACTTCCTGGTCAAATTCAGACAGAAGAAGAAATTCCACTGAACGTGGAAGAGGGGACAGGCAACTTGGGAGAATTATAGGAATGCAGCCAGGGTACGTAGAGATGTTGCGAGGAAAGCTAAGGCCCAGTTAGAATTGAGTCTGGCAAGGGATGTCAAGGAAACAGGAAGGGCTTCTTTAAATACATCAGCA
>NW_028185894.1:131245-193136 GCF_003343005.1 Rhea americana
AAGGGCAAGAAGGAGGACCCAGGCAACTATAGGCTGGTCAGCCTCACCTCCATCCTTGGAAAGGTGATGGAACAGCTCATTCTGGATGTCATCTCCAGACACAGGGGGGGAAAGAAGGTGATCAGGAGWAGCCAGCATGGATTCACCAAAGTGAAATCCTGCTTAATCAATCTGATAGCCTTCTATGACGGAATGACTGGCTGGGTAGATGAGGGGAGAGCAGTGGATGTTGTGTACCTTGACTTCAGCAAGGCTTTTGACASTGTCTCCCRTAACATCCTCCTAGAGAAGCTCCGGAAGTGTGGGTWAGACGAGTGGACAGTGAGGTGCATTGAGATCTGGCTGAAAGGCAGAGCTCAGAGAGTTGTCATCAMTGGCGTGGAGTCCAGTTGGAGGCCTGTGGCTAGTGCGCCCCCCAGGGCTCAGTGCTGGGTCCCATCCTGTTCAACTCCTTCATCAATGACCTGGGTGAAGGGACAGAGTGCCTACTCAGCAAGTTTGCTGATGATATCAAGCTGGGTGGAGTGGCTGACACACCAGAGGGTTGTGCTGCCATTCAGAGAGACCTGGACAGGCTGGAGAGCTGGGCGGAGAGGAACCTCCTGAGGTTCAACAAGGGCAAGTGCAGAGTCCTGCACCTAGGGAGGAATAACCCTAGGCACCAGTACAAGCTAGGGACTGTCCTGCTGGAGAGCAGCTCTGCAGAGAAGGACCTGGGCGTGCTGRTGGGCAGTAAGTTGACCATGAGCCAGCAATGTGCCCTTGTGGCCAAGAAAGCCAGTGGTATCCTGGGGTGCATTCAGAAGAGTGTTGCCAGCAGGTGGAGGGAGGTGATCCTGCCCCTCTACGCAGCCCTGGAGTGGCCTYGTCTCGAGTACTGCGTCCAGTTGTGGGCTCCCCAGTACAAGASAGACATGGAGGTACTGGAGAGAGCCCAGCATAGGGCTACAAAGATGAYCAGAGGGCTGRAGCATCTGCCCTATGAGGAACAGCTGCGAGAGCTGGGCCTCTTCAGCCTGGGGAAGAGAAGACTGAGGGGGGATCTTAKCAATGTGTATGAGTACCTGAAGGGAGGGTGTCAAGGGGACGGGGACAAACTCTTTTCAGTAGTGCCATGTGACAGGACAAGAAGCAATGGGTAGAAATTGAAGCACAGGAAGTTCYGCCTGAAYGTGAGGGGGAATTTCTTCACTGTGAGAGTGACGGATCACTGGCACAGGTTGCCCAGAGAGATTACGGAGTCTCCTTCTCTGGAGATCTTCAAGGCCCGCCTGGATGCAACCCTGTCTACCATGCTCTAGGTGACCCTGCTGAATGGGGAGGTTGGACTAGATGATCTCCAGAGGYGCCTTCCAACCTTACTGATTCTATGATTCTATGATATTCAGTTCTCGTAATGCACAGCTTCGGAGATAAGCAGAGAGCAGCTGAGGTAGATACAGCCCCCAAACCCTAGTACATGACTTGTACTGCATTTGWCCGTGGAAGAATACACCATGATTTTCAGCATGGATAAGGGTGTGTCAGGGCAACAGCAGACACCCAATCTCTTGTAATGAAGATCCAGTCAGTGCTTTTACCTAACAGCCCAGCTACTTACAAAAAAGATGAAGAACTCCACAAACATTTTACACAAATTTTAAACTAGAAGCTTTTCCTGCCACAGACACAATAACGGACTTCACTACCCTGCTCACTTATAGTGTTTACCCAATGCATCTTCATTTAGAGCAGATGCACACACACACACACACTTAAACTAGGTGACCTTTGCTAGATTAAAGAGATAATCACGCTTCCAGCCCCAGGCAAAAACTCAACAGGAATAGTAAGCAGAATCAGTGAAAAATAGTTACCAGAGAGAGACCACGAAGAAAGACACTGCAGGTTTAGAAGATTATGTCACACTTTGTRGAAGGTTTCATGGTATTAGTTATGCACAAAAGTAAGTAGGACGTTCTCTAAAGTAAGATTAATTACAAAAATAACATAACTACTATGGAAAATGAAARACAAATATTGATACTAAATAAAAATACCTTCTGCTTTTATAGCCTGTCAATAAGAACATAATCGTTCTACAAAAGGTACGTTCATACAACATTACCAGCACACTTGGTTCTAACCATATGAGTTGTTTCAGGTAAGTTACAGCTGAAACTAAGATGTACACTGAACATAACAATGCAAGACAATAGTATACAGTTATTCAAGCAGACGTGCTTCACAGAATATTGTAAGTATACTTATTTTCGAAAGAAATGAGACATGTTGAGTTTCACTGATTATAAACTTCAAAACAAACAAACAAACAAAGCCATGCATGTGGAGAAGATGAAGGAGCTGCTGCTCAGAACAAAAAATTGCAAAATGACAATTTATAAAAGAGGAGACAAAGGCCAAAGTAGCAGCAATATTCAAAGAAGAGATGCATGTATTTCACAGAAAGGGAAAAAAGGGTAAGGCAACAGAGCTGAAAAATAACAAACACAGTTAGATCATCGCAAAAGCAAGCATTCTAGCAAACACATAATAATTACTGGAAAACAGGTAAAAAAAATAGACATTCAGAAAGCATTTTAAGAAGTTACTGTACTTTTACTGTATAAAGGTAAAACATAAAAACATGCACACTCTATTCTGCTACAATGGCAACTCCGCTCAGCCAACAGTAGGCCATCACATGCAAACCCCATGTAATGAGGGCTGACGTTCTCAGAAACATGCTTGCAAATCTGAGCACTCTCTGGAAAAGCAGAGAGTGCAAGAGGTGTGCAAGAAGAGGTAAACAACATGGAGAGAACACTACCAAACAAGATCCTATTTTTAATACTCTCAGATAATGGAGCACTAGTGGAGAACACTATCAAACATTTCTTACCTTCAAAGGGGAAGAAGCTGTTTGTCAGCACATACGGCTCAAATGATTCCAGGTAGCTTCAGGGATAGACTGTTATTTTTGCTCTGTAGTAAGTCAAGAGCATGAAGTGAAAGCTTCCTCTCTGCCCTAACTGTTCCATCCATTCACTTTCCTCTTCAACAGCATCATAAAAAGTAATCTAGAAACAGAAACAAACCAAATAGAGACCACCATTCTACTTTTAAATTAAAGAGATCTCCCAATGCTATTTATTAAAAAATAAAWTTAAAAACTGACGACAAGAGCCCTCAGGACAACGCCAACACCAATTCCGCAGTGCTGGCACCACTACCACCAATTCAAAACACGCGAAGAAGCTACTGTTGCCAGYAGACTGGGCAAGGAGCCGCATGGATGGATCTGACCTGGTGCAAACGCCGAGTCCCACGGCAGGTTAGCTGCTCGGCTCTAGCTTTGCCGTTTGCCCCGGGCCAGCAGCACGCGTACGAGCCACAGCAGGCTAAGCGGCGCTGACACGCCCGAGACGCAGCGTTAGCGCTGAGCGAGACGCCGGAAGGGCCGGTGGGGCCAAACCCCACGCAGCGGTGGTTCCGCAGGCGGCCGGGGACACAGGGCAGAGCCTGGTGACGGGCAGCGACCGCCCTGCCGCCCTACGCCCCCCTCCCCCCCCCCCGCGCGACGTGGCTGCCGGGGCCCCCGCGGGACACGCGTGAGGAGATGCGCCCCGGCCCCCGGCGGGAAGGCCGAGGCGGGGGGGGGGGGCGCCGACAGCCACCAAACCCGAGTACGGTATCGCCACGACGGCCCGGCCCGGCGGCCCCGCCCCTCCCTCCCTCAGCCACGCGCCCCCAACGGTCACCGGCGCCGCGCGACACGCACCGACCATCGCCGCCCGCACCCCCGCTGCGGCCCGGCCCGGCCCGGCCCCCTTCCGCCCCACCCCCCGCCGCAGAGCCCGGCGCCAGAGCAACCGCCCGCCGCGCGGCACCCTGGGGGCTGTAGTTCTTCCCCGCTTCCGCCACAATGCGCGCATGGCCGGCGGCGCGGCGCTCGCTGGGAGTTGTAGTTCACCCCCCTCCGAGCGACGCGGCCGCGACGCCTGCTGGGAGTTGTAGTCTCACGGCGCCTGGGAACCCCCAGCCGGTACGTGCCAAGCGGCCCATGAAACTGCTCACTGGGATCCCCAGCGCCCGCTGCGAACGCCCCGACCTCGCTGCATCCCTGCAGCCGCGGACCCGCGCACAGCAACGCCCCTGTTGGACGGGTGCCTCTTTCTCAGCACCCCTTTCCGGCCCCAAAGCAGGGCCCTGCCACCCCACTGTGCGCCRCAGCCCTGCCACTCGCCCACAGCTCCGGGCCCGCCGCCCACCGTCGCCCGGCCCTGCATGCACCCGCGCTGCCGCAGGCGGCCCGCAGCTCTGCCTCGAGCCACCGAGGCAGCGCCCCGCAYGTGCCTGGGAACCTGGCAACTTCATGCTGAGTAGCGCCAAAGCTGTAGAGCTGCAAGATCTAGGTACTGGTGGACTCTGGCACTTAGAAATTGGGAGTCTTGATCCCAACATCCTGAAACCGGTTTAAAWGCCACAAGATTTTAAACAAGTGTACACAACTCTGAACTCTATAAACAGTTGCCTTCTTGTTTCTGCAATTTCAATCGTTTGGTTTCCCTTTGCAGCCCCGAAGGCTCACAATTTCCTTCATTTTTGTTTGACTGCTTGTAAAAACGGTGATGTGATATCCTCAATGAGTGACTCTGGAAAACACCAAATAAAAAAAGATCTTCTATAAAATTGCAAAAATTGGTAACGCTGAACCCTGTGCCCRAAACTGGTCATCCCCCCTTTCCCTGCTACACATACCCATAAAAAGTAACGACTTCTAAAAGCAGTTTACAACCCACCTGCTCAGAGACCACCACACCCAACTTCTGGGGAGTCATCCCATCCAACTCCTCTTCCAAAGCAGCTAGGAAGCCTTTTTTCCAATGAGATAACAAGTTGGAATGGTAAAGGTGACAGCAGTGATAGACTTCTACAATGTCTCTGACTTAGTGCAACAGGCTATTTTTAATTAAAAACCCCTCCCACTATGCCACACCTTATGAAAGCTGGCTCACTAAAATCTCAACTTGTAACAGTAAGCAAGTAAATATTCTCACTAGGATTTAYGTTGGACTCTTAAAATCTTAAACATTAAAATATTAAACATTTTTATTGATGGCCTGGAAGAAAGCATAACACCATCACTGATAAAACTCCACRGATGACACAGGGCCTGAGGGAAAAGTAAATAATTAAATGGACAGAGCACTGGTACAGGGTGACCTGATCATTTGGAAGGTGGGGGCAAATAAACATGCATTTCAATACGGTCATTTGCGAGGTCATTCATTTAGGAGCGATGTGTGGAGGCTATACTTACAYGATGGAGGACTTTATCCTGGGAAGCATGAAATGCAAAGAACAAATGAATCATGGTGGATAACCAGCTGCCAACATGGTGCTGCGAGCAAAAAGGGCTCCTGGAAGCTCAGCTGTATACACAGAGAAATGAAGAAGGAAGGAAGTTATATTACTGATTGAATTGCCATTTGTTGCTGAACTATGGTGTCTAGTTTTGACAYGTTGATAAAATGGAGAGAAGTCTGAAAAGGGACATGAAAATCACTGAACAATTAGAAAATGATTTTCAATGAAATATCACAGAAGGTCAGTCTATTTAATTTACTGAAGAGAGAGCTAAGGAATTAAAGGACTGTATCACGTAAGTAATGACAAAAGGGAACAAAGACTCAATAATGGTTTCTTCAGTGTATATACCTAGCAAAACTACTCAGTATTGAAGTTAGAAAACACTAAAAGGGGGAAAAAAACCCAAGAATTATATTTTAAACTATGGGAACAATGAGAACTGGAATCATTATATATAAATAATAGTAAATTATCTACCACTGGCAAGTCTATAAAGCCTTTCGCTAAAAGTTCTCATCTTAGGGAAGTGAGAATCAATTTTGGAAAATTTTACAACCATTGCTACTTAGATTACTTAATGAGACTATAGCGGCTTCTTATTCATCATCTGCCCTGATCGATATGATGTTTATAGATGCTCAAAAATAGCCACAGGGGAAGACAGATGCGTTTGCATTTTATTTATTTAATTTTAAATACYCTCAGCAGGTATCACCTAGGATTTTTCTCTTTCTGTAAAAAAATCCCCCTATATAATAAAGGTAACTCAATTAAAATGTTATAAACAAACGTCTGAACAGAGTACAATCATTTAGAAACTACTACACTTTCTTTTTCATTTTCTCTTCTATTCTTACCTTGTCTCAATTTGCTTCAATTTGTTTGCAAGAACATCTGGCTGATCAGTTTAGCTTCACAAGAGGATTATTTCAGGTTTCCAAAGTAAAAGTTTGCTTTAGAAACTGTGGTATTTTGCACATTAAAGCACAAAGTAAATAATGCTGACGCCTATAGCTTAAAATTATTCCTGCTCTTTGCAGAACTGAAGTTTATTAGATAGCAGACCTGGATCATGTATAAGTTCAGCTAATATTGCTAATAGAAGTTCTCAGGCACTGACAAARAGTTTAGCAACAGTTTTGCAAACAAATAAAATATTTTTAAAAGAAAATCTTTTTATAAAATTTKTGTTGCTTTAGCTCAGACACTCTAAGGAAATAGGTAAATCAAAGGTTGTAGGATGAGGCATTATCAAAYGAAGCTGATAGAGAGGGAGAAATGAAGAAGCCTTCCTCATGTATCCCATTCACTTCTTGAATTACTGCTTCTGACCTCAAAAGGTATTCGGAAGTCTGCCCATTGCTTCCAATGATAAAAGCTAATTTACTACAATATCTCTCCCCGCAAACAGTCTCTCTGTAATAATAAAAAAGAGTAGTTTTAGTTTTTGGATTTTAGGCATAATCTACAACCATTTCATAGTCAGAATGTAGCAGAAATCCGTTGGATTCTCTTCAACTCCTTCATATAGTCTGCCTGGTTTTATTTCTGCCTTCTGTATTTTTATACTTGTGACACAGAACACACTAGACAAATGACATCCTACCCAACAGTTGTAATTTTTATGGAGAGGAGGCCTTCCGGAAGTCCAAATCTGTGACAACTAGCACGATGACTAGCACAGATTCACATTAATGACATCCATTCGTCTTGCAGCTATGAAACTATTCCAACTTATTATCATGCACTATCTCAGTGCCCWAAATCTTACTTGAATTGGTTACACTCTTCCCTCCTTACTCCAGGATGAAACTTCTGTTGGTTAGCATTCATCTGGTTGCCTCTGAGCTTGCTTTCACCAAGGCTGTAACACAGYGGGGCAGAGTTTCAGACAATTTGATTTCTCTTTATTAGATCTGCAAAGCTCTATTCCTTACAGAAAGTTTTTGAAGTACAATCATTTAGAAACTACTACGCTTTCTTTTACAGTCCAAATTAATCTCTGTTCCTTCTCATCATTTATCATCATCAATAACTCACTGATATATACTTMATTTTATATAACTGCCTGCACTTACATAAAAGCACATGTACACATTGGAATAAAACCACATTTAACCGAACAGTAAAAAGGAGAATATCAAAAAATTAGAATAAAAAAGCTAACTTGCTACCAGAATTGTTCAGCTGCAGAAATGTGTGTGTGCAGGTAGGGGGAAGGGAGGGAAGGGAGGAGGGAGGACTTAAATTAAACCAACAACCCTACATACTTCCTGAACAGATCTCTTTTACTGATTTTGTCATAAAATTAGAAGGCTACCATAATAGATGTATCACACACAAGCTTTACAGAACTGGGAGCAATGATATGAAATGTTTTCCCTTGCTCCTATCTGAAAGGCAGCTGAGGCTTTTGCAAAGTATGATTATATTTTAGTTCATATCTGYCATACCTAACAGTTGCCTTGGGTACAACTCCTCAGTATTTCCTCTAAGGAAGCCTTAAGGAATGGTATAAATATTGAAGTAGCACACTTCAGAAGTGTASTTCTGAAAGCAGGACCATCTGAGAAACATGCACTTCTGAAGCAGAACTAGCTGAATGCACAGCATGATATGTATTATGAGTTTGTGGTTATGAAAAGCTTTAGGGTCACAGTTAGGTTCAAAACTATTCAGCACCCACTGGCTGTTCCTATTTCCAGATCGCCTCAGCAAAGCTAGGTAAGTAGATAAGATGGGTATCCTAAATAGAAAAAAATACACTGAAGCCAAGCCAGAGGCTTTCTTTAGCGGAGAATATTGTCCAGGGAAAGGGTCTACAGCTGTCTAGCAAGGGCTGGGAGAAGGAAGAAAGTGCTATAGGAATCCAGGAGGCAGATGAAGAGAGGATGGAGGGTGTCCTCCTGRTGACAAAACATCTCACAACATTTCTTGGATCTTAGCACATCATGTTCTGAGCCTTCTGGAGTATCTGTGCAGAAGTGTCATGAGGGGAATTTCTGTGTGCTGAGTATTTTTGAGAATCTGGCTCTCGTCCAGGGAACTGAACTCTGGAAGAATCGGACCCTACATGAAGATAAGCCTTAAGTGAATCAAAACCATACAAAAAAAAAACCCAAGGCATTCACATTACCAGCAACAATTGCAAACCACTTCACTATTTGTGACAAGGCTTCATAACAGCTTTGCAAATCTGTGTCGTAACTTGTCCAGATGAGGAAGTGCCATATCTATAATATGTAATAAAACTCACAGTAACATTCACAACTCTATCATCTAGAGCACTCAGGAAATACAGAGCATACTGAGAACAAACACATGTGATACCTCCTGGAAAAGGTTGTCTATCCAATTTTTTATTTTGGTAACCAAGGATATTAAACTGTAGTGAGTTACAAAGTGAGTTATATAGCGAGAATAAAGTGAGAAACTGCAAACATAATTAGGTGGGTTTGTGCTTATGTTTATTGCTCCATCAAGCTTTTTTAAACATTATTCATATGTAAAATCATTTTTTTTGTTGATACTGTGATGGAGAGAGGGACAAAACGAATTTTGAGAAGGATTATCTACTGACTGAGATGGAAGTAGAACAGTTTATTCCTGATTTATAAAATTTATTACTGCATATAAGATGTTAACGACTAAGAGCAGAATAGCATATATGCCCATGTTTGCATGAGAGCTCAAACTTTTAGACTGCAGATTGTAGGGTTCAGCTTATGTTCTAATCTAGTACTGATGGAAAGGAAACGTCCCCACAATACAGTTTTCAGCTAGGAAGAAAACCTGAAACACATTCCCTGAAATAGAAATAAGCAAAAATGACACTAAACTCACTTAGCAGTTAATGCATTAAAAAACATTTATTTAAACTATTAAGATAGTTGGACACTTTTTACAACATTTAGTTGAAAAATAGATGTAACCATAATCTTCAGTTGTTCAGCAAAGATAGCTAGACGATGATTTCTAGTCTGTGCTTCCTTATAGTTTCATACATACATCTGTGGAATACAGATGGGTAAATCTAAAGCAGTATGCTTTTATACACCTCGATTTTTTCAAGAGATTTTTGGTGGTTGGATAACACAGAGATAAYTATAGCCTTAAAAGTTTCATGAAAAACAGTCAGCTAGAGACTACTAATGCCCTACAGAAAGGAAGGCCATAATACGAAACTTGTTCCTTATTAGATGTAGGCAAATCTACGCCAGTGAGAGCACCCTTCTAAAAGTCCCTTGATCCAGCAGCCACTAGTTTCCTAGTAGCTGCTGTTCTTTCAGGTGTCCAAAAGTCTACCAAGCACCTACCACACAGGAGCAGATAACCTAGATATAAGCAGAGTGACTCCACAGTGCAACTGATGGGATTAATTTGCTGTGCATGCAATCTGGAGTTGCTCTTTGCCTGTAGAGACATGCATGGATGTGATCTATCTGTTTGAAGCTAGGGAATGCATCARTAACCAATTTGCTTAAAGCTTTGAGAATCCTGAAGACACATCTGATCTGTAAACATGCAGATGGGGAGGGAGGGGTAGGAAAAGATTAATTTATCTGCAGAGAGGAAGGATGATGAAGACCGGTAGTAGAAGTCGTTTCAAATTAGCATGCACTGACAAAGCTGCAATAAATCCAGCAGTTTAAAAAACAGATTTTTCATTTGATTTATGCAATGTTGAAAGGGCTATCTGTAGGCTAAGTCACAGCTAGAACAGTGGGAGATACTGCTAAGAGGAGTTCAAAGCTCTTAAGGTATGTGAGAATTGTACATAATATGGACTTAGAGTCATGTGGGCTGTGTGGCCAAAAAGAGAAGGAACAAACCAAAACCCTGGAGACCAAGAATGTGGCAGATTAGGAAGATGATTAGGTGAGGAAGTTAGGTTTCAAACTGCAGAAGAAAACATGGCAYGCTGGTAAGCTGTCCTCTAAATTTCAAATACTTTAGTAAAGTTCAGTGTGAGGAACTCTGCCCTGGAGAGCAGGAGGGGGTACTGGCAGAGCTGTGGGGAGCCTGAGATTGATAGAGAAGAATTGAGGGTAGAATGGAGAAGGTAGTTTTAAATGTTTCCCTAAATATGTTCATATGAGAGAATTACGCTCAACAGAAAACAGCATCATAAATGAATAAAGAAAGCATGAGTATAAACCTCTGAGCCTCAGAAAAGTTGAACTTGCCTCTTATAGCAACTTACACAAAAATTTTGAGCCATGATAGGGAACATAACACCTGAATTCACCGGTCTCTGACTTCTGAGCTCATACAATCTCAAACCTTTGCACTAGCAATATCCTGTCCCAAAAAAGATTAGAATCTTGAAAACTACCTTCCCTCCCCCAAAATTAACCCCAAACCTTAATCTGATTATCTTACATGGTCAAATGTAAAATGAAGACAAAAATCAGTAGAACTAGCTCTGATTTTAAAAAAGACCAACTGCTTATTCTGAAGACAGGGTTTTGACTAATCAGAGACTGCTGTTGCTTGTCTGCTTCCTATGCGATTGGCTACGAGTATATACGTTATCCCTCAAAACCACTTTTCTCCTCCTTCCCCTGCCTTGCTTGCTAACATGTTTTTAAAGACAACCTTGAGGGGAAGGGTGGAGGGGAGCTCAGAGCCTTCACCAGAGCAGGGATGAGGACAGCTTGGCCAGAAATGGAACTCACTCAGCTTTTGCCTGTGACTGCAGTCACTTTCAGCTATGACTACTATGAGGACAACTGCCAGTATCACCATCTGCAATATATGTCTACTTTCCTCCCTGTTCTGTATACTGCTGTGTTCCTGGTGGGCATCACTGGCAACTCCATCTTAATAGCAGCCTTGGTCTTCAAGCGACGAATCCAGAGATTGATTGACGTCTTTATCATCAACCTTGCTGCCTCTGACTTCATCTTCCTCATCACACTGCCGTTYTGGGTGGACAAAGAGGCATCAGACGGGAGCTGGAGGGTAGGCTCTTTCCTCTGTAAAGCTAGCTCCTATGTCATCTCAGTCAACATGTACTGCAGCATCCTCCTCCTCACTTGTATGAGTGCAGACCGGTATCTTGCTATTATGTACCCCTCTACAGCTAGAAGGGTCAGAACAAGATCCTATGCCAGCGGGCTCTGCATCTGTGTCTGGTTATTATCGTGCTGCTTGGGGATGCCAACCTTATTGTCCAGAGAACTAAAGGAGCACTATGGAAAGACATACTGCACAGACAAAGCCATCACAGAGGCAAAGCAGACTGCATCGCTGATGATTTTAATCCTGGCCTTCTTCTTCCCACTGCTGAGTATCTTAACCTTTTACTGCTCCATCACCAGGAAGCTATGTGTGCATTATCAAAAGTCTGGGAAACATGATAAGAAACTGAGGAAGTCCATCAAGATCGTCTTCATTGTAGTGGCTGCATTTGTTATCTCCTGGGTCCCATTCAATCTTTTCAAGCTTACGGCCATCCTTTTGGGCCTCCTGAAGCCGCCTGACTGTTTTCCTGACCTGTTTGCCCAGATGGGCATGAAGGTGAGCAGCCCTTTTGCCTTTGCCAACAGCTGTGCCAATCCTTTCATTTACTACTACTTTGATAACTACATCCGCAGAGCCATGCTTAGGTGCTTGTGTCCATGGGTGAAAATTAGCAGCAGCAGCAACAATTCTGATACTTTGGACACTCGCCTGAGCCATTCCTTATCCAATTTTGTTGTGGGGGAGTATGCCACTAGGAAGAGGAAGCGCTCTGTGTCCCTCTGACTGGGAGCCGAGGCTGTGGAGGAAGGAATTTCTCGCTCAAGAGATGGCAGGAAAAGAATAAAGCAAGCAAAGGGAAAAAAGAAATGAGCGACAGAAGGGCAAGTGTAATACAGCCAGTGCTTCAGGTCAGAGGAATATTGCTTCACTTTAAATACAGATATCTCATACGGAATAGTAAACCTTAACCACAGAACTATGGTTCACAAAGATCACTGTGTCACTGCAGAGTGTAAATCTGAAACCTTCATACTGAGAAATATCCACAAATGCTTACACTTGAAATCCAGTAAAATTGACTACAACCTAAAGAAAAACTCATCTGATTTACAGTCAAAGCCTTTCTAAGGCAAGCTTTGATCTGAAATGCATAGGTTTTTATTAAGCCCACAGCAAGAAAAACACAAGAAATGTTTTTTCTCTTTAGTTAACCACAAAAATAACATAATGCCCTCAAAAGAACCTAATCATTTATGTTTATTGGCATTTTTGGGGAGATTTTCTGAATTTAAAAATTCAACATTTTAATGAGTTTGTGGGTTACCAGTTTTCATAATTTGTCTTGTGCATTTTTCTTGAAATTTCAACTACTTGATTATGGGATTAAATCTCAATTTTAATTATAACAACTAAAATACATTTTTAGTCCTTGTGATTTCAGAAAATAACCTGAAGGCAGAGAAACGAGAAGACAAGCAAAAGAAACCCTGCATTTAACCCTTTTCTAAAAAACAAAACAAAACACAAAACACCCATTCATGCTTTTAAAGACGGGGTTTTTTTTGAGATCTGGCACAATTTCTGACTGCTTGGGTTGATGGTGTGACACTGTGTGCCATTCAAGTCCAGGTCTGCTTTATTTAGCTGCAATGGGTTGATATAAAGATGCATATAGTAGGGCTACTTTCTCCAGCTGGAGTCAGAAATTGAGTGCAAATGTTTTTGAAAAAGCAAAATCAGCATGAGTTTCACAAACAATTTAAAATGATTCTCTGAATACACATGCTGAGAAATCTTGGGTACAGGAATGCTCACAGAAAGGAATTCAAGAAGACCACCATATTAGATCACTTATGGTGTTGAATAAGTTGTCAAAAGATTTGTGGAATTTACAAAGCACCCTCTCTAATTTTCCATGGTGGCTTATTCCTATCCAGCAGTCTTTGGGACATGCAGGTCTTGTTTTTCTTCTGCTGTGGAGAAGATACTGCTTGCCTAACTGGTGTCATGTCTGACACCGAATAGAATGAAGAAACAAAGTCCAACATTTTAAACAGTTCAGCTTGTAGATTCACAAATTGAACACATATGGAACAAGGAGTTAAGAAGCTCAACTGAAAACTATTATTGGACTTCTATAAAGCTGACTATATGCATTTTTTAAATCCTTCATATCCTCTAAATCCCGGTGACAGAAATGTTTGATTAAAACAAAGAAACCAAGGCACAGTGTTTTAAAGTAAGAATTAAACTTCCAACAGCACTGACATCTTTGTTGTGTTGCAACATGTTCCATATTATGTTGTCTCTCCTGTTAAATGCATGTATATGCTTAATATATTACTGTTTGTCATAAATAAAATAAATCAATATTAAAACATCCAAGATGTGTAATGTGAATGAGTTAGAAGACTGTTGGAAACTCTCCTGTTTCCTGATATTTAAAAAGATTTCTCTCTCTCTTCTTTCTTGCGCTTAGCCTTTGTAGATTTTGAACTAGCTATCACAAAACCCACAATCATGTTGACTTTAGCAGCAGGAGTCACGTTATCACTAAGTGATAGAATAACATACTGCAATTCAAGATTTGTTTCCATATAAGTAAAAGATCTTTGATGATACTTATAACACTGTAAGATAAAGCAAAGTCAATTCTGCTGATGAAAACAAGAGTCAGCAAATAAACATCTTAGGGTTTCTTTAACGAAAAAAAAAGCTGGTAAGAACTTCCATGCAATCTCTTACATAGCAAATCTAGTCATTTTACTGTGCAACCATGTTTAAAGTGAAAAACATTTCCCTCCGAAGAGGGCCAGGCAGCCACAAGAGAGGAGAAATACTTTCATATTTCATTAAAGCAAAGGGTTGCTTTCTAAGCAATTAAATATATTGAGATTATTCCTAGAAGCAATAACACACTTTACATATCAATGGAAAGTAAGTAACTTTTATTCTAATTAGAGTGGTCTAACTAAAAGATTGACTACTTCCTACCTGAGGAGATGACACAATGAGTTTCAAGGTGAACAGTCACACATCTAGACCTGCTCTAAGGTTTCAAAGAGAAGACAGCTATATCAGCTARCATATTTCACCAAAAACAGAGGCACACATGGGGAAAGCCCGAATCCTGGTCAAAGTGAGAAAAACAAACAAATAAAGAAAAAAAGACAAACTGAATGCTGGAAGAGATCTATCTCTGATGTAACTGCAGCATCAGTATGTTCACTACAGCTTTTCTTTTCTTTTGCTCTTCTATATTTTATAGACATCTGTAATAGTGTTGATTATTTTGGATGTTATGAATAAATGCTGGTATTTGCATTTTTTCCTGGAACCTTGCAGTAGTGGTGTTTAGTTTAGGTAGAGAAATCAAGACATATCTCATCAAAGGGCACTGCAAACCTATACACRAAAGCAAGGAATCTCTTAAGCAGCACCCCAGCCCATGCTCTGCTGTACCCAAAGTCTAACAGTGGGTCCTCATTTGAGCTTCTATCAGCCAGGGGGAGAGCTGGCACTACAGGTGTTAGCGGAGGCAAAAGTGTTTTTCAGCAATTGTGGGTGACACTAAAGGCTCTCTGGCAWGCAGTGAGATACTGGTATATACGCATGGGTCACAAAAAGAGTGGCATAGAGATATTATTTAACTTCTTCTTGCATTCATATTTTCTTCCCTCCTACCCGTTCTAAATAATTTTATTTTTTTCCCCTCTACACAAGAGATTTTTTTCCCTGCACCTAACTGCCAAATTCCCTTTTCAGGTTCACAGATGCAGAAAGAACATTTCTAACTGCATTTTCAGACCTTCCAATGTTTGAAAATTGCAAGTGCATCAGTTCCAATTTTGATATATACCGTTACTATTTGATAGTTACCATCAAAAACTCCAGGAGTATAGTCTCTCAATAATCTTAATAATCTCCTACTATCCCTCAATCTTAATAATCTCCTACTATCCCTCCACTTTTACCAGTACATAACAAGTAACTCTTTTTAATTAAAATGCAATTTGGTATGCAAGTCTTAGACTTGCATAACAAATAGCCTATGATTTATACTCGCTCTAAAAAGTGTTTTGTTAGCAAGTCAAACTCAGCCATTATTTCCCTCTGCCTCAATCCCCACACAAAGCATGGCAATCTCTTTGGTATAAAATCAGTCTAAAATAATTTCAATTATTTTAAGTTAGGGTGGTTGGTTGGTTTTTTTTTTTTTTTTTTCAATACTCCAGAACATCAGAGTAAATTGGAAYATCCTCAACAACCTAGAAAATCTACCAAGATCTCCACACGCTACCTGAAGCTTCAGCACTGGCCTTGGGAAAAAAAAAAAGTATCGCAAGGCTTGAAGAGTATCACATGG
This sequence comes from Rhea americana, assembly GCF_003343005.1. Taxonomy (NCBI): domain Eukaryota; kingdom Metazoa; phylum Chordata; class Aves; order Rheiformes; family Rheidae; genus Rhea; species Rhea americana. Next base: position 146,931 of record NW_028185894.1, read on the forward strand.
AAGTGTCACAGCAAAAATTTCACTTGAGGGGAAAAAATACAAAAGCTGTAACTAATTAAGTGAAACTAAACTCTTTAGATTCTTTTAGGCTTTCATCCAGAAGACTATACCTTCTGAAGATGCTTAGTTTACTCTTGTAAACTGGAAATCTTTTTGACATTTTCATGACTTAATGTAAATATTGTTTTCAAATATTATTTCCAAACAAAAGGCAAGCTGTACTTGAAACAACTTATTTCTGAAATTTGACTATTCCTTGTTAGTATTCGTTATTCAATACAATTCAGCCTAGAAAATATCAAAATCATCATGATTTCAAATATTTAACCTAGTAAACTGAGTAAAGTAACAGGATGACTATTTTATCTGTGTTAAAAGAGCTTAACGACTTTAGACTATTTTGCTACRTGAAATAGAAATCGTGCAATTCTTATACCTGCCACAAATCTTGGTAAATAATTTGGATTATTTCTTTTTATCATTTTAAAATAAAACATTTGTGATTCCAGTTGAGAAATAAGATTTTTTAAAATCTAATTCTCCTTTTCATTGTCATGAAAATGCAACAAAGCAATACTAGAAAAACCGTCAGACGACAGATCTGGGTGGGAGCATTTATCTGCCCTTCCCACAAAGCTTTTCATGATTTCAGAGATGCTTTTGGTCTGCCTTAGAACAAAATCAGGGCTTTTTGAGGTTTTTCATGAAAACAACAAAAACAAAAAATATTCTAGAGGTTAGTATGCTTTCCTRAGATGTATGCGATCAAAGTTCAAGTGCCTCTGCTTCTTGATATAAATCTCGACCTTTTCAGATGCATTCCTGTCTCCATTTTGACTTCAGTGAATCAGTATTTTTTGAAGAAAAACTGTTTCATCTCAACACAAAGAAAAATTGTACCCAAATCAGATGCTTACTTATATGGTTGAAGAATCATCTCAGTGCCAGATGCTGTAACACCAACAGCTACACAGCAGCACAGTAGTGATTCAATCCCAGGGGACTGGGGAGAAAGTCAAACAACTCATATAGTGAATGGGGAATATCTTCAGATCCAAAAGCAGTGGGGCCAACTTACTGCACTCAAACAACTAAAAAATGTGGTGTAGTAATTGCACTCTGCTGACCCTCCACAAGTCCTGCAGTAAAGCTTCTCTCTTGGAAGCTAAGGAGAAAACTCCCACTGACTTAGGAACATTAAGATTTCATTTTCAGCTTCTTGTCACAGCTCTTATTACAGACTCACAGGATGAAAATCTTCACCATGTGTCTGTGCCTCTTGTTTGTATTTAGCTGAATTACAGTGAGAACATTTCTTGACTTCATAAAGATGTGCAAGGAGAAATAATGGAAAAAGTTTTTTGACTGCTGCAAAGGGACAATAAGCTCTTTGTGCTTTCTAAAGCATAGAGTACAAAGAGATGGTAACTCAGGTACACTTTTAACACAGTTATGTACTACTGTAATACTAATCAATTATTCTTTTATGATCATTTATATTTATGAATTGTGAGTAGATTTGCAATCCATTTTTGAGCACAAATCATTGCATGTTCCAAAATTTCTAACTAAATTCAGTTTCAGTTCTGCTTCTTTTTAAAAGGCTTCACCCAGGTAAGGAGCATATTTTAGGTAGTAACATGGCAAACAAAGAATAGCAAGAACTTAGCACAAATGGCTTAAACACAACCCTGCAATGGGAAATTTGTTATGTAAGAATTCCACATATATTCAAAGAAACTGATATTGGTTCATAATAGAAAAAAAGAGCTAACTAAATGCATAATCAAAAGAACTGACAGTGCATTAAATGGACTCAACAGTAACTACTATGCTACCTAATGTCACACACAGAGGTGGTGGGGGTAGCCCTAGAAAACCAGAAATAGTCCGTATCCTCTCATGTAACATTACAATAGTACACCATAAAGTCTGCAACTAGTGCGCTGTAGCTTTCAGTAACAACCCAAGCACCTGCACAGTTTCCAGATGCAGATCCTCAGCAGCGTACTGGTGTCTTACTGCAAGAGACAGGAGATTTCGGAAAGCACACTAAAGGAACTTAGCATTCTACTCACAGTAAAAGACACAGAGATTTTGGCCCCAGACATTTTTAGGCGCATAGAGTGTGAGTTTATTAACAACAAAAAATACAAGACATGAGAAAGCAACGTGGGTGGGAAGCCAGCAAACTCCAAGAAGGAAGACATCCTTTCACAAGGTCAACATAGCAACAGTAGAAAAGCCCTAGCAAAGACCTCCTTTTTTTTTTTCTTTTTCTTTTTTTTTTTTCCCCACTCAGTCATCTGATTACATCAGATCTGGAAATACAGGCTGCATGTTATGGTTTGAGAGCAGGCAATATTTTTAGTACTAATTATCTAAATAATGTGATGTAACAATATACATCTTTTTAAACCTCAAAATGGTTTCCTTATTAATAAGATAGCATATTCCTAGTCATAAGCTCCCACTGAGTCTAGTTAGTGAATATACTTCCTCTACTGTTTACTTTTCACATTTTCTAGAGCACATGGGGTTATACAAGAGGCATTCCAACAAGAGATCTCAGAAAAAAAAGAGATCTGATGTTTCTCTTGAAACTTGAATTGCATTTTGCTGTTTTAGGGGGTTGGGGTAGGGCATAGGRGAGGTAAGTTTATCTGTTCAAAGAAAGTGCTTGCCACAAAGTGACTACTGACTTAAAAAGGTCTTCCTTTGTAAATGCCTATCTTCAGATGCTTTATAAAGTACTAATTTCCAGACAGCACTGAGTGCTCACTCTCTAAACAGTAGGCCCTTCAAAAAGAGTTGCCTGCATTAGATAATATCTATATTATGTCTATAACTGTAACTGGCTGCTTCCAAAAGTCACCAGCCAATTTGGAAAAAAATCAAAGTTTTTTACTGTGCAACTGAGTTCTCAGAGCCTGATGCTCTTTTTTTTTTCCACACTGATAATGCCAGTGAATATGAACCATAAAAGAACAGCTGTTACTTGAAGGGTGCCCTTTCTTTTATCCTCAACTTGAGGCAATGAAAACCAGACTGTGAAACTGTGTGGCACTCTGCTCTGCTAGAGAATGAAACTTGGTCAGTGGTTTTAAACTTGATTCAAATTCTCAGTCTAGCATTAAAATTGGCACACAAAATCACCAGAAAGTCAGACATCAAATGCAAAGAGTAGTTCTTCCACTGAGGAACACCATGTATAAATACAAATGCAGCAAACATTTGCCCTATATAGTAATGTGCACCTAGCTTGACCACTCGTGTGACTTCCTTCTGTGCATTGCCTAAACACCTGCATGACCACACACATACAGCCCTCACCACCCATTTCCCCTGTCACCCACCCCTCGCCCTCCCGCCTCAGAGAACCACAGAAACATCTACCCACACCTCACACAGAGCAAAACATTCAAACTTTTACAGAAAGAAGAAGAAGAAAGAAAGAAAAAAAAGAGAAGGAGAGAGGGGGATATACATATTAAGTTTGGTGCAGCTCTGAACTTGTGGGAGTTCCTCACAATGGGTACAATCAAATAAGGAAATGTTTCAGCTCTCAAGAAACACTAAATTTATGTATATAAACATGTTCTCCTCTCATAACCCATTAGGCCACTATGGATGGAGGGATACTAAGAAGCAAAGAGAGGGCAGAAAAAAAAAAAAAACCCTAAGAAGTGTAAAAGCATGCCCAAGCTCTGATAGCAGCTCACTTGTAGACAAGGTGAATGGACCCCAGATATTCTGATCTCTAGTCCAAGAACATTGTATTTCAGACCACTTAGAACACTGTAGTAACTGACCCCCTCTACACTCCCCCGGACATCCAACTAGGAAAGGGGAAAAAGTCTAGCTTAAAAATCAAGAGAATAAAGGCATTGAGAGAGATGCTGAGGACCCATTTTTTGTGTAAGGGTAGAACAAAGCGTACAAGGCAGCTGTGAAATATGCTAAAGCAAAGCACTCATGAGAAATTAAGTTGGCACTTGGAAAGAGAGGACATTTTAGTGCAGAAATCCGACACAAAAAAGGGAATAGATCTAGCCTAAGCAAAGCAGAGAATAAAACTTGAGCAACCCGCATAATCCAATAGCTTCCATGGCTTGAGGTTTGGCAGCATGAATTGATGRTGCTGTGACACATTAAAATATGCCTAGATGCTTTAGAAGTTGCAACCATCTTGATGCTAATAAAAATGCCTGAGAGCCTTGCTGAACCATTAAAGACATGTAATCCTCCCACTATGCTATTCTTTAAAAAAAACTTGAACAACCAGATTAATGATGCTGATAGGTCTTTACTCCACTGCCACCCAAAGAAATACTAATTAAAGTTGGTGAGGAAACTTATGTTTTCACTGAAATCACCTGGAGTTTTATATGGTTTATTTCAAGAGAGTTGGGATTTGGCTGAATGAGAAGAAAAGAYTGGAAGCCTAACTACAGACTGTATATGCAGTAGTTAACACAGTGGGATCTGTCTGCCTCCTTTTGGAGTTCATGCTGATAATTAATCTCCAAAAGGTCAAAAGACCCATGAAATTCCTACATGTTCCCATTCATCCATACAGAGACAGGCTGCCTGAATGGATGTTTCCAGCTCTGCTATTGGACTGTGTTCCCTGGGACCATTAGCTGCACCTCCCTCAAATTGCCTTGCAGCAACTTGAATAAAGTGGAGGCCACAACTATGCCTGCTTCAGCATCTGCATTTTCCACCAAGGTGTGCATGCCCTTCTCATTTGCTCATAAGAAGGCGAGCCAGCCCTGCCTTAAAGTAATGCCAGGCATGAGACTTCTGCAGGGCAAACAGCATGGGTACCCTCTGCAGTCTTATGCCTGGTTTACACTTCATTTGCATCACATCTTACACTGGCAACTGCAACACCAGAAGCTGTAACTCCACTCAGCTGAATGTAGCTGTGACAGAGAAGGGCAGCAAAGATACAGTGATGGGAGTGGTAGCACTGAATGAACAAGCTTTGGGGTCCAGGACTATGTCTGGGTTGCCAGTTCACACTGAAATGCATGTGGCACTTGTTCATCTACACCAGTCATCTGACCTACTAAAATGAAAGCAGCTCAGGTATCCTAGCCCACGTGGCTATCATAGCTCTGCTGCACTGTAGGCCAGTATACACTGCAAATCACCACCAGCAGTTCATGGGTTTGAAGGCTGAGCCCCTCCTCTGAGAGAGACATGGCCAACATCTCCTAAGACTGAGTAGCCAGCCAGAAAGCATCATCGAGGAATGCCCGTGATGGGCATCCTCCGAAAGGTCAGGCAGAACTGAGTCTGTCGCCCTCCAGCACGGGGTTCGGGGCAGGTCACTGAGCTCCTGCCATGGATAGGGACCAAGCAAGGAGAGTGAAGCAGGGAGCAAGCCCGGAAGAAGCAAACGTCCTGCTCCACTGGCCCGAAGGCTGTCCTCTCCTGGCAGTAGCTCCTTTGCACGCCCAGTCCTCCCACAGCAGCCAGTTGCCAGCCCAGCTCTCCAGACATCTGCCGGACAAAGCGAGAAGTAGGGTTATAGCTAGTGTGCTGCTCCCTTCCTGGGACACCCCTCTAATCCCTGGCCCTAGATAACACCAACTTCATCCTCACTGAAAGCTAGAAATGGAAAGCAAGGCCAATCCCCCCATCCCCMTCCCCCCAATATCTACATTTGGCATAAGATCAGATAGGAAAGCATCTGCTCTATATCAAATGTTGTGAATAGGTCCAGAGGAAGTGAAAAAGGAAGATCACAATGAAAACAGGATTTCCAAAACACTGCACATAGTGAACAAGGACTAAGGTATACATTTTAAGTCTTATAATTAAACTAAAATGACAACAAAGGAAACAGCTATCAATTCATCTTTTTGCTGAATTCAGCTTTTGCAAACAAGTGTCCACATGGTTATGCACCAGAAAAATAAGCCAAGGACTTTTGCCCAAGATAGGCATGATTTGATTAGCATGTGAAAAGCACAGAGTGTAGGTGATGAACTGCAGTGTTAAAAAACAGAGGCCGAGGTGTCTGCTAACAGCTGTATACTACTACTGGTAATTGACCTGGAGATTATCTCATATTGACAGAAAAGTTAAATAGTGACATGGAACCTTCTTACTTTTTATTTCAAGAGAGGAAGCCTTGTTTTCTGACTCATGCTTTAACACAAGTGGTAATTACCAGGGCAGCACAGCTGGAAAAGACCTCAGGCACCCATTTAGTTCACAAAGAGCAAATATACCTAAACTATTCTTGATGTACATCTGTGAAGATACACGAGGGTAGACCATCATTTCTCATCAAATTCATAAAATTCACGTAAAATCGTGAGAACCCTATACAAATCTGCTCCTAGGATCGTTTTACTTGCTTTTGAACTTGCAGGTTTACCATTTAACAACACCCCCTTTCTTTGCAAAACAGGAGAGAAAATGAACTTTCATTTAAAAAGAAAGCTGACAGGGCTTTGAGGACATAACCAGTTATTAGCATCCATGGATCATCAGCTCACTCAAACAAGGGACACACTCCTACATGCCAGTTCAGACACTTCAAAAATAGTCTCAGGATATGAATGGCTGTGATTTACACAGTTACACGATTGAATCATAAACACTGTACTCTGTGGGAACAAGTATTTCTTGAGTACTGCTTTGTGTATTCATGCTCAGTATTTTTATTTCATGTCTTATGAAATAACATGAATTAGCAACGCCTGTACTAAYCTGTCAACCCTTTGTAGTGGCTGACAGCCAATGAATTGCCCAAAAGACTTGTAACAGTGGCTGGCATTCTTGTATTTTGCTTTCTGACAAAGGCATTTTTCCCAGGTTGACAGATGGCAATCGCCTGCAGCATACTTCTAACATTGCATGTAAGCTGGCAAAAATTACTGACCTACATTGAGTAAACTCTAATAGAGAAATATTTCTTTCTCCATTCCATCAGCTGCCCAATACACCTTAAGGGATAAAGACCAGCTCAAACATTAGGGACAAAAACTCTCCACGTGATGCTATCATTTAGTGCAATTACTGGAACCAGGTGCATGACTATTTTGGATCACGCACTGTTTCTAAATACGATGTATGTGTGTATTGATTTTATACAGTAGATCTTTACTTTTTTGAGRTATCAAGTAAGTATTTGGGAAAGTAGGTAACTCAAAGCAAAATGAAATTGGCATTCCCACCCTTTAGAAATATCTACCAGAGTTATTTTTACAAAATACGACTTCTATTGAGTTGATCTTGTTATTAGAATACTGAAAACTTCTTTTTAACCTAAAACCACTGCCAACTTTCACCTGCCAAGATTTAATGAGTATAAATTGCTAACATAGCTGTGTATGTATACAACTAACAATTTTTGATACTCAGAAAGAGGAAGAGACTTCCCACTTTTATACTAAGTAAAGATGCTCAGAGGCTAGAATCACAGAAACCTAAAATGTTGAATTAGCTAACAAACACACTGACAGTTTAACTGACAAAAGACAGTGTTAAACCAAAAATACGACAGTTTGACTTGCTACTATTAACAAGATTTTTTTTGTTTGAAATTAAGACTTTGCATTTTACTGACCGCAGAATTAAAAACAGTCCTGTGGATCACGCAAACAGATGGTTGTTTTGCAGTACTGTGCTCTTCAAGTAGCAAAGCAAATCTAAATATGCTGTTTTGAAAATGTCTGTGGTGAGGTTTACTTGGAGGGCTCCATACCCCGCTCCAAGGAGAGGACTCCACCACTAGTAGGAATTCAGTGTTATCACCCTGCAGAATGGAAAGGGACCAGGTAGCCTTTTGAGAGAAGAGAAAGTGTTACTATTAAATAAACAACCTTGAAGTGATTGTTATCATTTGCAAATCTAATGAGTTTGTTTTCAAACACTGAGTTATTATGTATTTTCCCTTAAACTTGCAGTTCTAGTCTCTTAAGTGGATTCTGTGAATAAAACCGCCTCAAAAACAGTATCTGACCCAGTTTCAGAGGGATGCTTTGCAAGTCTGGAGATAAGCAGCTTTGAAAACAGATCTGCACACTTCACTGACATATTTCACAGCTATATTCGTAAACATTTCTTCTGCTGTTAAGATCTTCAGTAATCAGTACAACTCTAGTTTGACAGAAACTTCTCTTTTCCATTTTCAGAAACTCTCCTGGCCTGATAATGAGAAGTTTAGTGTGTTCTAGGACATCTGGATTGTACCTGATGCTGTGGCGCATACTAGAAACTGTAGTGTTTATGATGCAGGGACACATTTGTAAAGCCACTTTTATCACAGTTACTACCAAAATGGTTAGCCTGCACTTGTAAACACAGATGCTGCAAATTTCTAAGTTTTGAAAACAGKTTTTTTTAAATCATTTTTTGAGGAAGGAAGTTACCTAGCCCATTTTCCCCAGCAAAAAGTAAGCAGAAAGAGGAATTCTGTAATATAGTATAATAAGGTTTGCATTYCCTTCCTACCCCCAAAATTTAGGGTCTGTAAAGCACAACATCGAAAACTAAAGGAATGCCTATCTTGCTAGTAAGTATGCAGGTAAGTGGGTAAACATATTTGATAAACAGTCTTTCAACACATTACGGAAATAATATTCTAACTCCCCCCCCCATATCCAACACTGTCCTAGCTACAGCTTCTCAAACCTTTCTAACTTAGCTCATGCCAAAGCACTCTTCCCCTTTGTCTCTGCGCACAGGCACCTCTTCAAGGGCAGACCCTTGCTAGCCCTAGTAGGGAGTGATTAACCCATCCTAGTTGCAGCAAGCCCTACAAGCATCACACAGGGGCAGGGACAGCCCTTCCTAAAATGCGGCTTTCTCAATATAAAGTTACCCCTTTTACCAGTCCAATTTTCCCCCGAGCACTAGCCTGAGGCATCTCTGCTCCCGTATCTCCTCAAGTCCAGAACAGCTCCTCCAAAGCCAGCACAGCTTCCAGGTCACAGAGGCTGGAGGAGATCCCAATAGCTTTTCCAGGGTGTAGCTGTAAACCTCAYCCGACCTTTCTGAGCTGGGGTGATGTTCGGCTGCCTTGGGGCTGGGGAAGGAAAGCCCCCACATGCTGCTTAGGCCTTGCTCAGGCTGACAAGGGGCACAGCAGGCAGCAGGACCAGTGGGGCACAAAAGCTGGAGACCCCCAGGTGTGGTCCTTGCTCCGCAGGCTGCAGCAGGCACACTTCAGCCTGGGGAAGGGCTGTGGTACCAAAGGCTTTCAGGCACCTCAGAACATGAACATTCCCCTCCTTCCATAAAAACAAAACAAAACAAAATAAAATGAACAAAACTGCGCATTATACATATGTGTGTGTACACATCTATATATATAAATATAAACATATATATATATAAAAATAAGCGTATGTGAAGCGGAGGAGGTGCTTTCGGGGCAAGCCCGCCTTTCCCCACTGCCCCCGGCGCTCTCGCTTCCGAGCCTACCTGCGCGCCCAGGATGCCGCCGCCAGTGTCGCCGCCGGTGCCGCCGCCCGGGCCCCGCGGCGGGGCAGGAGTGCGGGAGGCGCCGGGCCGGGCCGGGCCGGGCTGGGGGGGCGGCGGCGGCATCGCGTGCGAAGCGGGATAGCACGGCGGGCCCGCTCTGAGTCACTGCTCGCCGCCGCGGTGAGAGCTGTGGGCTTTGAGCAAAAGAGAAACAGACGCTGACTGATCTCTCTCGCCCACCGGGAGGGAGGCCTGGCACGCAAGGCTTTCCTGTCACGCCGGCAGGAGCCTCCCGGGGCGCCGGGGGCAAGCGTTGCCTCCTGCCCCYAGGGAGACGGGGATGGCGGGAGGCAGGTGCAGCACGGCGCCGAGCTGAAGGATCGGATTAGAAAAACACCCCCCACGTAAAAACGACGCCGTACAAGACACCGTAGTTGGGGGGGGGGGGGAGAGAAAGGGGAGAAGGGGCCGCCCGCGCTTCCCCTAGCTCCGGCTGGCATTTCAGGAGCGCCATCGCAGCCCGGCCCGGGCCAACGGCCGCCGCGCCGCGCGCCCCTAACGGCCGCCAACGGCCGCCCGCGCGCCCCGCTCCGCGGCAGGCAGGGGGTTGGCGCCCGGTCCTCGTTGTTCCAGGTGTCACAGTCACCCTGCGCGGGCAAGGGCAGCACGGGAGTGAGTGTTCTGTGCCATCGACAGCAGAAACCACTGAGGGTTTGGCAGGGCATTCGGCAGAATAGGTAGGTTTTAATAACGGGTGTTTGCAGAAGTTAGGAACGCAACATTAGGTACGTTATTCATCCATCTCAGAAACAGCAGAAAGCTGACACTTCTTTAAATTTCGTGTTAATGGACTCAGTTGAACCAGTTATACCACAAGCTTTCCCAAAGCTGGTAAATGAGAAATGATTACTCACAAGGAAAGCTTCCGTAAAATGAGTATCACCCAAGTGAACATTTCACTAATTAAGTCTCTCCAAGAATCTTGAAGAACTTAGTGAACTTTAACAGATGTGACTTGGGATATGATTTCCATCTCCATTTTACAGACCAAAAAAATCAGAACATGTAAGGATTAAGCTGTTTATTCCTACTGAAAAGTGGGAGTAAGTGCAAGTGACATAGTCTAACTCCAAGTGTACCCCCTGCCCCCCAGTCCTGAGCCTTACAAGTTTTCTGTAGAGTCCTTTTTGGAATAAAATGTTTTTTTCCCCCTATTTTGCCTCTGCCTGAATGCTATTTCAGTTGCTCACCTGTAGTTGCTGCCCTTAAAGAAATTAGCAAGGGGTGATGCTAGTGTCAGTGTCAAAAAGTGGCTGTGGGAGGTCTCCTATATTCTTTTTATAGATTTCTTATGCTGCAAATTGTACAACAGATTAACCATCAAGTTTGTGGATGTGGGAAGCTTTCAAATTACTTATTTTAAAGTATACAAAGGCACAAGTAACTACACGGTCTCAGGATTCAGTAGGAGCAAATACAAAGGTCTACCGGCTGAATCAGATTTGCTCGTATACTGAAATCAGTCAAATATCATGCATAGCCTAGTCAGCATATGGTTAGCCAGGATTCACTGGAGGTTACATTACAGAGGAATTAAAGGGCTATAACTAAATGCATTTTTWAAAAAAGCCTCAAACTTCATAAGTAGTAGCATGGAATTCATATTTGCATAATTGATGCAAACAAACGTGGTACAATAGAGAAATGCCACCATGCTGCATAAATGAAGTCACATAACGAACCTGAAGTACAGCAAGAATCCCCTATACTTTCCACACTGTTTTTCCTACCCTTTTGGCAGTGCCAATGGAAAGATTCAGAATTTTGAAGCAATGATTCCAAGGACACCAAACTAAGTACAGCTTCAGGCTCCTTTGTACAGCTCGTGAATTTATCAGTCTTAAAGAAATAAATATTTCTGTAATGCTGGACAAAAGAGGATTAGCACTATCCTGAGAAAACTCTCAGAACATCGACTGCTTTGGTAGGGCAAGAATTATTTTAGACCGCAGGGCTTTTCCTACAAGGGTTACATAAAGGAAGAAAAGACTGAACAAACACATGCAAAACAAGCAGGTAGGAAATTATTTCTGTTGCAGAAAGAGCTGAAGCTTCTGGCCTTTTCATGTGGTAAACATTCTTATCAGCCCAAACTGCACTTTTCTAAACCTTTCTCTAAGTAGTAGTGCATTTGCATACTTCATATGTGTGCATATTCATGTGTGACCAGGGAAGCATTGTAGATAGTCTAATCAAAACAGGCAATAATTAAAAAAAAAAAATCTGCAAAAGAGGTCTGCAGAGGTGGTGAAATAACCAGAGACAGAAAAACATTTACTGCCCCATATAGGGATGCTGACTCCATTTCAGTTGTTCATGGTACCAAGTACCTGCTGAGATACAGAAAATGTGGAATGAGCTTTATTATTCCAGACAAATGGTTAAATGAAAGCTTATATTGATAGTTGATAATTATTTTTTTGTAACTATCAAAAGAATAAGGCTGATAATTATTTTTTGTAACTATCAAAAGAATAAGACCTAGGAGTCTCGTTTCTTTAAAAGAACACTATCCTGCATTATTCATAGCCTACTAGATTGTTCCAAGAGGCCAGTAGCTAGAACATGTTCAGGTTTTAATGAAGCAGGCTCTTGTCAGGAATAGAGACCTTGGGAGAAGTAATTCAGATTGTGGCAAGAAGGAAGCTTTGGAGAATCAGGTACTGCCTTCAGTAAGTCTTTTTGATCATTTTAGAAGGAAAATGGCCACAAAGCATTTTCAGTAGTCAGTGCTTTGGGTTGGAGGAAGAGATTCTTCCTATTAGATTAGGAATCTTTTCCACTCCTTATATGTTGCCCAAGCAATAGGAGAACTGAAGCTCAAGGATGACACAGCCCAGTCTCTTGAGAAGGTCGAACATGGTAAGTATAGAGCACAGGTTAAAATAAAAGTGTATATGTGCATATGTGGTCATGGCAGTTCTCCCACCAATGCCAGCAGGAGATTGGCACAGAGATGGAATACAGCCATGTCACCTGTTAATTAGCCCTTTGCCAGCTATTTCGGTTAACTTGTGTAGTCCAACTCAACTTGAGGGAAGGAGACCCTCAAGGAAACACATTCAGCTTTTAGAAGTGTTGTTGCTGATTATTATTCTTCCTTCAGTCCCTCCCCCTTGTCACYTGCCATCTCTCCTCTTCCATTTTTTCCACATGTCCATCCAAGGGAAAGGCCAAACACTAATGGCTCTCATTTCTTCCTTGAGCTTCCCCCTTTCTCCTGCTTCTCCCCTACTCAGTTGCCAATTACTTAAAAATCTAGAAATAGTGTCAAGGAGCAGCAAGAGCAAGGCTGCTCTGAGAGGGAGGACAAGCCAGGAATCCAGGATGATCTCAGCACAGGTATTTTGGGTCCTCCCTCCCCCGCCCCCAACAAGGGCACACCTCCATATTACCTGAACAGAAGCAAGGTAGTAACGGCATCCTTCAACAGTCCCAGAGAAGGTAAGGTGGCAAGGAGTCATCTAGGGTGCCCAACCAGGACAGCAGGAGACAGAGCTAGAGGCAAGGCTACAGCTTAGGCCCAAGGTTAATCCTGAAGGCAGGGCCAAAGATGAGACTGGAGACAAGGCTACCTACAATATAGGCCCAGCATCCACCCAGGAAAACCAGTAGTCTAGGACAGCAGAACCAGGCACTAGTCTGAATGCTGGTGCCTGAGCTTGGGAACTTCTGGGCCCGTGGTGTGTGCGAGTGGGCTTCCCAGCTGATGCTGGTCAGAGCCATTAAGGCCAAAGTGCTTAACGTTAAATGCTAAAGTTGAAGCAAAACGAAGTTTTAGTTTTATGACTCCAATGAAGGGATTGTAAGCAGAGATGTGCTGTAAGAGACAATAGTGTTTCTTTGCAGTTAAAAGGCAAATCTCCTTTCGTCAGTTGTAGTAATGCTCTCTCTSTCCTAATAAGTAGTCCTGTCTCTGTGCGTGTGAAGAGATGCTGACTTCTAGATCTCAGGCTAGCAGTATTTTGTTTTAGCCTCTGCTGTAGTGTCCCAGTATGATTTCAGACAGATTTTTTGCTTGTTTCTGCTTATTTAATGATGAAGTAGATGGATTTCTGCATCCAGTGTGAGTATCTAAGATAAGGCATAGTTACAAAGGATTGGCAAGGACCTTCCAGGTCTTTGCAGATAGTCCTGGACATAGGTCAACCTTCGTCTTGAAACTAGTGAGAAATATTCCCCTCATTTCTCTTCTGTAAAGGCTGTTCAGTGACCTCACTGGTCTAATGATTGGAAATATACTTTCAAGGTCCTGCTCAAATTAATGCATGGTTTGGTTTACTGGCACTTATTTTCCTAAATGGCCTGAGGTCTTCAGACACTTGTAAAGGTGCGCTTGCTTGCTTCTGACCCAACCAAGGAGCACAATCAGTAGAACTCAGCATTACAAATTCTAATGATCTTTCCTGATCTGAGACAGTTTCTGCTGTGCTTGCCACATTGTGGCCACTCTAAAGATGCTCAAGTAATCCCACATAGAGCAGAAGTTGAGCTTTGTTAAATGTGCCTGAACAGTCAGGATATATTATCATAGCCTGTAACAATTTGTAAATCACAGCTTCATTCTCAGCAGGATGAGCGGCCAAAGTGGATGGGATTTTATAACTGTCAATAACAAGTAGGAAACCTAAGGAAGTGTAACAACCAACATTTTTTTTTATTAGTGGGGCAATGACCAAGCCATTCAGGAGGAATTAATTTTCAGGATTTGGCTACAGAAGAGCTCTGCAATCTCATTGCCTTCCCCATATCCATCAGTGTTTTGTTTTGGGGAGATTTCAGCAGATGTCTTCCATCCTTTGGTCTCTGAAGCTGGGTTCCCTCTAGTGGCATTAACAGGAGCATCGATTCTGTGTTATTGACTCATCTTGGTCCGTAGCAGGGRCAGGGAGAAAGAGGACACTGCAGAATGCTACCAACCAGGAAACACTGACTTGTCTGACTAGTAGCCTAGGACTTTTGTATTCCACAGGGTCTTTATTTTTTCCATCAGCTGTTCAGCCAGTATACTGAGTTTAGATGTCTCTCTAATGAGGAAGTTCCTGCAGGGGACAACAATGTGTGTAGTAAGATACACAAATATGTGAGATAAGCAAATAAGAGAAAGAGTAATCTCTGTTCGCAGTAGTTTATCAAGCTACCCTTCTTTCACACTGCCTGWCAGTACAAAGCTTCTCAGTAGTCCTAGAGGGGCTTTCCTCAGAAAGCAGGAATAGGCAATCTATATTTGCCATGAGTTATATGAAACTGCATCTCTTGGGTCATCATGCTTTTCTGTTTGGGAGGAGAGCAACTCTTTTTCCCCTTCTTTAAGGAATATACATGTACAGCCAGAGCCAGTTCTGTCATTTGGGCTCAATGACACCAGTGTTTCCTGTCAGCTTCAGTACTCAGCCCCTCACAAAGAGTACCACAGCATATGCACAGCCACTTTGAGGGTAGCTGATCCCTTACCAGCCAGTGTCTGCCTCCCTCACTACTCATGTATAGAGATATCCACTGTCATCCTAGCATTGTTCAATATGCACCTCTGGAAGGCATTGTGCTTTCACAAGAAATCATCTCACCCCCACAATAGCCCTTTCCCATTGCATTCACATCAGGCTTTGTTTGCTTTTTCATTTCTCCCAGCATCTCCTCATGTAGAAACTGGATTAATCTGTACTTGCTCYCACTCCTCCCTTACTTCCCCATCTGTGGCTATTACAACACTAATACAGAAAACCTCTCCATACCTGGTACCAACAATTACTGGAGTCTGGGCAGCATCCACCAAGAACTGACCAACTTTAGGGGACATCTTGTTCACAGTTTCATAGATATAAGCAACAACTGCATCAGGGATGACCAACCAGTCACGGCGGTTGTCTCTCTCAAAGATGGACTTTGARTGCACTTCTGAGAAGGAGGAAGCAAAAGCCATGAGGTTTCTCTGATCACTCACCTCTCTGAAGTTTGCCCAGAGTTGCAGTGGGAAGAGAACAGAAATTCTTCACAAATGCAAAGCCCCTTCCTCCCCCTAATATTTTCCCTCCATCCAGCAGCACCTCATCTCTAATATTCATACATCTAGGTCTTAGGATTTGAATGGCAGAGTATTTGCACTAGCTGTGGAAGATTTTCAGGTAAGGCCCCTACCCACTGGATTCACATTCMCTAGCACTGTAAATTCATAGACTCGGACTGTGTTATTGGTCTTCAGTTCTGGTTAGTGGTTGGTATAAACTTCCTGAAGTAAGTGAGAACCTATAAAGCAGATCCTTGTCTCAGTCAGACAGAAAGGCTTTTCAGACTTACCTGGGAAAGTGGTGCTAAGGAGTAGAATGAGAGCTATCACCAAAGCCCTGGATTGCAGCATGGTTTGCAGTACCAGTTCAGCCCTGTACACCAAGAGACCAGCTGGAATCACCGTATAATGGTTTGTTTATTATCAGAGAAATAAAGCATGCCTGTTAAACAYCAGATTTGTGCAACAAATCAAACCAATAAAAGAAAAAGAAAACAGGAAAGATCATGGTGCATTTCCTCTTCAGAAGTGATAAAAATATAGCTCAAAAATGAAAGGGTCCTTTGTTTTGTATACCTGTAAAAATCCACAATGAATGATAGCTTTCCGAGCTCCACAAAATACGTTAAAGTTACTTCTTTTATACAAGATCTAACCCTTCTTTTTCAGTGTATGAGCAAACCACTAAAACTGGCATAGATTAGAAGTTTCCTCCACATACCCATACAACTGAAGAAGTCACATTATGGGATTTCTTTGTTTGATTTTTTATTAACTGGTTTGAAGAATCTTGTTCTGATCAGTGTAGCACATAAGATGCTCATCTTAATGATCCAGTGATCTGAGTATTTTGTCTTCCTATAGTTGAGAAAAGACCCAGCCAATGAAGTTCTTTAACTTTTTTTTTGCATTGTGATTAGCGGTTAGTAACTCACACAGAACAAGTCCTCAAAAGGGAATAAATGCAAACTTTATCCTCACCTAATCTTTATTTTGTCTATTCAAAAAGCCAAAATTAGAGAACTCTTCAAGAGTCAGTACTTGGTAACTGAAAAGCATGGCATTACATCTAAATAAGCTTTTCATACACTGCATTTACAAAAGTGTTTAGAAGATAAACCTGATTTATACCCTGAGTAAAGGGCTGCCTCACTTAGGGCAACATGAACAAAACATCACAATGCTAGGGACTGCATGGAAAGAAAGGCTGCAAGCTTGTTACATATGACTGCTTTGCTCAACTCTGTGCCAAGTAGTTGCTAGTCAGTGCTCCTTATTCCACAGTAAGGCAGTTATCATCCATATTAATTTCCTACTATACACAGATTACATCCAAAAGCTACCACTTCATATTCACTAAGCATTTGTTGACCAGCAGCAATTGCTCAGTTACCATCCCTCCTTGCTTTTTAATCCCAGAGCCAGTTTCTCCCTCCATAGATGCAAGGTATAAATTTGCTCCCAGAGAGCATAGAGAAGGGATCTTACCTGATATAAAGCTTCASTCCCCAAAATAGAGCAGCTTGGAAGAAGTTATGTATGCACTGAAACTCTGCAAAACCTATTATGGGCTTGACCTGCCTATAAATGTCCTACAAAGCATCCATAATTTGACTTCAGTCCAGGTTACTCAAGTGCTCCCACCCTCCTTCATTTCAGCAATATTCCTGTCTAGGGAACCTGAGAAGGTCTCACACTTTGGCTTGCAAGAAAAAGTGGGGCAAAATAGGAGACCACCTCCACTCACCACTGTATGGTCTAGATATACCAGTCACAAAGTTCACACTGCCAAGAACAGAGTTCAGCTCTTACCTGTCCTGCTTTCTCTCTGTCTCACTGGCAGAAGCTGAGCTAGATGCTCATCTGAGACACCGTAATTTATGCAAAGCTAATATAGAGATAGCAATGGGTCAAAGGTCTTGTTTTGTTTCCCCATTTGCTCTTTGGCAAGTAGACCCAACTCAGTAGGATGGGCAAGAAGTTATGTAGGACTCTGAACCTGTTATTGGGATTTGGTAATGGAGGGTCAGCCTGACCTGAGCCTAAGAGACGTGGAAGGCAGCTTCTGGGTCACTGAGTCCCCTGCTTTTGCTGGCAACCATGTCATAGAGGCCCCTTTCATAAGCTGACCAAATTCCACAAGCAGTAGCTGGGCTGAGTGTTGCTTCTGCTATTTATTCCTGTRGAAAGGCCCATTCTCTAACCTTACCGTTCTTACAGCGGGTCTTACTTGTGGCTGTTATGATCATTTATATTTTGCTCTTGGTTTCCAACAAACACCTTAACAAAATGGTGCATGTGGATAAGTGCGCACACACAAAACCCTCTCTGATTTCTTCTTTTCTCATATCCAACCCTTTCTATACAGGCTCATGAGAYTGGCACATACCTGAACTAGCTGTCAAAATCTGCACACGAAAACATTACTTCTCACCTGGCTCCCCAGAGAACTGGACCTAACCAGAAAGTGGCTGCAGTGCCACTGAAGGGCACATGCTTCCCATAGCTTGAGCTTCAGGTGCCCACTGGGTCTTAAATCAGCCAACCGTCTGTATTTGGCACATATAACCACWGAGCAGGAGAGGGAGAGACAAAGGCTGCAACACTGTGCTACCAATAGCATTAGGTAAGGAAAAGGGGAAGACCTGAGGCATAAATTAAGCCTATTACAAGAGACCCAACAGACCTCTGTTCTTATACTCGTGATAGTGACTCATTTATTAGGCACCCGCCTTGTGAAGAGCTCAACTAGTATCTTCATTTATCAACCAAATAAAATTTTCTAAAATGCTTTTTTTCTCATGGAGCTCAAAGTAGTATAGAACTTAACAGTAACCATTCTCATTTTACAGACTTGGAAACCAAGGCAATGATTGCTTCAGTGACACAACCGAGGTCATGTCATTAAGGAGGGCTGCCAGTGGTTTCCTAGCCATTTTCCCACTCTCTCAGTGAACTATTTATTATCTGTTTTCTTAAAAAACAAATAAAAAGCTCTCCAAAATATGAAAAATATCCCTCTGCAAAACTTATATAAACAAACCATTTTGCATTTTTGTCCCAAAAAATAGTAACAAAAAATTCATACTAATCTCTAACAAGGTTAATTCCAAAAGTAAGCACAGAATTTTCAGTTCTACTTCTGGTGGAAACACTAAAAAGCAATTTATGATCTAGGAAGAACACATAAGAACAATTGCTTGAAAATTCTCATATATTTTAATTACACATTTGACAATCATTGAAGAAAATCTACACATTTGCCATCTGCTTTTACAGCTGGAATAACATTTGGAAGACCAGCACAAGTCACATTACTGGCATTAAGCTTAACAGAAATAGCAAGGTGCAGTCATTACTTGTGGGTGTTCATTTAATATAATCTCAAGTGTCATCCCTCTCCTATGTCAGGTCGAAAAACTAAAATCTCTAATCATATTAAGTGGTGTTTTAAATTGATGAGCTGCTGGAGGTAGTAACACAGATGGGACTTGGCTACCCTATGCAATAACACATACTGCTGAAGAGCTTTGCATTGTGGTTGCTATTACCACAAGGTAACTTCCCCCGACACACACACCAAGTTAGCCTAACTTTAGCTCATGCTAAAGTTAGTGTATCATGAATACAATCCCAGAGATAGCAACTGGGCTTTTCAGCACTTTCTACTGCCAAGCAGGCAATTGCCAAGAACCAGATCAATGATTACACA
The DNA here is from genome assembly GCF_003343005.1 of Rhea americana. NCBI lineage: Eukaryota > Metazoa > Chordata > Aves > Rheiformes > Rheidae > Rhea > Rhea americana. The sequence continues at coordinate 166,157 of NW_028185894.1, forward strand.
AGAAACAGCCCTTGCCCTCCATTCCTGGAACAGCATTCTGGAACAACAGGGTGCTCTGCAAATAAGCAAGAAAGCCAGATAATGCAAGTCCTTTCTTAATCAAAGAAAAATTACATGATTTTTATCTCTCTTTCAAATCTCTGGTGGAAAGCAGATGCCAGGAGCGGCATGGGCATCCTTATCTGCCCCAGATGGCATGGTTCCTTACTCATTATACTATTATTTTATTTAGGGTAGTCCCAAWTGCTATGAAGGCACTTTATATTCAGTGGTACGGAAAAATGCATTCTTGAGGGTAATGTTATGTTCCTTMAATTGCATGACAGGAACAACAAGTCTAGAATGGCAGTAACTGCCAAATGTGACACATACTCAACTTCTTTCACCACACATGGGCTGACATGTGAACATCAGCTCTTTGCAGTGGCTGAAAATTAAACATGAATATATTATAGTGTAGAAAGAACTAGGCTACACTACTTCCTACTGTTATTTCTTTTCAGTATGTAGTATTTGAGTTGCCTCTCTCCTTTTGAAAGTCAAAAGACCCTGTAATCTTACTGAAGGAAAAAAGTCCATATAGTATTGTGCACTGCTGTCACAATGACTTTCATTTGCAGCCAATTAAAAATAGAAATAAGCATTCAAAGTATAGACTATTCCCACTTTTCTGTCTGCTTGCAGTCGTGACACATGCATATATAAACTTCCTTTTTAATTATTTCACAGCCCACCAATTGGTATTTTATGAACCATATGGTCTATGGACCAGATTTTAGTAAACCTTGTACCATTTCTGCTTCCCTGCTGGATAAGCTAATCTACTTCTGTCTGCAATTTAAGAAGTCACAGAATTAAATCTGAGATGCAATCAATTTTCCATGAAGAGTTTTGTTTGATGTTTCCATAAATATGAACAAAGTGACTGAAGAGGAGCACAAGCATAGTAACAATAAAACTCTTCAGACTTCACACAGCATATATTGTGCAAATTTACACAATCTATAGTTAGCTACCCTAGCTCAATTATGGGGACCAGAGAAAAGAATAAAGATGGACAGTTCCTTCATAGGATTTGRATCAAAAACTTTGGATCTGTAGTTTGTATGCTCGTACTACAGTGGCATGCTTCAAYAGCTGCTGCTGTTAGACAAAGTCATCTAGGTTTTCTTGCTGTGTGAGGGGGACCTTGCTCTTGGGAAAACTTGCTGGACAAATACTAGGTTATACACATTTGTATGTGAAAGAGTGAACTCCTTCCCATGCTACCATCTTGGGATCTCAAATAGCATCAGTAGACTCTGCTCATGATGGAGAGAGGGGCAGTCCTTCCCTGATAGCTGGAAATTTGGGTTAGGCTGAGATGATAGGAAGAAGAGGTTTTCCTGCATAGATCTATAGGAAGCAAAGGAGCAAGTCTAATTCCAAGTCACCAATTCAGCTTCCAAGGGAAGAATCATCCAGATCCTGAATATCTACTACTAGCTGGCAAAGGGCAATGCAAAGTCAAAAGAAGATGCTAGTTTTGGAAGAAAGAGCCCCATATTTTCTATCACTGCAGAAAACTCCTCCGAAATTAAAAAAAAAAAAAATCCAACCATAAAACAAGGGATGTATAAAACTCTCAGAATGTTCAGTCCCATCACCAGCATGCCATTAAATAAGAATAAAAGTGATTCACAGTCAATGAGCTCAGAAGTCAGATTTGGGGGTGAWACTGGCTCTGCAAGTTCTGCAAACACACTTAATTCCCCATACATCAAGTGTAACTCATGAGTCTGTTCACATTGTTCACAGTTTGGGTCTAATGCAGTCAAGGACTGAGTTTATTACAGCCTCCCCTTTTTGAATTCCAGTTCTGGAATTGCTCTTTCAGCTCTGAAGGATCCATTTCATTCCTTTTTGTGCTAGCCAACAACTGCTGTCCAACAGCCCCTCTGTCTCCAACAAGTAGGCCTCTACTTCTGAAACAAAGCCTACTAGAAAGACTAGTAAGTCCTCCTGCTCTTTCTCTGTACACAGAAATCAGCACTATCAACCAAAGACCTGTAGGAAAGTGAGCATTTCCCATTATAGCCTTTGGTTGACCAACAACTGCTTCAGGTATCCAGCTAGAAGTATTTTCCCCAAGCAAGAAGTTTTCCATCATTGCCCAAAGAAAAGAATAAGGGGAGCAGACAAAATGCAAGCACCTCCAAGTCAGTCTTCCACGGGAAAGCATAAGCACGTCACCATCTGGGACAGYAAAGAACAAATAGTAGAAAGTGTCCCATCTGCTAGTGGCTGGGAAATAATCTATGCAGTATAATGATTGACCTTGGCCAATCACTMGTGCCTCTAGGTTACGAAATAACTCACAAGATGCTCCAGAAGTTCCACACAAAGAGTTGAGACTCATGAATCTAGTAAGTACTTTTGGAAAGTCAGTTTCCTATAGAGGCAGCCTGCATCCAACTACAAGGATGCAGGGAACATCTCTGCTTTTTCAGTCATTCTAATGAAAACAGTAGATGAACCACATCAAGGGGAAATGGCAAGTTCTCCTTAGCAACTGTTCTWACAGCACAGGTAAATTCTGTTCCAGTTGCAAGGTAACAGATAGGAAAACCTTGCAATATAGCTACAGCTCAGATGCACAACACATTTGGAGTTGGTATTATTGTTAGGGCAGTAGTAAAAGCGGTGACTGTAAGACTTCTCACGGAGTCCTTTATCCTACCCCATGTACACAAAAGATGGCACAGACAGCAAAGGGAAAACATAAAATGCRTGCAAAAGAGTACATGTCTCAGGAAAGATATATCCACCAAAGTCATGCTTCCTAGAGTTGAAGGAAATTCTAGTCCACAGTACCAGGAACACTAGTCATACCTTGCTCAGTCCCCGTGAGGACAGCCAAACCTTGTTAAATTCAGYCCTTTGAATTCGTAAATAAAGGCAAGGCTGGTTAAAGGCTAGCACAAGWACCTTTTACCACAAGTGGTTAAAGTATGGCAGAGTGGTTCAGTCAGTGACAGGTAGATGAGTTGGCAATTTTCAGGTGTGCTAGTGAGCCCTTATTAAGGCAGTCAAACATCCTTCTAACATTGTGGTTCTATTTGAGAGACAGGCTTACTGGGGTGAAAAGAAGTGACTGTCCCTTAACTATGCCACACAGCACAGCAGAATAAGCAAATCTTACACATTCTGAAGCACAGTGGAGGACTCTAGAAAGCTGTGCCTCACCACACCTCACTCCCAGGGAGCCAGACCAGATGACCTCCAGAGGTCTCTTCCAACCAAAATTATTCTACCATTCTGTGATTCTGCAACTCTGATTACCTGAGCCATTCACCAGTGAGCAACGTATAAAGGACCAGCGTTCTACAGACTGGGCTCCCTGCAGTGCCACAGCACCAAACAAGGACAACTGGTATGTTTCTTTAAAGGTTAGGAATATACCATTTATTCAATGCCACTAAAAAGTACACCATTTCCAACAGCCCATTGCAAACCTAAGTTTCCAGATCAAAGCAGGAATAAGAAGGCATTAGGTATTGCTTTCATGGGCACTAGACATAGATTCTTTAGAGTCACAAGTCTCACGGGAAACAACTTTATCTGTTTTTTTGCTTKTTGCCTGTCCAATCAAAAGCAGCCATCCCAGCCTACATGTTGAGACAGCTAAGAGGAGTTTGGTGGGAATCTCAGTTCTTTCAGCACTGACATTAAATGACTATGCTTCTTCCACTGCGGGAACTTCCTCTGTCCTGCAAGAGAAAATAAGAGATTCAGGAACATGGAAGGATGCCTAGAAACCATACGTCTTTCTGCCTGCTCTGAGCACCATAGTGAAACCATTCATACATACATCCTAGCTGAGACGAGAACTGCACTTCCTTCCAAAACTCAGAGGAGAAAACGGTAATCTGCAAAATACGGCTCTTTGAGAAGAGTTTCACCTAGTAAAATCCTGCATGTATGCGACACGGAATCACTTAAAAAAATGAGTTTTTTAAAAACAGAAGAATGGTAAGGGAAAATATACTGGCTAAGTTGACAACTAGCTATTGGATATGAAACCTTTTCACACTTTGGTTGCTACTTCATATCTAGTCCCTGTGTAAACTGAAATAAGATGAGCTGAGAACAATGGTTGTTCAATGCCATATAATGCATGTTCAGTGCTCAGGAGTCCCAACAAGCAAGTCAACCTCCTCCATCTTGGCCTGGAGGATCATGTTTTTCACTACTCTAGCCCTCCATGATCTTAAAGCCCATTTCATATAGCTTTAGGCATCTTACCTGAAAGCTTTTCCATATAAACCATCTTGGAAATACCACCGAGACACTATAAACGTTAAATGGTGGAGACTGATAATAGGAGAATTATGCACATATTAAACAAAGAAATTAAAAGTAAACCAAAGCTACAGAGGGTTGTAGAGGGGTTCTCTCCAGTGCTGCCTACTCTGGATGTGCTTCTCCCCAAGCAATGCTAGGAGAACAGCTTTTCTGACACCAGTGCATAGAGGCTCTAAGTAGGGACTGGAGGGCATGGGGGTGATAAGGGTGCTACTTTATTTGACTACTCATTTTGCCCCTGAACACACTATAGCAATGCAACATATGTCTGAAGGGAGGGAACTCAACAACCTTTTGATAACTAAGCTGCACAGGGCATCCAGCACTCCTTGCCCTCCTTCAGAAAGACAACAGGTTACAGAAAGTAACAATAATCCACCCTCACCCCACAAGAACCCATCTCTTCCCTTGGATGGGGAATCAGCAAAGAGAGCTAACTTACTGAGCGTGGCCCTCCCTTGTCTCTATGCTTGCTGTCCTGATCTGGGATGATATCTAGTGAGCGGTAACTTGGGGGTTTATCTTCTGGCCGGTCCCGAGACCGGCGGTGACGCTTGCGGTTCGCCACTGGGAGACGGACATGCTCTTCAGAGGAGCTCCATGACCCTYGCCGAGAAGGGGGAGAGTAGCTGTGCTGGCGGTGACCTGAGTTGTTGCTTCTCCTGGTGTGGTGCTGGTAGTCTTGTCTCCCTGTGGGCTGCTGTCTTGAGTCACGATGGTGGCTGGACCGCTCCTTGGCCTCTTCCGGGTAGAAACTGCTGCTGCTGCTGCTGCTCTTGCCCTTCTCAGCATGGTGCACAGGTGACACATCCCGTCTGGAGTGCCCAGGCCTGCCATTGTAGCTGCCTGTCCTCTGCCTTGGRGGACGCTCCTCTTGCTGCTGGTCCCAGGGCTCCCGACTGTAGGTGGAGTGAGAATCCCCACTGGGAGGCCGRGGCCACAGTCGATTTTCCCTCTTGTTCTCTGCTGAGGAGTCCCAGGGTTGGGGTGTGTGAGCACCTCTCTGGAGGTGTGAGGAGTTGCTGCTTCCGTGGAAGGAGGGGACAGGATCGATGAGCGGAGGCAGACGTATTACCCTGTGTTCCACAACATCGGAGCCTAGGGAGGAGAGCACGCTGGAATGCGGCACAGTCTGCTGTTGGCGGGAGGGTGGCAGGGGTTGAGATAGGTTAAGATTTTGGATTTCAGACTCCAGGTAGTCCAAGACACCCTTGTTTGAAGAAAGCGGACCTTGTGGCTGCACCAGTGGAATACTGCTGTGCAGGGACACATCTAAGGATGAGAGCACAGGACAATGCAGCAAGTCAAGGCAAAACAACAAAGAGAGGGCTCCTCTCCATAGATAATCTTGGCTGAAAACCTTTTAAGCATCTCTTCCCCACTGCAGATAGTCTCCTGCAACAGCCATGCAAGTTTCAAGCACCATAGGCAGAACATCTGCACTGCACAAGGTAAGGGGCAAAGTACAGTAACTGGAAAGCTGCAGCATTATCTGTGTTTTGGACAGCACAGAAGTAAGACATCAGTCACCCAGCAAACCAGGAAATCTAGCTGATATACTCAGAGAGAGGAKTTTTTCCCTACAGCATTGATACCAAATTTCAATTAAAAAAAATCAGAAATTTCATAGTGTTCTGCTTTCCTGTTATATCTTGTTGAAATGGAAGCAATACAAGTCAATACTACAGAAGAAGAAAATTTTGTATATATTAATGCATACACACACAGATGTACAGATTAAGCAGCAAATGAGGAAATTTCTTCACTAGGAAGCTGGTGTAGCACTGGAGAAGGTACCTGAAGAGGTCATGGAATCTCCATCCTTGGAGATTTCCAAAACTTGTTAGACAAAGCAATGGATGGCATGATCTAGGTTGGTGATGGTCTCGTTTTGAGCAAGAGTTTAGACTAGATGACCTTAGAGGTCCCCTCTGCCCAAAATTTATATGATTTCTAAGCTGATTTTAAATAACTTTAATGGAAAGTTAAGCACAAAAGATTTGATGACTATGAAAACACAAGCTGAAAAGACTGCCTGAAGAACTTTGCCCATTGTTTTCTGCTAGTGTGCACATGTCTTTAAGAAATTCCAGTGTTTTAAATCATGGTGACTTGGTCACCAGATCTTCCTAAAGAGAGCTGGTGTCTTAGCTAGAAAAAAAATGGTAACTGTAAAATTAACCAGCAGGCTAAAAAAGTGTATGCTCAAACACTTTGAATCCAGTATTCAAGACGTCTGCAAACTATTTCTTCAAACAATAGCTAAGACAAATCAGACACCGTATAAATCTGTGACTGCTGGATACTGATGAAAAGGTAATTTTAGATGGAAATTCATTAAAAATTATTTGGGAAGTTGTTATGCTGAATTCTCCTATTTTTCTTGGACAATTAAAAATATTACTGGCAATAAACTTTTTCTTTTATGTTTGATAATACCTCTTTCTCTAGAGCTTTAGACACTCCATCTTCTCTCCTCCATTAAGGTCACAAATAAATACCACTAATATATGTGATTTTGGGGGGAAATGTCTGGAAAATCCTTCCTAGTTCAGTAACGAGTCCTTCATTCTTTGGTGCATGCAGAATAAAGCTATTGCACAGAAGGCCATTTGCCCTCAAACATATGAAGACTAGACATTTGATAAGAAGTCAAACAAATTGCACTTCACTTGTCATATCAATTTTGGCTATAAGGAGTTGACCGTGACCAGCACAGCAGAACAAAGAGACAGTATCCTCCTCTACCACAGGAAGCAAGATAAGCTGGGTATATTTACCCTGCAGTCACTGTGGTGTAGCACAGATATACCCCACTTAGCACTAAACTACTTTACCCAGCACTGAGACTAGGAAAACACTTAAGACGGATATGTAGTATTTATCCACCCAGGTGGATAGTAYCTAAAACATACTGCAGATACAATAGAGCCAATATTGCTTTGGTCTGGTGTTCTGGAGAAACACCTTTTTGCTTTTGTGGTAGAGAAGCTAAAGCCTCACCGCCAAACCTCTGTGAGAAGTTACCAGTTTCTCATCCAGATTTCCCTCTGAAATGATGCCYGATGTCTCACCTCGTTGCAGCAGAGGGTTCAGCTGGTAAGAAGAAAGTTGAGAATTCCCATCACTACCTCTGTAGAACATGTTGGGTGACATCCAAGGTGCAAGTGCACGAGCCTGCTTCATGAAGCGATGCCGTTCCAGTGCTGGAAAAGAAGTAAGTTTACAGCAGCTATCCCTAGAGCACAGCCAGCAGAACACATACAGTACCATTTTGCTTGATACATTGTGTCTTTTGGATGTGATCAGTTATTGGAAAACAACAGAATGAAAAGCTCTCCATCCTATGACAAACAAAAAAGAGCCAGGGAAAGTTGCACAGCTTCAAACAGATACCTAAACAGAAGAAAAGGGTTAGTGCCAGATCTTCAGGGTACAGTTCCAGCAACTGGGATCAGCTGGCACTTTGATTAAGTACATAGCATATAACCAAATGGAAGACTTCTACCTGCCCACCTTTCCCATCATTACGAGTAGAGCTGCAGAAGGATGGGAGATAATGTCTTGTACAGCAAGATATACCACATTGCTTTCTCTCCTTAAAACTCTTTCAACTGGTCATTGATCCTTTTCCCCTTGGCTTTGATTTACAGCCAAACAAGAGCTTTTTTGTGCCTTTCATGTTGGCTCTGTCCAGATTATGTTTTCCACATCATAGTTAAAAACTTCCATCTTTGTCTGTCTGTTCTGCAAATAAAGCACCCAGAGATGCACTGTCCAGCTTCTCCCTTGCCAGCCTTTCAACCACTCTTGCCATCTCTTTCTAATTTATCTCGGTTTGAATGCTCAAATTAAATCCCTTAGGACAGCATGATCAAACAGGTAAGCAAACTAAATTTCCTGTTCTCAATGGCAATGTCCTGTGTACCAAGGGAGCAAAACCAATGGAAATTCCTCTCTCTTACTGGCTTCCTCCACTGCTAACTCCAGATCCTTTCTGATGGGGTCAGGCTCAAAGTCCACTTCACTTTTTACAGCTCTTCTGCCTCACCTCCTCTACAAAGACAACGTCACCATCTCTGTCTGCAAAATTACCAGTCATTGCTGCTTCTTTTGGGGGAAACACCTAAAATGATCACGTTACAGAAACTTACTACCTCTACTACAGACAATCAAAACTCAAGTTTATGAACAAGTAAATACTGAAAGTGCCAGACCTTAAAAAACATGACTGTGCATGTCTGTCATTGCTGTTTGAAGCTTTTCTGCAACTCAAACCTTTGCAAARTTTCTCTTACATGGCTTCTCTGGAGTCTGAAAAGAGGCAGGCTTTTACTGCTGTCTTTTCCCATGTCAGGTACTAACACAACATTCATGGCTATACATTTCAGGAGACAGACAGTAATGTAATTGTCTTTRAGACCTTTCCCCCTCTGATAAATCTGGCTGAATTTGGTTGCTGAAATTAAAAGCTATTGGATTGGAAGAGACAGAGCACAGACAGACCAATTGGCTGCACAAACCTTGCTTCTTTAAGAAACCAGGCTACAGCTAAGCTCCAATTAATTCTGTCCCCTGGGTTCATCTGCAGCAGGCAGTATTTAGACTGTATGCTCTTTGGGACTGAGCCATCCCCTTCATTTCATGTAGCACTCCTGCTGTTAAGAAGATKATATACATGTCCTCCTTTAGCTGTTTCACTGAATTTATATAGATCAAGACTGGAGCAAAACAGGGACTGCCCCTACAATCTACCATATCCTTTGCTTTCTCCACAGTTCAGGCAGCTCCCATTTGTTCTCCATCCCAAACTCCCCTCCTCTCTCCAGCCTGGCTCCAAACAGACTGAAAAACAAAGATGAAAACTTCAGGGTTTTAATCCTAATACTGTGATTTTTCTTCAGAGCACTGTGGCCTGAGGTATGAGCTTTCAAGTGTCTTATGTCAAACTTGCCTTCTTTTCTTTTTCTTTTCCTTTTTTTTTTTTTTTTTTTAAGGAGTTTTTAAGGAACCCTGGAGTTCAGGTTTCACACTTGAAGAAAGAGAGGAGCAAGGAAATGAAGAGAAATGAAAATAAGGGAAAGGCCTTATTGATTCCTCTCCTGCTCCTCCTATTATCACCTTGAGAATCACCTACAGGTTGTATCTGCTGAATGTGCATCTCTAGGTTTTGACTGCAGTCTTCCCTGAGCAGCAAAAGGCCCAGTACAGGGCATATCTACAGRTTTCCCTCCTCACGGCGTGAAGGCAGTCACTGGGACCTAAACCTTCACATCTGTCTGATTCTCTGGTCTCTCCTTTAAGCTGAACAAATGCATAATTATCCATGGACTTCCTATGCTCCATCATCTTCCCTTCCTTCCCCAGATAGCTTGCCTCCCAGTTTGAACCTGATACACAGAGCACTGAATTCAGTACTCTGATTTCTCATCTGCAGAACAAAGGTAACGTTGCAGATCTTTTCTGGGAATTCTTGAAAATATACTGAACTGAAAAATGTTAAATTCCTCCCAGTTCCAAAATTCACAACTGTTGTAAAAGTTTGGGAAGATGCCTCATTGTTTCCCCCAGCCATTCCACACTGAGAAAATTTTTCACCTTTGTCAGACTTTGCAGTTGCTGGGGCAAATCCAATTACAAAAATATACTTTCCAATTCAGTCAGACTCAGGTGCAAGTACATCCTATTTTGCACCAATTCATGCCTGGAAGAAATCCACAGGAGGGAAGTAGCTAACAGGAACCGAAGGTCATACATATATTTACCTTCATATTTGTACCAAGGAACTTTTCTCAGAGCTTTCCAGAGCAACATAATTGGCTTGCCCCAGGACATATTTAATATTTCTGTAACCTCACCTCTAAATTATGCAAAGAATTCACTCCTTTTGTAACTAGGTTCAAAACCATGTTAGTTAATGACCTGACTTTTAAAATACCCAGTGTTACCTTGCCCCAGTGGCATCTTTGCCTGTTCAGCAGATCTAGGCTACCCTCTAGTGGCTAATAACTGGGAAGAAATCAGCCACATTTAAATGGCTCTCTAATCCTAAYATTTAGTTGAGGATTTCCGCTTTTTCTTCAGTTGCATAGAACGGTTATTCCTCATGACTGCTTTTTAAGATACCTCCTGTCTCAATCTTCTTCTGCATTTTAAGGTCTCCTGTTCCTTTTCTGGAAACCAAAAAGTAAGTTAGAGGCAGGAAGAAGTGAAGAGAAGGTGCATTACAGCAACGGAACAGTCACACAGATCCCTTGCAAAGTGGATAGAGGGCAGTAGCTGGGATGAAAATTACAGCCAGAGAATTCAGCAGCCAGTCAAGCAGGCTTGACCGGTCCGTAACTTCTCCCATGAGCAGAGAGACCTTTTAGGTGTCCCCCAAGAATCTTTCCTACCTATCCTCAGTAGGAGAYAGGAAAGACAACACCAGTCTGGAGTGTGCTGTTATCTATTACAGCATAGAAAAACAAAAAAGAACTCACGCATATTCTGAATGCTCCTTTGCTGAAAACCAGGAAGCCTGGATGTATGAGTCTTATATATCTATCACCTCTGTCTCCCTCAAGGAAATTGATTTTTCTGCCAAGTCTCCATAGCCTCCTCACAACCAAACATTTCACTTGGGAGAACATAAAATACCCAGAAAGTGTTTTGTTTGGTTTTGGTTTTAGCAAATGAGAGGGATACTCTGTTCACTCTTTGCAATGGCTAAGCAAATTAAGCTTAAATCTAAAACTCTCACAGTAGGTTCTTTCAGCTCTTAGAGAGGTTGCAAACATCAAGGTATACCACAAAACTCTTTGCAAGCAAAGGGACACCAAAACCACAGATACTTGTTCACAAATCCCCTCTTTGCAGCACCTAGGAAGAACTGGATGATTTCAGTGACAAGTAAATGTCACTTGTTGCATTTTGTTCCTGTTAGAGCATGTAAAATACAGAGGGCTATTCCAGTTTGCGTCACTGCAGAACTATGAAATTTCAGGTACAAGAACACAGAGGCTAAACAACTCCAGTAGGCAGAATTCCAATGCTATGCCTGGCTGGCTCTATTAACAGAACAGGCACCGACTTCAGAATCTTTATTATTGCTGAAAACTATGCAAAACTCTCTTGACCCTCAAAAACTCAGAAAGCATTTGCAGAGCTGACCATCAAGACAGACCATCTTCCTCCTTTCTTTCTCCTCCTCCTTCTCACCAAACAAAAAGTGAACAAACAAAAACTCTTTGCTTGTAGAAGGAGCAGGTCTGAAATACTCACAAGACAGAAAGTCCCGATTTTTACAGAGGTACCTCCCAGAGCAGCACATTGCAAGGCTAGGCCAGTTTGGAGAGCAGCATCATGATAATGGGAACAAGGCATACAAGGCATTCGCTTGCCTCCCTCAAATSCACAGGCAGAAGAACCACAGTAGAACTGGGATGAAAACAGTCCAGAGCTATTCACATGAGGCCATGCTCTGGATAATGTGAGAGAAGCTGGCAGTAAGCTGTGAGTGGGGAGAAACTTCTGAAAGTAAGACACAGAGCTCCATAGGAGCAGGGTTGGATCCACACATCCTAGTTCCCCTTCTCTATTAAGTTACATGAAGGTTACATTGGCCAGAAAGACATCTCAATCTTCACATTGAAACACAGGGAGAAATTGGAGCACAGCAAGCTGCATGTCAAGCTTTTGCCTTGACAGAAGCCATGGTTGGACATATACTTGCTTACACCTCACCTTCCTGGTTACAGCAGCACCGTGTTGGGCAGCAGACGCATGGGATGTGGCAGCAGCAATACTGGGGGCAGCACTGGCACCAGCACACTCCAATCAGCAGAAGGAAAAGGAGTCCACCAAGGATGATAAGGAGTACTGTGAGCCAATCTATGAGGGAAAGAGAGAGGAACCTCATATACCAGTAACCAATAAGTTACTGAGCACCTCTCTACCCAGAAGACATCTTGGGCTGGGAAGGAAGAGAACAGGGGACACTCAGGGGACAGACCACAAGCACTTACGGAGAACAATTAGCTTAACTTCCTTGTCCGGATCACCTGATGTATCTCCTGGTGCTTCCACAGTGCAATAATACATGCCATGGTCCCACCACATAACCTCGCTGATGGCAAGGTCTGCCCCTGTGGGAGAGGGATACAGAGGGTCAGCGGGCTCCTCAAGACTAGCTCTGTTTTCAGGCCTCACTGTAAGATGGCCCTGTGCTTGCAGGYGACATACTGTACTGTATTTTCCCTCTTCCAGTGGGCAGCCATCACTTTCAAATGAAAACAACTCACTCCCATTTTAGTCTATGGAGAACTCCTTTAAGTACCATTAACTGCTCATCCCTTTTCTCTTTGTGTTGCTTGAAGGCAAAGTAACTTACACGTGGGGCTAATTCTGTGTGGAATGAAATAGCAGAGCACTGCTGGGTGATGGATTTTAACAGAAATCTGCTGCTTCTGTTGCTGCCAGCTCCCAGCATTGGTTTCAGAGTACTGTCAACCTCACTGGCCAGCAGGGTGCCTCACTAACTCCAGGAAAGACCAGGAAACCACTACAGTGTATGCACCTCTTTCTAAGCTCGCATTTCATAATATTTCCCTCCTTCCTCTCCTCTTATCAAGAAATCACCTTGTCGTTTTTGCATGCAAAGGAGCTGGAGCAGAAGAGTTTCAGGGAGCCGCATCAAATAAAACAGAAATAGAATAAAACAATTATACAATAGAAGAAAGATGCCTAGGATGTTTACCACACTTAGATGTAACACAACCTCACACCTTAAAGCTGTTTCAGGTTAGGCCATGGCACACTGAATATGGATCGCTGTACCACATTGGGCCAGCTAGTCTAATAACTCTTTTCTGACAGTACCAATAGCTATTGCTTCAGAGACAACAGAGAGCACATATTGCACCTGGGCAAGTATTCARTATTTCTTAGAGGAAAGAATTGTTTTCTAGCCTCTGGGCTCTTCAACTCGCCTCTGCACTCTTCAGCGATATGCTCAGGTATCCTCAACTCTGTCTTAGCTTGCAGAGCCTTCAACACCCTCAGGCCAGGGAAAGCAAATCTGGCCCCTCACGACTCTTGCTCCAATGCCACCTTACAGAATATGTAAGCTACAAATGATATTAGCCATGTTCATGCTTCTCTACACTTAGTAGGCCCAGATATTAGATAGTTACTGGGTTCACTGCCTGCCTGAGAAGTTGTGTCACTTACGGTTCTGAATGGTGATCTTCCGTTGCCTGTAATCGATGCCCAGTACAGGCTCGTTCTGCCCATATTTCTGGATGACAATGCGCACCTTTCGTTGGCTGTCATTGCAGTCATCAGACGGATCTTGCCCAAGAGCTAAACCAGCCTGGTATGCTACAAACACACATCATCAAATCAGAAGCCAGAAGTTTTTTTTCATGGGTCCAATTTCTATCCCCTTGTAAACAGAAGAAAAACTCTTAAATACACATGTACATCTGTTTTGGTTTAGTAACACAAACTATGGCTTCAAAACAGCAAGAGCAACTCTGGAGTACTTAAAAGCAAACAGAAGTGGAGCCACAGAAATGACAGAGATTTTGAGAATGCAAAAGCTGCAGAGGAGATGGCTCCTGCACTCACAACTGAAACAATGACAGTGGAAAGAAGTTGATGACGGTAGGCAGGAGGGCAGCTCCTTGGATGAAGACAAACAGCAGGGAAAAAAGTCACACAACTCATTAGGACTCCTGGAGCAATATCAAAAAGCATTTTTATTTCAAAACCAAATCTCTAGACACATATGAACTGGTGTAGGACCCACTGATGTAGCTCCCACCTGTACTCCATTATGTTGTTCATAAAGACAGAAAAGAATCCATCGTTTGAATCCACCTCAGGATTATGTGTAGACTCGACAGAATTAATGAACGATTAGAGGCAATTACTGTGCATTACTCCTATGAGAGACTTGCAGCAAAATCTAACATTGAATCACTAGGCATTTGGGAGATGAAATTTGGAGAGATAATTCATACAAACACTCAGCATTATCCTTAAAGGGCTTGCAGTGAAGAGAGGAGAGGACAAAGCTTGTTAAAGGCCTCCATGCAGCTCTATCTTCAATGTATCATGAAGAGCAGGATCCAGCTAGGCTGAGATTCTGACCTTCATGCTTTCTATCCCTGTTAGGGGCTATTAGCTCAAGTGTAGCCTGAACTCAAAGCACTAACWCTCTGCTGAAAGTAGTGGAGCCTGGGATCCATCTGCTCATGGACTTGGTAACATGCCTACCTAAGCTGTCTAGACTGCATGATGGAGAGCTAGGACACTATGGCACCAAACAAGCCCAGGCTCCCCACTTTGAGCTCAGTATTAAGCGTACAGTTAAGCTAAGATACGGCAGCCTAAATATACCTTAACAATCATTTTAAACACTCCTGAAACAAGGCCACAAACACTAGAATGTCTGCACACAAAGTGCTATCACTTTCAGGTCTTTCTGCCCTCCAAAATGCAGGTGTTTCTTCTACTTCCTAAAATCAATAACAACTAGTCACTGGCCACTAGCKCCAACCATGAGCCCCATCATGAAATCACAAAATCCATTTGTTGCAGGGTCCTTGCTTTCTGCTTTGGCAGAACGTAGGGTCGCAGGTTTGACATGTGCCAAAAACGGCAGAGCTTCCTGCCTCCCAACCTGATGACAAAGAGGACAGATGGTCTGCTTTGGCTGAGATTTCTCCAATACAGTGACATAAAGCCTTGATACCACAAAGGAAATGACATCTCTGCCCTCTTTTGTTGGAGCCCAGGGAAGTACCACCACCTGACCCGGTTTATGTGCAGAAAGAAATCAAAAGTGTACATTCCCCAGTAAGTCTACCTTCCCCACGCTTCCATTTAAAGAGGAATTCATTGGAGAACAAACYTGACACTCACAGGCTGAGTAGTAGTCAAAGATGGGATCCTTGCAGAAGGATTTGAAGCGCCAGGTCACCACTACATCCTGCAGCTGTGCTGAGGTGCTGTAGTCACACCTGAGGACCACACTAGCAAACAAGGTGGTGTAACGCTCAACATCCTGAACTGTTACCAGCAGGGAGAGGCAACCTGCAAACAAGAACACAGAAGACAGTTGGCTGGCAGGAACAGACATCACATCACAACTTTCATCCCGGACTGGACCAACAACAGAAGTACGTCTCCTTTGGCCTCATGTAGAACTTGTACCCAGAGACCTCACATTGCTTCACAAACAGTGTGTGAAGCGATGTCTCACAAGCCCTCTGGTGAAGCTGTGCAGATGAATCCTGGTTAGGATGCAAGTCCTGTCTCTCCCTGACAGAGCACAGCTTGAGCTATCCACCTGTCCTATTGACAGAATTCTTTCCTCTGAAGCAAYTGTTACTAGATATTACGTAGCACATCACTCATACTCTACTCTACATGGTAGAATTGTCCCTCCAGGCTGTGGGAGATAGTTCTTTGGGCCAAAAGTGCGCAGAAGGGAATTGCCTTGCTTGTCATCCCAACCAGATAGGTTCTGCAGTGCTATCTGTTATGTGAACATCTAAATGAATTTTGTCAAGGTCTTGCTAAGATAGCCCTCAGAATGTTACCTAGTGGTGTCYAGGATGAAGACAATACTACTTTTGGGCTTTAGCATTATAGTTCCACTTAATCTTTATATCACTTTAGAATAACAGACATCAATTTTCCCCTTCCCCCCYTTTTTTTCTTTCTTTCCATAAAGCTCTTGTTTTTTACTTTCTGACCTCACCTGTAACAGCCTCCACAGCATTTTCTATCCAAGTACAGCATCCACTGAGCAAGGTTTCACAAAGTTTCTTATAAGATATACATTAGTTTAGCCACACTCCAGTGACACCTCTATCTTGTTTAAACTTTGATAACACAATAAGTTGTGCTTGTCATTAACAATAGCAAAGTTATCACTCATTGCCCTTCGATAAGGCAATGCAAACAGTGCTAAGTGAGTATAGGATACACTCTCCGGAGTACACCCCCAAGAACAGGACAGGGTTTGCAGTGCCATGGTAAAACGACCCTTAACTGGGGTGCATGACAGTGGGAAAGGAGGAAAGGAAGGTGGAAGGTTTGGAAAGTGCCAGCTGAAYGGGTGATCATGAACTAGCATTCATTTCTATTGCGTCTTTAAAAATCTTCTATTCATTCCATGTTTCGAGGATGACAGCAAGGGAACCGGGGACACTGCAGTATTATCTGGATCACATCTGCAAGCGCCATTCTTTCAATGTCCTTTTAGGTTGTGTCTCCACAGTATTCTCCAGGCAAATATGAGCTTTACCCATCCACAGTCTGTGCCAGGTGGAAACTATATAGCTACAGAGGTGCAATACTGCCTCAACAAATATTTCTGCAGTAGGATATGTCAATGCTGTGCTGCTCAGCTTCTGGTTTGAAACTCTCTTGGCACATCAACTTGAAGTACAGGCAGAGCAAACTCATTTGCCTGAAAAATGCCACACAAACAAAGAGAGGACCAGGGTAAACTCCAAATCTAAGACTCTTCTGAAAAAACCCCACATATACACACACACACAAACACAGAAATATCAATGGCCATGCACAATTCTAGCAAAAGCAAGGCTGTCTAGTTTTCACAGTGCTGTAGCAAGGCAAGGTCAAGACTGGTGACAGTTACAGTGGTTCTTATTTAACTACACTGCACTTCAACACATCTTGTTTCATCTGAGGTTTTCACTGTGAAAGAGCTAACCTGCAGTATCTTACTGCAGGAAAACACAAATGAACGCAAAATCCAAACCCTCAAAAGACTGACAAAACCTTGATCTCATTGGAAAGCAAACAGGTCTTTCCCACATGAATTATGAACTGCCTAAACTCATGAAAACAGAACTGATTTTCCATGAGTTTGTTACAACAACATCTCTCAGACAAGAATAAAATACTCAAAAATCACCACGTTTTTTTCACTTGCAGAAACCAAAGCTCTTTATGAAGGCATTCATTGTCATTACCTCTGTTATACCAAACACTGAGAGTTAAAGACACRTTCCCCGTTTTTTAAAGAGGTTAAAAACTTACTGTTCCCACTGGATGGCAATCAGATGTCTTAGCATTTCTGATGTTTCATGCTAACCTTCTCAACCAAGATCACAGAAGACAACTGAAAAGCTGAGAAAATAAGGAAGGTTCCTAAACTTGAACTGCATTCTTCTACTGCATTSTGCTGCCCTTCTTTTCTGCTTGGAAAGAATGAAATCGGGCACTACCAATCTAGTAAGTCATCATTACCTCTGATCTGTGACTTTGTATTGAAAAGACACTGATTTTCAGACCAAGTGAGGCCAGTTTTAGCTTATGAGAACATCATGYAGGAATGGGGCTGCCAAGCAAGATAACCAAGAAGTATACCTCCCTATTATTTTCCTTCCTTTATTGGTTCTCTGCAAGAAACTGAACATCTAAAGCTAAATCATCAGCAAGGACCCAGATATCCAAGACCAAAATGATCACTCCCGAGAGCAGATGAGGAGCTAGAGGAAAGGAAATGACTATGCTTGCTGAAGGCCATCTAYGGACATCAAGGGGAGCTCCTGTTTCCACACAGGCATGTTTCTACCAACCACCAAAGCACTGCAACTTCGCCAGATCTCAAAAGCAGCTGAGGATGCGCAGCCCCAGCAAAAGCTGGGGTTAGCACTTGTGACGAGCCATCGGGGAGTCCCCATGCTTCTTCCTGGTACTCAGGTCCAAACCAGCCCGGCTGCACGCAAGCAATGCAGGCGGCGAAACCTCTTCCCCTCCACCTAGGAGAGCAGCGAGCTGCACCTTGGCGGGTGGCGATATCCTCCCTCTCTGAGAGCGGCCACCGGCACGGCTTTGGGGCCACGCTCAGGACACCCTCCGCCCCAAACCTGCCCTGGCCCGGGACGGGGAAGGAACAACACGGGACCCAGCCACCCCTTCCGCGGGCCTCAGGGCCGCCGCTCCCCCCGCCGCGCCGGGCCGAGCCCCGGGGCGCCGCGGCGGGGCCGCACTCACCCGCCGGCAGCCAGGCCAGCAGCAGCAGCGCCCGCCGCCAGCGCCCGCGCGGGGCCATGGCGCGGCCTCCTCCGCCGGGGCACGTCGCGCCGGGCCACCCCGCCGCGCCCACAGGCCCTCCCCTTCCCGTGGTGGCACCTGTCCCAGGGCCGGGCGCCTCCCGCGGCCCTCCCCGCACCTTTCCCCGTCGCCTTCCGGCCCTCGCCGCTCCCTCGCCGCCCCACCTCCGCCCGGGGCCCCGCAGGCGCCCCCTTTCCCCTCGCCAACGCCCGGCGCCGGGGCGCCTTCCCGGGTCAAAGCCCTGCGCGGGAGTCGGCGGGGGRAAGAGCGTGCTTACGCGGGCTTGTTTTTTCAGGCGCTCTGAATGCAAAGGGTGACTGACTGGCCAGCTTTTGCCAAGTTTTTCCTGTGCAGGAGGGGGAAAAAAAAAAGCGTGGAGATTTTCACACGTGAATTTGGAAGAGTTTTCAGCCCTTCTTGGAAACAGCAGGATACAAGAGAGAACTTTAATAATCGTGGCCATTATAATTTCTGACTGAACCATTCACTGTTGCCTCCGACAGAGTTGCTAAGGACTGGATCGTTAAATTATTCATTAAACGTCCTCATATATCCTGGCTCTGTGCAGCACCACGCGCCTTTGTATTGCACGCACGCAAAGCACTCTGCGTAGACACTGCCCTTCACGACGTGGAGACCCTTCTCTCTTTAACTCGAGGGATGGACSTGACCTCAAATGCTTTCCAGGAGATGTGAAGATGTAACACAGATGTAAACGTGCACTTTTTGTGTGAGCTCAGTTTTCCTTGGAACTACGATGTGATCTATCGGTGGGGCCCCATGGGAGCAATGCTTTCCTACTGTGTGGGCCCAGCGAAGCTGAAACAGGTTGAGTCCGTCAGACCGCAAAGCTCATCTTGTTTTAACAACCACAGCTCAAAGCAGTGAGGATGGGGCCCACCAACGTCCTCCAAGTACTTCAGGAACGTTTGAAAATACCAGGACAAAGACAAAAAAAAAAAGGCAGACACTTTGGGGGATTAATTTCACTTTCCTGTTTAGTTTGGAAAAAGGTCACAAGAGTGGTCAAAAGGGATTTTATTTTTCCAAAAATAAGACACTCCCCCCCCCCCAATCTATTGTACCGCCCGACGCACCGGTAACGGCCGGCGGCGCGCGGCCCACCCCCCCGCCGCCGAACGCCTCCAGGGCGCATGCGCACGGGCGGCCGCCGGCACGGCCGCACTACAGTTCCCAGAGCGCTCTGCGCGTCGTGGGAGCGGTTGCCTGGAAACGGGGCGAAGCCGCGATGGAGGAGGCGCCAGGTACGGAGCGAGCGGGCGGACGGGCGGGCGCCCCCGGGGACACGCCGCTCCTGCCCCACACGGACACCGGGGCGGGGGCAGGGGGAGCCCCCCCCATCACCCCGGGGGTTCCCCCACGCCCCCGGGTTTCCCCGTGCCCCACCGATCTGCCCCCGGCAGCCACCCCCCCTACCCTGCACTCTCCTCCTGGCCGTTACCGGGGGGCTCCTAACCGCCGCCGCGGCGGTCCGCGGGGCCCCTCTGTGGCRCCGCCGGCGAGCCGCCTCCCCACCGCGCTCCCCTCCTCGGGGGGGCTGTTTCCTTGCTGATTTTATTGCCGACTGCATCTGTGGCATACGTCACTGCTCTCTGAAGTTCATTTTTACGGTTTTCTGTTATACTGTAAGTTAATAAGTAACTACGGTGATGTGACCAGTTCGGTGTTCCCACTTAATAAAAAACCTGGTAACTCACCTTTATTCACAATGCAGGTTTTAGTGGGCTTAACGCTTTTGCTTGCATGAGGCAGGACTAGGACATCTGGGTCCTACCTTTTAGATGTGAGGTTTGAAATCAGAGTCAGATTTTATTTCTCCTAATTTTATAGGAAAATATTTTGAACATGTGCAACACATATCAAACAACAGTCATGTTCTAAGCACTCTAATGGGCATCCCTGTCCGCCTTTTCCTTCTCTCTATCGGGGCAAGAAGAGATAATGAGGTTGTGATAAAGACRATGTGTCTGGATCCTGCTTTGTAGCTTTATTTGTGCTGTCTCAGACTCTAACCASTAGATGTTTTATATATTTATCCTTAATTACTGCAAGGATTGGTATTTTCTGTTCTTCTCTTTCTTAGTCCTCTAGCTATTGTAAGAGAGATAGGTATGTTCCCTATTGCAAAAAAATATTTTCTTGAGTTATATGCCTAAAACTGACATTTAATACTAATTTCATTGTGATACAGACTGATAATGATACACAGACAGCACAGACTGGCAATATTATACACAGCTACGCCTGATTTACACTTAGATATTTTTCTTTGTATTTATGAGCACTAAAAGCCATTAAATTTTTTGAAGGAAAATAAGTCCTTCAAAACTTCATTGCTCACACATACCATGCCCACCAGCAGCCCAAAACACTGTGATGTTGTCTGTAGGATAAAAGAAATGCTTAAACAGTTGTTTGGTAGTGTTTCTTCATTCTTAAAGAAAGAAAGACTCAGAAAAAAAACTGCTGAGGGGACTGTACCTGAAAAAAAGTTAAACCATCATGACTTGACAGATAGAGGAATAATTAGACACTTCCAAAACAGAGCTAGATTTGAAGAGGAGCTTCTGCCTGGAACAGAAGATCAGTACATAGTTGCTCACAGTAGACTCTCCTCATGACAGTTGTTTCAATCCCTATTTAAGGCCAGTATTACCTCAAGGTCAAAAAGAAACTAGTGAGTAGCATGTAAGGCTTAAAGTTACTGTGCTAGAARCAGACCAAGTTGGAATCAATAAAGCAAAAGGAAGTCCTGGGATAAACTGAATAACCTTGCATGGAATAAAGTCAAGTAAAGGAACTGCATACAAGGCAGTCTCTCCTGAGGAAAGAACACGTGGCTGAAAGTACATTTTGAGTTTTGTTCAACCTACTGGTGCCTGAAGCTTTTCTACAAAAATTTACAGACTTGTTGTGTGAACCAAAAAATTAAACATTTGTATGAACCAAAAAATTAAGCTTTTGTATGAACCATAASGCTATTGTGTTAAGTTTTGTGTGAGCCAAAAAAATAAATCCTACAGAAGCAGCACAGAAGAGATGAATTTTTTAACCTCTTGCTTATTACTAGTACTAAAAGTGCTGTAGATATGTTTTGCAGTAATAGTTCCCTATTTCTATACTTTCTGAAGTGCTGGACAAAACTGGCACTATCTTCCTTCCACAGATGTAAAAGCTGAGGTGAGAAAGGCCATGCTTTTTAAGCACAGTCACACAGTGGTGAGGCAGAAACAGTCTTTATAGCAACTACTAGAATTTTTCAGTTTCTGTAGTGTAACTGTGGGCTATATTGCAATCATTATTTAATTTGAGGCTTTCTATGCAGTTAAAGTGTCAATCACAGGATTTATGGAATCTGGYACTGTGTTTATGAAGTTTTACACATTTAAACACCCTTTTTTTTTGAAAGAGGAAAGGCGTAGGAGCATAGTACGAAGAAAGAGGATCCTTTTAGTGAATTGTTTATACATTATCAAATAGACAGCCATTTGATTCAATTTTSTTGTATTTTGAATAAATGAGCCACTTTGTTCACGTGAAAGATCTCTTAATGTCCAAATTTGCTGAGAATCTGAGAGAAACTCCTATACATAACAATTCTACATGGCAGCAAAATAGCTAACAAACATCTTATTTTTGAAAAGGCTGAGATAATATTCCTAAATGAACATATTTATCCATTCTGAGTTAAGGTATGGCTTTGGAAGTCGTAGCTAAGGGAAAGGCAGTTTGAGAGAAAATATTTTCCTTGAAGTTCACAGCTTATAGCCCTGGTCACTGAAACAAGAAAACATGAAATCACTCCTGGGTGAGTTCTTAGMTAGCTAAATAGGGGAACTGATGTGGATCTGTTACAGTATTTAAAGTCAACATCGTGAACTACTAGGGCTAAGTTAAAAAAAAAAATGTATATGAATGCCCTGCTCAGGCAAAGTGTATGATTTGGGATTGACCAAATTTTCTGATAGTCTWCTTGCCTTTTTTCCTGTGAGAAATGTCACACTGATTTTTCTTTCCATGCAGTTTTCAGTATCAAAAGCTTTAGTTCTAAACTTTTCAGGAAAACTGTCTCCTAAAATATGTACAGAGAGAAAATCAGTGTTCACACAGATGCATACCTCTGCCAGAGTGAATCTGTACTAAAGTTTTCTGGACCTGTAAAACCTAGTATCTGCAATCAGAGTAGACATCCCCCCTTAAACCTCCTCAGAGTCTATAAATTCAAAATTTTTGGCAYAGTGCTTGAGCACCATCAGTGTAATATGAACAGTGAACATTGTGATACCTTCTATCACTAGAATCCACGTGTTGAYGCAGGCTGAAATTTTCATACCATCATTCAGCCTAAAGCATTTTCCAGAGCTGAATTAATTTATAATGAAAACTAGTCTTAATAGTCTTAATTTTTGGAAGATAAATGATTGATAATTAGTTACAATAATTTGAAATTTTATAGCACTTTTATCTATGGATATCAAAACACTTTGCTAAGATGGGTAATTATTATTATCACATTTTTCACAAGAGATAAGTGAGACAGCCAGAGGTGAAATGGTTTATACAAATTGTACACGTCATTACTAGATCTAGAATGAATTCTGGTCTCTGAACACTCCACGATATGTTTATGCAGCTAGTCTATAATTATCTCTTCAATTTTAATGATGTCAGATCAGTTACTGTACTAAAAACTTATGAACTTTATTTAACTATATAGAGATATATTGGAATTGTTTTACGTTGATTTGTTTTCTGAATTTAAAAATTTCTGAATTTCTACTTTCAAATTTTTCCCATCACTCCTGAGGGGTAATACCTCATTTTAATTCTTAAATGAAATTATGTAGGAAAGTCAGACTCTGGCAAAGCCTCAGAGCCATCAGAAGAAGATAAGTAGGACAAGTTGACTATATAATGGTCAATGTACAATGTCCTTTTGCCTTCCTTTTTTCTCTGATAGATGGCATTAATACATAGATACATTTAGATATTTTCCCTTTGCTGAAATGCATCAAAAGATCTTTTTACCAAATGGATTCTGACCCAATGCTAAGAACAGAAAATGTATTTTTAAGGACTTYTCTTTCTTGGTATAAATGTCAAGCTTATACATAGAAGGAAATTCGTTTTAATTCTGGCAATATTTGTTCTTCTGAATATTTAGGTTTCTTTACATTCAATTTCTGAATATTTTTAATTCAGATTTTTTTAATAGCTGCGGTATTTGTAGAAAATTGCTCCAATGTTCACTTTAAAGTGTTTTCTTTGGAAATGGAGACCATGTTTGAAATCAAAAGGCAGACCAAATGTAGAGTAAGAGCAATATTTGTCCTTTTTGCTTCTTTTATGAAAGAGCAGAAAAGTTTATATAAAAGACTAATGTGATCATTTTTTATTTGAAAAATCCAKATCTTTTCACTCCAGGGCACAGTGGTAACTAGTGAAATTATAACACTCTGAAAAAAATATTCTGAAAGCTGAGAAATTGCTGGGGGTGGGAGGATTAAGCTGTTTAAAGTTCTTTTTTCTTTCTTTTTTTCATTTTATTAATTTGCTTGCAAGGAATACTGAATGTTTTGAAGAAAGCTCTTTTTTCCTTGAAGATTCATCTCTCTTGCTTCTCCATTGAAGATGTCAGATGACCTCAGACTGTTTCCTGAGATTTATTGAAGCCCACTAGAAAGATGGAGGACTAGCTTTTATTGCTCAAAAATGAATCTTTCCTGAATATATTGGAGAAGCCCAAAACATGCAAATCTCTCTTYGGCTTCCTCCATCACATGATATTTAGATGAAAGTCTTTCTAATAGACTGAAAAAGTACACAGGGGTCCTTACCGGGTTCCCGAAAACAGATCCAATGAATTCACTTTGAGTTAGACATATCCCTGGATTATCTGTGCTTGTAGTCTGCAGACAAGACACATTATTATGTTTGGGAATCTCAGAGTATTTGGGAGGAAAGGAAAATAGTCTAAAAAGCAAAAGACAAGAATATCAAGAGTGTCTCTCCACCACCACCAGGTAAAGAGGACGTGCCATCATCTCCAGGAAAACAGGAGGGAGCAGATGAGAAGCCAGCAGAAGGTGTCCAGGCAAATACCAGCAGCGTCCGTGAGTATTTGCTGCTGTTATATAGTGATTTCAGTACTGAGCCTATGATAGCTTCTGGCTTCTCCTTCAGCTTACCCATTCCTTACTAGTAAGTGTGAATCTTCCGTTGCTACTCCTGATGCTGTCAAATTTAATTTTGACTCTAGTCAAAGATTTGCTCCCTCTAGAGAATTTCTGGGCTGACCACTGTGTCTGCAGCTCCAACTGTCCTTCATCCCATGAAGTCTCTTCTCTGACAATTCTTGCTTCTTGAAAAGGTCTCAATAGCCAGTACTGCAATTAATTCAGTAGTAATTCATCTTTCTTGATGCTCTGGGTTACTGGATGTAAACTCAGTCAGTCTCTTTCAATCACAAGGGCCTGKTTTTTGTCTTTAATACTGCTTTGATCTTGAAAGGCCTGTCTAGGTCCYTTGAGTCCAGTGTCTTTTTCAGAGATTCAGTATGTCATCTAACATATTAAATAGTATAGATGACAGAATCCACTAGTGACTCCTCTGCAGAACTTTGCAAGGCTTATACTGACATATTATTTTTGTYATTTGTTTGATATTCCTATAATACTTTTTTTCTGTTATAGGATGTGTTTCTTTCCTTCCACTAAGTTCTAAAGTGTGGTTATTTGAAGGCAGACTTTTCTGAAGATAACAGGAAATTCATTGATGAACAGAAGGCTTTTTTGTTTTGTTTTGTTTTTTCACTACTCTGGAACTATATATTTGTTTAAATTAAGCATGTATGAGCAAAGTAGTCAGATGTTGTGATTCTAATTATCCTTTGCAGAAGAAAGCAAAACTAGCCTTCTGAAGGAATCACCAACTGCAGAGGAACAGGAAGAAGAATTGGAGCAAGTGGAGTCAGACATTGATCAARTTCGTGAGTACTGCTTTCCACTGAGAAGATACTGACATGTACATAAAAATCCCCCCAGCTCTCCAGTTTCCCCCCTTTTTTTTTCGCCTGTTACTGTTATGAATATTATCTCAGACCAGTGCTACTAAGTTACAGCTACCGAGTTTCTCCTCTTTCTTTCAGCTGGCTTACCTTGTGTATTTTGTTTCATTCTTTCCCTGGTGCTGAGGGGCTGTATTGTATGTTTTTGTTACTGATACAACATCTGTCATAAGATGTTTTCTCATATATTTTTCATATAACATCTAGGAGACAAAAAAAAATTAACATTAGGTGATAAGCTTACAAAATAGGTAATGGAGATTCGGTCTGAGGAATCAAGCTTGAAAATACTTTTAACGACTGCTTATAACTAATTGGAATTCATGTTGACATATTTTGCATTGCAATCCAGTGAAGAACTTTGCTGAGTCACATGTTAGCAGTATGCCCTATCTGTGACAATAGTATCTTATTATAGTCTGCTGTAAGGAAAAGAGCAAAAAATATGTGCTTGTACTAATTGTCTAGTATAATGATGTGCATTCAATAGCTACTAAAAAGAGACACTTTAAACTTTATTTGGTTTCCAAAGCTGAGACCTAAGCACAAAGCAAAGCTGAACTGAAACTACTTTTAGTATCTTAAGGTCTTGAATTTTAAAATCAATGTCTTTAAAACATACCCYAAAATTTTTGCTTTAATATCTTCAATGTAGAGTATTCACAGTAAGGTTTTTAAAAACCTGAGAAAGGGCTTGTTACAAACTGCCCCAGGACAAGTTGTTACAAAGATACAATACATCTGTTTTCTGCTATGGAGTGCCTGTTAGTGTGTTAAGGAAGCAAGGAATCTGTGGATGCTTCATTTTTGCAGTTAGGTACAAGTATCAGCAAGAAGCCTAAGATTTACAGCAATTATAACTTTCCTTAATGTTCCCACTTTGGAGATGCAGAAGAAGATGTGGAAGAGCAGCATGATACTGAAGTATGCTCAGAGCCAGAAAAAAGGCCTGAGAAAGTAGAAAAGAAAATCTCAGAAACCTTCTACTATAAGTATGAAGATTTATACTCACGGCCATTTGTCACTGAAGACTCTGGGATACCAATTAACCTTCTTACTCTTGAGTATCCTTTCTGTTGAGACTGTGCAAATTTAGAGCTAGAAATTTCTTAAAGTATGCTCTTAAAATTGTACTTGCCTAATTTAGAGTACCCTATGTGGCATTAGTGGGATACCTCTGGGTGAGACACAGGTAAGAATCTTGGCCAGTCATGGTTSTGGGTGAATTTGCCGTAAACATTATCTTGACCTCATAAGAATTTGATATTGGACATAGTGCTTACTGTCATAAATACTCCCACAGAACCACATCATGACCAAATTAGTGCGATCAGGCAGAGAACTAAGGTAAGAATATTCCCTGCTAGTAACTCTTCTTTTCTGTGTAATTACATTGGCCTTTCTGACGGACCTTATGAAAGGGTATGGGCAGAAGAGCTGCTGTGTACCTCTTTTTTTTTTTTTTTTTTT
>NW_028185894.1:193291-260809 GCF_003343005.1 Rhea americana
ATAGGAGATACGGCTTTCAGAAGTGCTTATGGTTTTCTCTGCAGACATAGTCAAGTTGCTGTTGAAGATTTTCCCTTATCTATATCAGTATATAAACATTAAATAAGTGAACTTGAGTATTTCTTTGGTGTGATCACTTGTTTGTAGCACAGTTCCTAACAATCTGAGGCACAGCTCTTACTTTTTTTTTTTTTTTTTTTTTGAGAAGAAAACATTGAATTGATAGAATATAAATCCTTGCAGCCTGAAAGGATCCAGCAGAGGCAAGAAGTGTGCCCTGTAATAGAGGTAGAAGGATGAAAAACAAAATTTATAAGGATTCAATATTCCTATCTCAGTCTTGGTTTAAGTACTGATTGTTTCTTTCCAAGTAGYAAAGTTTTCTAGAGACCCAGTATTAAATCTTTTCCTTATTAAATATTCTCAGACATTCTTTTGGATATGACTGCATGAGAACTGTAAACCTGCTGATGATGGATAGCCAAACACTGCTCTATATTGCAGGCAACCATGTGGTGCTCCTGGACCTGAAAACTAAATCTCAGAGYTACCTCCGGAGCAGCAGTGGTGGTGGAATTGGGGTTATCACAGTATGGATTATGTTTTTTGCTTTAGGATGTCRGTCCCTTTCTACAAATGAAATGGTCATGTGGTTGCTTGATGGGAGATTTCTACAGTTGCATTGGCACTCTTTTGTTCAACATTTYGTCTCTCTTAGTCATAACTGATACTAGTTTAGTGTTTTGTCTGTAGGTAAAATTTAGAAAATCAAGTACCTAGATAAATGAAGACAAAAATAWCTGGTTTAATTCTAGTAATCTCCTACCAAGAGCTTGGGTTCTGAAATGCTTTCTTTGCTTTTGTAGCTCCTTATCCTGTGAATGGCCCTACCAGCTCTCAGTAATATTTCACATGAGCAAAGCTTTCAGAATCCCAGACTCGTATTGTTCTATTCCACTGTAAGCAGCTTTTTGGGAAAATCATATGTGTTTTCACAGCAGTTGCATTCAAGAGGGTTGTTCTTTTTRTATTACCCTCTGAAAAAGTAGATGACTGTTGACCCGAGTGCTGTTCAGCTAGTGTATTGAGTCAGACAGAGCTAGTAAAATAATGCGTGATGAAGCAAATTATTTTTTGGTTCCACAGTTTGTCATAGTTTTGCAGCATATGTGCAATATACCATTTTTGTATGCATAATGGTCTAACTCCAGTAGTGAGCAATAGATTGGCAGTTGTTGAGAATATGCAGATAGAATAATGCAATCTGTCAACCACAACATCTTCTGACTAATGAACAAGTAGATACAATAACTCAATAACTAGCTGAATACAACAAAATTGTTTTTACAGCATGCAAAAGGATTTTTGWTTTTTTCAAGGCACACCCTACTAAGCAGTACTTTGCAGTAGGAGAAAAAGGAAAGAAGCCAGACCTCATCATCTACGAGTATCCTTCACTGAGGCCCTACAGAATACTACGAGGTAGTGTAAAAAGTACTATTTATTTTACACAAATGRGCCAGTGCTTATAGATCCCAGCAGATGGACTAATGGTTCATTTTAAGTTTAGAAGAACATACAACCTTTTGGTACTTAACAGCACTGATTAAAAGCTTTTAAATTCTTCRATGGTAAAAAGCTTTTATTTAGTAGATACAATCAACTGAAGGCTATTAACTGGTGAAAAAAATGTAGTGGAAGTTGAGCTCCTTTTAAAGCAGTTTTTCCAATTGTTTCTTCCTCTTTTCTGTGTGTGTGTGTTTGTGTGTGTGCGTGTGTGTGTATGTGTGCGCATGTGGCTTGGGCTTTTATGTCTTTTCAGGTGGAACAGAGGAAGCCTATGTTTCTGCTGATTTCAACAATTCTGGCAATTTGCTAGCCAGTGTTGGTAGTGATCCTGACTACATGTTGACGATCTGGGATTGGAAACAGGAAAAGATTGTATTGAGGTCAAAAGCTTTTTCCCAGGATGTTTACAAGGTCACGTTTTCTC
This sequence comes from Rhea americana, assembly GCF_003343005.1. Lineage (NCBI taxonomy): Eukaryota > Metazoa > Chordata > Aves > Rheiformes > Rheidae > Rhea > Rhea americana. The sequence continues at coordinate 195,285 of NW_028185894.1, forward strand.
CTGATAATGAAGAGCAGTTAACTACGTCTGGAACAGGACACATCAAGTAGGTTTACTGATTATAGTTAATGTGCATGAGCTGTAAAGCCACAATATCTGGAAGATGACTAACAGAAAAGTGCCATTAGCAAACATGGACCAATGAGAAATGCTGTTTTATCTGGCCATAACAATTACAAATATGAGAAAACTCTTTATTTCTTCAGACAGTCAGCCAATTCTTTTAACACCTTTGCTGTCCTAAAGGTATGATACTTGGTGTTGAATGCTTGTACCATTGGCTCCATTCTTGTAATTCCAACTAGCACTGTGAAGAATTAATCAAAAATATTTACATATACATCTCTTCTAGCTGTTAACATAGCATACATACCTCCTCTGCCTCTGGGGTTTTCTACCTTTGATTTCTTGAGCTTAGCTGCTGCTTGGGCAGCCGCTAGAACTGGTTGCCGAGAAATGGCTCAGGACCCCTATCCTGCTGTCAGAAACCTGCAAGAAACCCTTACAAAAATTTCATATGCTCTCTTTTCTAGTAAGTTCGTGGAACCTTTTGTAATGAAAAATGAATCACAGCCCTAAGCTCTTTGGGACAGGGGTTGCCTTTGTGTCCAGTGTTCAGCCTTAAAATACCAGGGAGTTGAAATATGACTTAGATGCTATTATAATAGAAATTATACCTTTAAAATGATAACATATCTAAAGACTTTTGGATTTTACACAGGAATCAGATCAAAATCTCYAAATCTCTACAGTTGGTTTCAGGGTGGGTCTGAAATAAGAAATGKCTTGTTTAGATCCAGAAAAAATGTGACTTGGAAAATATTAGTTATGGAAATCATGCAAAATAAGCTCTTTTATAGTCTTTATTTTGAGCTACAATACTATGAATACAGTCTGACATAGCTTTTATAACACTGGTATTCCTAAGCCTTAACCTAAGTTTAGTCCCAAATTCTAATTTCCAATACCTGTCTTAAATGTGATATGCCTCCTGTGCACAGAGGATGCATTGCAGTAGATGTTAATTTTTTGTGATACAGTAATTTAAAGTTATGTTTTATACTGGTATAAATATAATGATCAATTAGAAATAGCTGTGAAGAACTAGGATAGAACTTTTCACTCATTGAGATTTTTACAGTCTTGTTTAAGTCCCTGGAGGTATTTGAATGAAATGCAGTGGAGGACACAGTCCTCCACAGATTTATAGGGTTGATCATCAGACTCTGGAAACGGCAAGGATGAAACAGGCATGTGCAAGTACATGTGATGGTTATAGCAGGAAGAATATAGTTATATATTTTATACTTACTTATTTTAAATAGTAGTTTAGTCTTCATTCTGACCCTGCCAGATCATTTTTCTATTTTGCTTTTCATAGGGTTAGGAGAGAGAAAAACTGTGTATTTACAAAGCTTTGTCTCATTTTAGAAAGATAAACCCAAGTTCTCTTATGAAAAAGAGTAATAAATTGTCAGCTTTCACCTCAGAGGTATCCCTGGGAAGATTATTTCRATGTCTGAGAAAGAATGAAGACTATGTTTAGGAAATCTTGTATTGGAGAGGGGCGTGTTTTCTGTACTCAGGTTCTGGAAGATGGCTCTCACATTCACTGGTCTCAAGTTACAAGGAGCCTTGGGCAGGTTTGGAAAAACTGCAGTGACTGACATTATAGGGTATGTGGAGCTGCCTGATGGGAAGGTAAGTCTGAAAAAGTTTAATTCATTTGCTGTTCTCTCTCAGGGTTTGGTGTAAATTCTACTGAGTAAGTTGGAGGGTTACTATTTGCTTCAAAATGAGGTGAACTAGACCTTCATTGCACTACTGTGATAAGCTAATATTGACATTAATTTGCCAGAAAACTGGCTTGCTTTGTAATAATTGAAAAGTACAGTTAGCATTGTAATTCCCAGATGAAAGATTGGTGTTAGCTTAGACCTGAGGCTTCTRTAATAGAGCAGTGAAAACACTGAGAGTAAAGAAATCAAAGAATATTATCCCTTATTCTTCACCATTTCAATGAATTTAAGTGATAAGCTACATTCCTAAAAAGTTGAATCTCCTCACCATTTATGCCTTCCTTCTCTTGCAAATATCTGTACATTGCTATGAATTTAATGCTTTCGTAGAAACAAGCCACAACTGTTTATCAGATTCTTGCCAGTATTTCTGCATGGTTAAGTGGAGGGGCTTATGTGCTTCTTTTTGTTTGCATTGAAGGTTATCTCAGGGGCTGAGTGGGGTAACTTACTGCTTTGGGATGGAGGCCTCATCAAAGTAGAGCTTTGTCGAACGGGACGCAAACCTTGTCACAACGGCCCAATCAGCCAGTTAATTCTGGATGAAGGAGAACTTGTGACTGTTGGAAAAGATGGCTTCATTCGGGTGAGTTTTTCTTTAGTGCTCTGTGTTTAGATGTGCAAGTTTGTGATCAGCAGRTAAATGTTACATATTGTGATCAGCAGGTAAATGTTACGTATTTTTCTTTCCCAGAGCTTATTTGTGGAGGCAGATTTGCAATGCAGTGGCTTTCTGAGAATGAATTTTTAGAACAAACTTAGTAAGAGCACTTCTCCACAGTAGATTCAAAGTAGGTGTTTGAATCAGATAGTATTTATATAACATTTTTTGTTTGATAGTAGTAATTAATCACCATTTACTCTAATAAATCAAAATAAATTTCAGTGATTCTCTAAAAGTTTTATTCTTGCGTGCATTCTAATAAATCTCTTTGCAATGTAGTTTTGGTTAATCTTTATAATTTTCAGATCTATTAGTATATTTATTTTTATTTCAAAGGGTAAACATGGCAATATTTGAAATTGATTTTCAGATTTTGTAATAGCTCAGATTATTTATGTTAAAATGGCATAGATATTCATTAATATCTTGGAGATACAATCACTGAAATAGAGTAGCAATTAAAAGAAAAAGCACTGAGCATTCTGAAGGTAACACATGATGCTATAAATTGAGGTCAAAGTGGTTTCCTTAATCATGCCCATTGCTGATCTCATCTGCTGATTATCAAGGATTTTGCAGTCCTGTTCACCTGCTCTTAAAAGGAAGACAAATTGTGCCTTCTACTGATTTGTGAAAGACCTGGATAACCAACAGGAAGCTGAATCTTACCGTTACAGACCACAGAGGGGTTCAAACACCCTAGCTTTCTTTTGGTTGTGTTTTAAAAATTKATATAATCCCTTTAGGAACATTCACTCAGGGTATAAGTGTGCCAGCTGATGTCTTGTCCTCATCTCACACAGCAGAACTTGGATGTGTAACATTTCCTTTTCTTTCTTCCTTAATGCTTCAGTATGCACGATGTGCAGTGCAGGCAGGTATTGTTAACTCTCTGCACTTCTGAGTCAGCCGTGTATAACTTTACCAGTACTGGGGCTGGTATTTATGGCATTGTTGTCTCAGAATTGGATTGAAATATTTTGCAATATGTTTTGCTTTCTGCCCCATTGTATCAGATGGTAGTAGCTAGTTGTCAATATTGCAGGTTATATTCAAACCAATGAAGCAGACGTGACAGGTTTCATGCTCTGCCGTGAGACTTACCCTTCCCTAATTTTTTATCATTTTCAATTTCCATATTAATTGTATGTGAAAATGTGATTTGGACATGTTGGCCTAATGAATACTCATTTTCTGTGCTTGCGACTCCTTGAAGGTGTGGGACATTGAAACAGTAGATGCTGCTGATACCATAGATGAAACAGGTTTACTGGAGATGGAGCCAATGAATGAACTTCTGGTTGGCAAGAACGTCAGTCTGAGTTTCATGGCAAAAGTTCATGATCGTGGACAGCCCATTTGGTATGCTCAGGTAAGATACACTCAAGTACATACAGCTCTGTGGAGAAATACAGAATGAGGAAGATGATGTTAAGTAATAGTGGGAGTCTGTTACCAGTCAGTATATTTTTTTTCCTGTAGAATCTAATCATCTTCTGGACCTATTTTTAGAATAAAATAACATAGGAGACTTTGACTTTCAGAATCAGAACTACGTAGGAGTTGGAGAATGTCAAAATGTGTTATCTAACTTGTTTTATCCTGGAATAACGAGTAGGACTGATAGGACCAATGTGACCACATTCAGTCATTTGAATTTCGCAAGGATAATCTTTAAAGAATTTTTAAAGAATCACAGAAGGCAGTTTTATTTTCAAATTGCGTTTGAAAATATTCAGGTTACATGTTTTGTTTTTTCTTCTTTAGGATGCCAATGGAGCACTATGGAAGCTGGATTTGACTTTTTCAAATATTGTAAGTTTATTTTCTTTTTCCTTCTCCTGATTTCTTCAATTCCCTTGCAATAACTTCATTTTAATATACTGGTTGCCTCTGCAGTGCAGTTTATTTTTTACAGAGTTAGATAGTTAAAAATTTTAGCATTGAACCAGATTTTTTTTTCTTAAACAATTTGTTTACATAACCTTATTGATTATAATGATTGCACAGGATTATCAGGAGAAATTATTGATTTTTGATTCCTGAAGTTTTGGCCACAAATTCAAGATGCTTTAAAGTATGTTTGAGTTTTAGTCTCATAAATTGGAAATACAAGACACCTAAATGGAGGATATGAGTTCAAGGAGTATTAACATAACCTATCTAGAGAGGCTGTATTTGAAACAATCATTACAGTTATTTCTAAATGAYGTAAAGAACTAGGGAAACAAGATGATGAAATGTACCTTTCGTGTTTTATCAAACTAACTACAGGTAATACTGCTGTAGATGTTTTTGATTAAAGAATCAGATGACAAAGGTAAAATTACTGCATTTCATTTTTGCTCTACAACTTATTGAAGTAAGTGGGAATGCATCCTTTGATTGGAAAAAATGTTATATCTGGTAACAGACAACTGATGTTCCAGGAATTTTATGGCAAAGAGAGATGTGTGAAGCATACTATAAAAACTAACAGCAGAAATTTATGGGAAAAATCTGTAACTCCTTGGATTATGAAGAGATTTCCCTTGCAGTATAACCCCTAAATGTAAGAGCATTTTCCTTGCCAATACAACAGCTTTTGTTGCAAAAGCAACAGCTTTTTCTTAAAAATGTTAACTCAAGGCTAGAAAACACTTAGAGAAAAGCACTGTCCTTTATTTTTTCATAGAAAATGCTGGATTTTAAAATAAGCTTAATGATCCTACATTGACTTGTTCATGATCTTGTTATGGATATATACACGGAGGGAAAAAAAAAAAAAAAGGAAATTGCATATAGGCACCTGAAGCACCCCAAATTTTGTTCATGCAACCACCCCCTGTCTAGATTTTTCAGGTTCGCTGTAGGCATGGCTGATAAAACCTTTCAAGGGCTGTTCCAGAGTACAGCAGAAGTTTTGTTCTTCTGTTTTGCCTCACAGACACATGATCCAGAGTGCCTGTATACCTTTCACTCTGGAAAGATTGAAGCCATGAGTGTGTCTCCTGTCACATATCTTATGGCTACCACTGCTCTTGACCGTAAGTACACTCTACTCTTCTTCTCTCAGATCTTTAATTATGGTTATTTAAGAGTAATGGGAACTCCTGTTTTGGAACTACTYTGTTTTGAACTGAAGTTGCATATTTGCTCTTGTAAAGTTGCTTTCCAGACAGTTGTTATTCTATGGATCCATTCTTTAATAGTTAAGATATATTGTTAATGTTGTGAAATAATGTGTTAGGATTGCTTCATCTTGAAAGCCTTGGTTTTGAAGAGAGAAGTTCTTGTGGGAAGCTTTGTAAATTCTGTTTGTTCTGAATGAATGACTGGAAAGATGAGACATTTGGTTTGAATAACAACATTTCTATTCCAGGCTCTGGATTGATAAGTGTTGTGGTTTTTGTTTTGTTAGAAATGACATGAATTTCTAACATTGTATAAGTCATTGTGAATATTAATATTTGTGGCTTTCTTAGCAAATGAAATAGCTATAATGGTCTTAAATGCTAACATGCAATTACAGACATTTATTTAAAATATATAAATACTGCTATTTAAGTTTTTCACATTTAGCTTTATCCTTGTTTGAAAGAGCCACAGGCCAGAACTTTAACAGTATCGTTTATGCTGCTGAGAAAACGCTACAAGGTCTTTAACAAAATTGCTTGTCAGCAGTGTCTTGTCATTTGTCTGTGTTACACCATTTACATGCACTTATAGCCTGAAGATAAACTCCTACTAGTTGAGCAAATGACATTTAGGATATATGCCAGCTGGAATGGAGTTTTATGCAGATCAATGTGTGTGTTGACTAATCTGTTAATTTCACCTCCGGTGAGGATGGCTGTTTTTGAACACTCTCCCATTTTCATGCATTTAAATATTTCCCTCCCTAGGCAATTCCAAGCAGTAACATATCCTCTTTTCCTATGTTGTCAGTGGAGATATCCCTTAGAATATGCCACTGTTCTGTGATTACTTAAGAATTTCACATAGTGGTTGGTATGGGACTTGTTATGACAAACTTTAGCCCTTACAACTCGGGGAGCGTTTAAGTTAAAGGGTAAAGAAAGCCTATATTTTGTTCATGGGCACCATGCTAGCTGTTGTGCTCTGTAATCATCAGTCATGTCTTTCCAGATGGGTGTTTGATATTTAAAAAGAAAAATAACTTTCTGTTCAGTTTTCATTAAAAATAAATAGCAATTTCTTCATAAATCTTAAATAGTGACACAGCAAAAAGTAAGTTTCTACTATCTCCTTTGAACACAGGATCAGTGCGTATCTATGATTTCATCAGCAAAAGGCAATTGAGTGAAATTAAGTTTAAGCAAGGAGGAACAGCACTGACATGGGCACCTCGTGTAGTAAGTTTTTGCTAGTATGTTAGTAAGAATTCGTAAAGGGTCTATGAGAAAATTGAGAAAGATGCTCGCATTACAAAATCTTAAAGAAATCGTTGTTTAGGCCATACTGGAATTTACTGTAGTATGCATATGTACAGTTTGCATAGTAATATGTATTTTTAAGGTAGATGTACAGTTTGACTTTACCACTGATTGTCAGTTTTCCTATTTTATATCTTGCTGAGATTTTAAAATCAGACTTTGGTGGGCAGTCACAGGAAATCTTATTTTATAAACTAACAGCTTCTATTTAAGCCAAACAGTTATTGTCAATTAACATGAGTTACTAAACACATTTTGAAATGACAGTCCAGACAATCCACAAACATTTGGAGATAAATTGTAAGAACTTGTAGCCAGAACTGATCATTTGTGGAGTGTTGAGTCTATCTCTTAGACAAATTTTCAATTTTAATTAAAATAGTGCCTAGTTATCTTCTTGAGGAAACATAGCAAGCCTAGTGGGTTCATTATGCAAAAATTTATGGAGGAAAGTACTTCAGTCTAAGCCCACTGACTTACACTGCAATTTCTTTATCTTCTTTCTTCCACTCAAAGGTAAATCCTAAAGGAGGTCTAATTGCTGTGGGGTTTGAAGATGGCGTTGTGCGTATAATTGAAGTTTATGATCCCAAAGGACTGGCCATTGTGGCAGGAMGGACCAATATAGGAAAGGCAGAGATGAATCTGAAACAAGCTTTCAAACCTCACACTGCTGCAGTAACAGCCTTGGCATATGAACAAAATGGAGATGTTCTTGCTACAGGAGTATGTGTCATTTCCTTCAGTTATTTTTATCAAGCCACAATTGTAGAGATTATTTTTATATAGATTAGGTAAAATTTATTGACTGATAACACATCATACTTACAGTATTTCTTTTGATTGCTTGTTATAGTTCTCTGTAGTGCTGGGAAAAGAAAATGTTTGCACTCACCTATGTTTTCTGAAAAGAAGCAACCATGCAGTTGATACAATTCATTTTGTGAACTACTGGAGTGTTTAGTGTGAATTCTGTAATCCCCTTTGAAGATGGATTTGTTTCATTTTGTAATTAGTTTAGTAGTAGCTTGGAATTAGCAGCAGCAACTTCATTTGTACTTCAGAGATCCAGTCTTAGTATGAGGGCTACTGGGGAGCAGCAGCGGTGGGGCTGCTCAGTAACATTGACTCCAAAACAAGTAAGGGCAGTGTCCTCATGGACAAGGCACCATCCCAGAGTTCCTGAGCAGCCCGAGCAGAGTGGACAGCCACCAGTTCCACCAGCATTCCAGTGATCATTAGAGAAAGGCAAGGTTACAAGTCACATCTGAGGTCAATCCAAGAAATCCAAACTACAGTTCAGGAACAGCTTGACACAGGACTGGGATCAGGTGCACCTATGACACAACTTAGGTCAGGCCTGAGCCTGGGCCTAAGCTTAAATGGAGCTTCTGGGGCAATGGGCAGAACACGCATGAATGGAGTTTCCAAGTGAGGCCCATCAGGGCAATCAAGGCCTATGGGTGCACTCAAAACCCTGAAGAAGGCGAATAGGATTTTTCAYCATCATCAGGGAAACACAATTCTAAGTGCCCAAGGCAGGTGGAGGACTCACTTGTCTAGCCACAAATGTTTTGAAGTATGTGCATTTCATGGAGTACCTACAGTCTGCCATTTTTGGTTTTTTTGATAASCTTTGATTCAGTCATCTTTCTTTTTCTTCTCAGAGTAAAGACAAAACAGTTTTCTTTTTTGCTGTTGAAGACAAATATGAGCCAATTGGATTCATCTGTGTCCCTGGGCCTGTGCAGGCATTACAGTGGTCTCCACCTTCTCATGTGAGTAGTGAATGTTTGTTTGTTTGTTTCCTCCCCCAGGGTATTAGAACGTCATTTTGAAAAGAACTTCTGATCAAAATAGATGAAGATCCATCACCCTGGCCATGTTCTCTATAGACAATGTAGAAGACTCTTTTCTACTGTGTTCTTCAGGCAGCTTCAGAGTGACAGGTCTTGTTTAGCTGTATCTCCAATTTAGTCACTCTGGACATATTTTGGACTTTGGATAATTAAGACCAGAATCATATGTAAGCCACAAAATTCTGGTCACCATCTTGAGCTTCTTCAAAAAAGGAACAAGCCTGTGGTGTAGCTTTTTAAATGTCTAAATTTTGTTGGTATAAGAGTTACTTGAGCATTATCGCATGTGCCTCTTTCCCATGTTGAAACATGCGCTTGCAATTGTAGGCAAAGTGTTCAGTGCCTATAAAGAAAACTTTGTGTGCCTCCATGAATTCACACTCTGTATCTGAATGTAATCAGTCACTTACTCAAATCGATTCTCACTAACAAAAACTTATTTTAAAAGTTTGAGGTTAGAGTGGCATCAAATTTTGTTGGTCCAGTAATCTTGTTTAGAGGGGCATTTTGATACTGATAAACTGCACAGTGAGATGTAATTATATTTATACATAGTGGGAAAGTTTTGCTATTGTAGTTTGTTCGTGGGAACTGATATAAACTGTGCTCAGATAAGAACTCTTGCTAGTATGAATGCTGTCTTTCTCCAGAAATGACAAATCTTGGTCTCACAGCTGCATTTTGGGTCCTTTACTTGAAGGCAAGGTATTCCTGTTTAGTAGAAAAGCACCCATAATATCTTTGATATGTCAGATCTGGCAGAGCAGTTCTGTCTACCAGTGTCAGGTTTCCAGTACTAAATATGAACACTTACTAAACACACTTGAAGCATCTGAGTGTTTTATGCTACTTTTTTTTCTCTTTAAAATAAGCACCTTGCTGATTAAATACTACACATTAAACTAATTAAGTTTTAAGACTAAGGTTTTAGAAACACAATCATATTATTACTAGTTAACGTTCCCATAGTATGCCAGCTTTGTACTTTGTAGATCAGGGGTAAATAAGCTTATCTCCCTTCTCTAGATTGCTTCTGAAAATTGAAACTAAATACAAACTTGCCTTTTAAAATCTGAAAACACCAATTATTTACCTTACCTCAATTATTTCCTTAACTTTGCATTTTAAGGGACCTGGCAGTTATAGCAATTAAGAAAAAACAACCAACCAAACAAAAAACCCAAGGTAAATAGCTTTTGGCAAGATTCCCAGCCCAGTCTTGAAGATATAAAGCATTTAGAAAGTTTAGAAACATCTGAACTTTCATGTACTTGTCAAAACAAAACCTCAGCCCCTAACTTCTGTGTCACATCCATCCTTTAAAGTAATCAAACTCCTAAAATGTCATCATGCTGTTTCTGAGCTAAACAGTGTCAGAATGATAGCTTTTTTGTATATGGCAAGGATGTCTTCACTTCATTAACTTTGATTAGGATACACAGTATAACAGAAGCTCCCTGGTTTCTGATGTCCATTTAGATGTGTCGATTTAAATAAGAATACAATTAGAGTTAATGCCTCCTAGCTGGTGTTTGGTTTTGTSCATGTGCATCTTCTGACTAGCTGTCCTTTCTCTCAATTCTATTTATACACCTTCCCCATGCTTGTTTTTTCATGTGATTTTTCTACAGGTGAAGAGTACTCTACTTGTCCTCTGTGAGAATGGCTTTGCTCTTCAGGTTCCTGTCCCTCATCCAGAGGAGGAGGGCACTGTGTCCACCTATCAAATCAAAAACCTGCCCATGCAGTACTTCCATTTTTACAGCATTAAATCCCGAATAAAGGTAAAGAATTCTCCTGTGGAAGAATTTCATGTTCTCCATGTGCTAGAAGGCTTCTAGTGTCTGTATTGCAGCATGGTATTTTTGGTAAGCTTTTCAGACAGAAAGGCCAAGTACGGTCCATTTGTGACTGTGTTTCAACCTTGCAAATTGCAAGTTGATGTTTTTTTTTTTTTCATTGAAATAACAAGCACATCACACTGAAAGCATGATGTGCATTTTAATCAATATTAGATTTAAATTTTAAATCAATATCAACATAGTGGTAGTGAAAGATAGCACAAGACGTTAGTTCTTAAAATATTTTCATTTTGGTAATTTTCAGAAAGAAGTATGTTCCTTGTGGTTGACCTTGGCTCTGTAGGAAATTCCTTTGAACAGAATCATAAACTACCCATTTGGTTACTTTGAGACAAACATAAAAATCATTCTTTTTCAGCAGTTAAATAGTTCTGATTTTTTGCATGCTTTAATAACTTTAAAATGTCATTTTTTTAAAAAAAAGAATAACCTTCAGTATTGAAATTTATGCATTTCTGAATGAGAACTAGAATTTTAGAAGAAATACAGGGCCAAAGGAAGGGTTATGCCAGCTCTCAGCAATGGTTAATTTTATGAAGTTATAGAGCAACCTGATGTTAGGCTCAGGAGCAGAGCTCTGTGAGCAAGCTCTCATTCACCACGTTCAGTGCACYAGATCACAGCAGCCTCTGGTTCTGTTCTTGACAGAGAAAGCAGAGAAATCATAGGTTAACTGCTCCTGTGTTCTCAGTGGCACCTTACCAAATGTTAGGCAAAGCCTCATTTCTCGTTATAACTATGAGGAAGTCAGTATTCAGGAGAGAGTTCTTGGTGGTTTCCTCACACAAAGAACCATAAGAATGATTGCAGCATGATATGTAAGGAAAGATTGAAAGAATATGAGTATTTTCTTTTTTTTTCTTTTTTTTAAGTCAAAAGAGAAAAATACTGTTGCAAGATATTGAAAGTCTTTAAAAACGAAAAGGTTTCTGCAAAGAGAATATTATTTTCTTTTTCCTCTAGGAACAGATCAATAAATAATAAGCTGCAACATTGATGTTTTAAATAAGGTGTAAGGTGTTTTTGTTTATGCTAAAGTAGGCTTGAATGGAAAGAAGATTTTAAAGGTTGTATAAATTTGCCAATGTAATCTTCGATTTAGCGTTCAGAAGGAACAGCTTCTCTGTTTTACTCCGCATCAATGATATGTTAGAACGTGAGAATCAAGAGTTCAGCTTTCCAGCTTAAAGTTTTTCTCTTCAGCCAGCATAGAACAGAGTTGGGGAGCTCTGCAGAGGTAGCATGTTAATAGTGGTTAATATTGGGAATAATCTGTCTGAAGAATTGCTGAAGTCTGCTTCTCATGCAGAATAATTTCTGTTTCAAAGCACCATGAGTCAAAATACTTGGGASCAGGGAAACAGAGGGGCATTTTCATTGGAGACTGAGTGGAGACTCAGAGGTCTGTTTGATGTCTGCTGAACTGAAGGAAAAGAGATTTCTCTAGATATTTTCTGTATATAAGTCTAGGATGTTATGTGTCATTTATGAGACCCATTCAATCAGTAATGTGTGGAAAGCATTGATTTCATCTTTTACTGCTTGCTGTAATAGCTGGAAGAGGAGATTGCACGGAGAGAGAAAAAAAAGCAGGAGAAAGAGAAAGCAAAACTTGAATGGATAAAGCAGCAACAGGAGATGGGAAAGCAGGTAGAAGAAGAGCCTGAAGAGGAACCTGAAGAAGAGGGGCCATTGCCACCTCTGTACATACCAGAGGAGCCCAGTCCCATCCTATGTGGGTTTTATTCAACACCAGGGAAATTTTGGCTCTCCTTGGTAAATCAGTTATTCTTTTATGTTTCTGGAATTGTATGTTGTGGCAGCCTTTCCTTCATATCTGGGTATCTTGGCTGATTTCAAATATCTGTTTTCTATTTGTAGGGCATAGGTTTCCCTTCTTATTTGATGGTTTCAGTGGTCTGTCTGAAGTAAATCAGTAATATCTCTCCATTCTGATTGTCCATAAATTTCTAATTGTCATTCTTCTCAGTGAGGCCTAAATGAGTACAAAGACTAACCTGTTCCCTCACTAGCAGAAGGTAGAATCTTAATTTAGTGGTAGGATGATTTGTAATGCCAATGATTGATTTCATCTGTGGTTAAACAGAATCTCTAAGTGTCTGGAAGGAACATTTTTTCACCTATAGTAGATTCATTTTCTTAAAATGACATTTAGGATAGAAAAGATTATTCATAAATTTGCATTTACCTGGTTAACTGGTTCAGTGTTCTCACCATTTCTTTGTGGTCCTTCTCTTCTTCAGGGTGGTTATGACTCTGGGTTCCTCTATCATTGTGTGTTCTCCTCAAATRAACACCAAGACAACCTTGAAAACAGGCAAGATGAACCCTTTGAAGTGATTCGTATGGAGGACACTGATGACAATCCCATCCACCAGATCTCCTTCTGGTATGTGTATATGTATATTGAAAAAAAAAATGTAACAGATCACTGATAAATCCTGGTGAAACTAAACTTGGGACAGAAGATAGTACACTACTTTGTCTTTCTTACTTTAATTAATTAATTTATTTATTTAAACCATGGACCAATACTCCCAGTATGCAGGAGCTCTCCCTAATTTCCTGGGAGTGAGTTTTACTTAGAATTCCTGATGGACACAGTTGCACAGTATAGCTAACAACACATTCAGAAACCTCTAAGATGAAAATGTCTGTCTTTTTTTTTTTTTTTTTTTTTTTTTTAATATAATTAAGTACTAATTAGGCCACAAACATCTTGGATAGTCAATCTCAAGGAGAACCATTAGAAGTCTTGCTACCCTTTTTATTGGATTGCAAATTATGATCCCCAGAGCACCAATTGTCTTCACTATTTAGCAAAGAGAAAACAGCCCTCCAGGGGAACATTGAGGGAGCAGTTCATCCCTCTTGAAGAAAGAATACAGGCCTGTCAGGATATACTGCAAACTGTACAAATGAAAAGGAGAACTGTTTGCAGACTCTCAGAATTATTCCCTATGAGGCCATGTGTAATCTGCATTTAAGGAGGCAGGTTGAGATCAGAAGAACTGTAATCCACAATTGCATTCTCTACCAATCCTATTAGTTGGAGAGCTGGATTGGGATTTTTTTTTTTTTTCCATCTCTGAACTTGGTCTCTTCTCTGCATGAGTTCCATGATGCCCAGTAGGTGTTGGAGTATTCCTGAGCATCCAATTAGCTTGCCAGAAGTTTGCAGTAGCATCATGCCTTCTTTAAGTGGTCTGTATACTTTGCTTCCACTTTACAGACTTCGGAAAGTTTCATTTATTCAGCTAGATTAGCTATTTAGAAGCATCGTGTTTTGAGCTGTGATCTTACTTGTCCCAAGTCACCCTCTATGACTGTTTCTGGTTAATTGTTTTACAGTACCAGCAGACTGTTGATGTTCTGTGGGATGCAGAATGGCGCACTGCGTGTTTATCCTCTCCGAGAAAAAGACCTCTCAGCAAATACCCTGAAGGAATACTGGTCCTTCAACGTACATGACAATGATTATGGCCAGATCCAGGGGATCTGTTCTAGTTATGATGATAGGTTTCTGATTACCTGTGGTGGAGATGGAAACATTTTTGCCTTCAACATCTTGTCTCCAGAGGTCATTCACAAAGAGCTAAAAGCCAAAATCCCCTCTCCGAGGGTAAGTCTTTCAATGAAGATTCCTCAAAGTCTTTGGTAGAATGTTTTGATCATATAAAGACCTGCAGCTATGATTCTGGAACAACTCTAAATGTATACATTCCTAGCTACCTTTTTTTCACATATAGGGCCTATCTACTATGAAACTGCTGCAGATGGGCAAAACTCAGTTCAACTATTTTGGTTTGCAGATCTTCAATAGCAAAAGCTGAGGTTTCCAAAACAATTTGAAAAAAGAGCACATGCAAAACATTTCGTAATATATAGGCCCTATGTCTGACTTGCTCCTTCTATGTGTTTTATGCTTCCCTTCAAACATGGAAAGYCTGTCTTTTTCATATATAATATTCAACTATCCTTTTCCCACTCAGAAGTATAATCATCCATGTTCCTAGGATGAAGGTRCCACAAAGATTTCACGTATTTAATATCTGTCTTGGATTTAATTCCAGTACAGTGCAATTCTGCCCTGGGTGGGGGATCTAGAAACAGTGTTGGAGAATGCCAAATGTATAGTTTCTCAGTGGTTTTGGTACAATAAATATACAATTGACAAGCTGGATTTTTAAAATTTGCAAAATAGCTCAGCATGATGGTGATCCTATTGCTCTTCTGGTCTTGTGCAGCATCAGGAGTAAATGATTCTACGTGTGTTCTGTAATCACTGTGCAACTCATTACCTTTAGCAGATTTGAACAGATGACACTGGAGCTTGATAACAGTCCTTCTGATAAAACATTAAGAAGAGCAAGACTTTATCTTATCCTTTCTAAAATGTTCTGACTTTACTGAATCATCCCCAAATTACGCACATTTTAAAAATTCGTTGAATCATTGAAGTAAGTAAATCTAGCAGTGAGAGCTGTTGAGTAAGGAAGTGCTATAATGCACAATGAATTTTGGAGATGGTCTGCATTCATTGTAGTTTAAAACTCTTTAAAGTGTCAAGATTATCAAATTCAACTTTTAAATATTTTTCAGTATTAGCTGGAAATTGATTTTGGAAAGATACTTAGCAAGGGAGATAGAGAGAAAATTGTGTGTGTAAGGGTGACTGTGATTTTACTCATTTAGTTAGAACTGCTCACCGCTCATGACTAGTTGGAATTTTTACCAATATTGCAAGAATATATAACACTSAGAAAAATGATTTTCTTAACTAAATGAATGATTGGAAACTATGGTATCAGCTCCTTGCTAGCTCCACTATCACAAGTAGTGATTAATATACAATTATAAAGCATATATATATATATATATATAGTTATATAATTTTATCATTTTGAATATGTAAGTATCTCTATATTAAGATCTTTAAGGTGCAATTTCTATTGTTCRGGCTAGCAACATTGCTTAATGACCATCCTTATCAGAGTTTTTCCTTATCAGAGTAAATCTTCATTAAGTATCTATTCTAGTTGGAAGTCATATGGAAGATTTAAAAAAATACATCATTGTTAATGAGATTCTTGGAGAATCAAATACGAATCTTCTGAAACTAATTGAGTTATATTACAGATCAATTTAGTACCATTGTATTCACTGTAGGGTAGTAGCCCCCCCTCTTTTTTTAGAGCATGATTTCCTAAGGAAATGAGCCTTGYGCAATTGCAGTGTCCATCCATCTGTCATTCTTCACAGCTAATAATTGGGAACCCATTTTGGATTCAGCAGACGCAAACCAAATGAATTACACATGTAACTTGGAATTAGCCCAGGATGTGTTGTCTCTTGTCAACCTGGCAGTGATGGAAGACTGGAGTATTGGATTTAGGGGAGTGGAGAACCAAAGATCTTAGGGGATAGAATCAAGTTGGGACATGCAGTCACACTGGGGTAAACATATATGGGGAGGATATAGGATTTGTGTTTTCTGCCCATAAGAACTAGGCTTCATTAGTTCTTTTATATGTAGAACAACTTGATTTTTTTTTTTGAAACATTAAAACCTGATTTTTAAGACCAGTATAGCAGCATGGATCGTGAAGGTTTCTTTTGGTTTTCCAAGCATCATCTGACTTACRAAAAACAATGGGAGCTCTCTCTTAATTTGTGACAGTTTTATTATCTGTTGAAACTACTATTACTTGCTTAAAGGCAAGGCAATGTTTTTATTCCAGAGTGGCCTTGAGAAGGAGAAGGCTGCTGAAGACATTGAGGATCCCAGTGCCTACAGGTAAGAAGTGCTCAGATAATGAAGAAAGATTTCCAAGCTCTGGTAGCTGTCTTCTAACCATGTATCTCCTCTCACCCCCTAAGAGGTATGGGGAGTGGATCACCTTGAACTTGGGTTATTCTCTCTTTATACACAAGGTCTTTTCAACTTTTACTTCCATTTCATCTCCTTGCTCTGTGGAAGTAATTGAAGTATGATAGTCTGAGACTTGTTTAACTTCAGAGAACAGAGACAACACATGGCCAAGGTCAGAGCCCCAGGATGCTAGGAATGTACAAATACGTAGTAAGGTTATTGGCCTCTCCTTGGAAGGCTTGGAGTGCTGCATTCTAAGTTATCTTCAGAGCAATTAAGTTCACTGTTTAAGGTTATCAAAGAATGCTAAAATGTTACACAAACTGATCTTTCTTCTCTTCCACTGAGATAATGCCATGTCTTTTTTTGTGRATTTTCAGCATTGAGAAAGCCAGGCAGAAAAAGGAGTATGAACAGATAATGAAGGAAGCTGAAGACAAAAAAAACAAGAAAAGAGAAGAGTTAAGTGCACTGAGACATGAGTTTCTTTCTTTGCTTCAAAAGAATCAGGAATTGCCAAAGCATATGCAGCTGCACAGAGAAGTACGTATGGTTTTCATAAGGTTCATTTACCTTTAGAGGTTCCTTTTTCCAAAATGTTGCTACTCAGTGGGTTAGAGCCAAATATGTTGAACCCTGTGGATCAAGCTGGTCCTATGAATGTATAATATCCCTGGAGTTCTAAATCACAGCTCATGATTTATGCCATTTAAGAGGTATATAGGAAAAACTTGGTTCTCTGTGAGGGATAGAATAGCCTCTAAAGTAAATGACTGTTATGTGTGTGGAACTCTGGTATCTGTGCAAAAACATTTCATACCAAAACCTTGTAGCGAAGCTACTGTGATACTGGGTTTCTGTCTTTCTGCAGCAATATGAGATAGACCATAGAATCTTTGAGGAGCTGGATAGGCAGACAGCACAGAGAATCCACTTAGTGCAAAAGGAGATGGCTTGGGAGCAGGAGAAACACTTGATTGGACTGCAGAAATTACAAAATCGGTAAGTACCATTTCTCTTCTACCTCTCCTTCTGACTTTGCATGAGGTTTATTATCTACGAAGTTGTTTCTGTCAGAAGGAAAGAGAATGCAATATTTTATTTCTTGTATAATAAATGCTTCTCCTTCTCTGTTACGATTTTATTCTTATTTGGTTTAGGACATACAAAAGAGTACATATTGCTATTTGGATGTGATTACTTCTTTTGAATTCTTGGTCAAAATTTGGATATGCAGATCAAGAAAGTAACTTAATTCCGATTCCATTCTATACAAATAAAACTATTTTTTTTCAGAGAATAAATTTGCCTATGTTTTGCCAGTAAGTTTAGTAAGGTTCAAAAAYTCTTATCCAAACTTTGAAGAATAACCTGTGAAATGAACCCTTGTTCTTCAGGCAYAGTGCATCTGTCAGGTATTTTAGTGTCATTGAAAACATGGTGTGCTCTATACAGCTTAAAGATGTGAAATGAACTTTCTCAAGAACACAAGTTTAAGTGCAAGATGCATTTTTTTTGTTTGTTTTCTTAAATATAAGCATTTTAGCAAAAGATGAATCTATAAAAATAAATCCACAATAAAAAAATAAAACTATAGGTGCTAACAAAAATACCGTAGTGAAATAGAACATGTAACACTGGGACTTCCACTGACAAGAAGATTTGAATGAACCTGTTTTAATCACTCCTTAATCAAGGATGAAAGATACTTCCTTGAAAAACCAGGTGCAAATTTCAATACAGAAAGAGCAGTTCATGTGTTTATTCTTAAGCATCTCCATTCCTGGATTGGATGAAAATTAATAGACAGTGTCAGATGTCATTGTGCTATTAGCTACTGACTTGTGTATCTACCTGTAATGAGTGTGTGTGTAATCAGTATACTGCATTACTCGTATCCTTTTGGTCATAGAGGGAAAAATGGTAGTTGCTCCTGCTGACATCAGACAGTTTTGTCTAATTTTGTTCTTCAGGTTTCGGGACTCACTAGAATTTGACACTGTGGTTGTTCATGCTATTCAAAGCAATCATAAGATTTCTACCTATAGACTCCTAGCAATCTCTGAGAAATGCTACCAAGATAAGCAACGTGAGACATGGAAGAAGACAGTACTAAAACAAGAATGGAAAGAGACAGAGGAAAGGAAGATTGTGAGCGAAACAAGGCACATGCAAAGAACTACTGGTGATCATTTAAAGCTTATCAGTAATATGATTTCTGTCTTTCATCTCAGTTTATTTTCCTGAATACAAGTTAAAGAAATTATAGTATGTTACATAGTGACACTCTCGTAATTTTGCACGTTTGAGTCAATGTCAGCAATAGTCTGTCAGCTGTGTGGGTAGAATGTGACTAAGAGTGAACTCAAACAACCCAAATGCATTCAGAACATTCCCTGTGATGGAGTATCCTGATCTACACTAGATCTAAAGGAGCTGTCCCAGGGTTTCTGATAGTTGAGACTGTACTGTGTTGCACAGTACTTATGTGTTCATGTGGTTATTTTTTGGTCCAGCTGCTGGAGTTGTYGAGGGAGAATCAGAGGCAGAAAAGCTGAAAAAGTCAGAAGTACGAACGGTGACCACACGTCTTATAGCAAACCAGCGTGAGCAAATCAAAAGAATTGTTGAGAAGTCTGATAAGGTCAAAGCTAAGATCATGAAGAGGAAGGAGGAGTGGGAAGAACTGTRAGTCTCAAATCAGGATCTGTGCCCTTTTTGTTTTGTTTCTTGTCTGAGGTCAAATAGTTCCATTTAGCTGTCATACAGGGCTATCATATTGCTGCCTAGTTCCTTATTCTTCTAATGAGTATAATTAAAATTGAGGAGCTTTTATGTGCCTCTGAGTCTCAAGTGRGGATTAAAATCTTTCAGTTAGCTGGATGGTTCCTCTTCTTAAAACATTAAACATGGAAGAAGATTATCACTGATTCAGCTAGGTAACTGTATCTTCAGGTAGCGAGTAAGAGAGGGGCTAAACTGRTGATGGCTTATGCACCCAATAGACCATTACAGTCAATCCTCAGTTAACCTTACCAGCACCACACAGAGCAGAAGCTGCAACAGCTGGAATAAGTCGGTTGCATTAACATCATGACCATTACTTGAGAGTGGGTTTGTGACATGCCTTTGCGCTCCATGCTGGCTCCCATCTTGAGAGACAAGCAAGGGGGACAAGAAATCTTTGAATATTCATRGAAGTACAGAAGCTCAAAGCTCTTCTTTAGGAGATGAATCACAAGAAATTGAACTAATGTAGTGCCAGAGCACAAGCTGTTTTGAAGCTATAAACAGTTTAACAATAAAGAAAGTAGTATCAGTTATTTTGTGCTGCAACTTGGCAGAGTGTTGCAACATGAGTCCCTGAGAATAGGAGCAGCCTGTACTCTCTAAACCCAGAACTCARTCCAAGTGCCAGGGTTTAACCTGTCTCATGGCAGGTCTACATTACAAGAGTTCTTGGGCAGAAAAATAATCTATCTGAGGTTTTCTTTCAAATATGCAAGCCTTTTCTTCTCAAAGTAGCCACTGCTCTATGAAAGAGGTATATGATTTGCTCTTGATCCCTAACTCACCTTCCAGGCCTTGCTACACAAATAGGAAGGTATCAAATAACCCTGTTTCTTCATCTATATGATGATTGTCTTAAAGCTCTGCTTTGTTTATACCTACTAGATACAAGAACAAACCTAGTGATGACTATGAGAATCCCAAAGATGCTCAGGACATCAAAGAAGCACAGGAAAATATGGGAGATTATAAACTGAAGACTGCTGCTGACTACAAAGTCCCTGAGCACAAGCGTATAAACACTGAGAAGAAGATGATACAGCTTGCATCCTTGGAAGTGTTGGTATGTAAACTGATTCACTGGTATGAAAATATCCCCCTTTCTGGAGGAGGGAGGATGGGCATATTAGTCCCTGATGACATTTTTTTAAAGGAGATCAATTGGATGCGGGAAGCCTTGAAGGATGGGCTGTGTCAAGTCAACTTCAGTTACAAATCAACTTGTGAACTGTTACCGCTTCATGAATCTCAAGCTCAGATCAATCCAGGATAACTTTCAGCTGGCCCTTCTTAAACAAGAAGGAGAATTTACCTTTTCCAGCACTTCAATAGGAACATCTGTCTTTCAAAATTTTCGAACAAATCCTGTCATCTAGTCATTGGTATACTTTTTTTAAAACTCTGAACTAAATAATCGCTGTCATGAAATACCTATAAACAAACAGGGATGTGAGCAGAGACAAGTCTTTTTAGAGTTGYTTCTTCGTATTGGCACTTGGAGGATCACTGCTGCTGGGTGCTGAGCAGTGGAATCTTTCTGGGAAACCAGATGTTTTCGTGCTACCTCCCTGTGGCAGGACCCTCTTAACCACTACATACCTTTTAACCACTAAGCTCAAATGTTTTGCAGTACCTTTGTTGGTTTCTTTGTGACTTCTTTTTTATTTTCCTTCATCTCATAGGAACTCATAGGTTTTTCATTTTATTTAGCTACAGTGTAGAAAAGTGAAGACAAACTTCTTTAGCTAAAAGAACAATGAAGAAATATGTCCTCTGGACTTGATTTTGTCTAGTTGCTTTTTGGTATGGGGACATTTCTTGCCTTGCTTACTGACAAACGGGCCTCTACTCAGCATAGTTTATCTAAGTATCRCAATGCAAAAATCATACTCTGTATAAAAGTGTCTCAATTCCTCAAAAAAAAAAAGCCTTGAATTTTCCTCAGTCCTATCCTTGCAAACCTGTTGACTAACCTCAGGCTCCCTCTAGGCTGAGTTGCTTTGATAATGAGGTTACAGCATTATATATACAGCATTATAGCAATGCTATAATCTCAGGGGCTTTATTGTATCAGTTTAATGCCCAAGCRTCAGTACTTCACTGTATGATGATGTTACAGAGTTCCCAGTGGTTAATCTAGTTCAGTAGGATAAGCCAATACAAACAAAGGGAATAGTTCTTGTTGTAAATCATAGGTTTATACAGAAGCAGAAATCCARTTACTTCAGATGGCTGGTGTATGGGGTTGTTTTCTTTTATCAAGGTAAGAGAAGTTTCTGCCAAATGCATTCATAGTCACGTTCTATTGTTAATTCGTGTGAAGAGARGAAATGAATACAGTGTCCCTTTATTAGTGCCCTGAGATCTGTTTTCAGGTCAGTAAAGATGCAAACAAGAAGTTACTAAGAGGCTTTGTTGCACTCATCTGTTTAATTCATGCCCCTTACATTTCAGATCAGTGGATATTTATCTTTGAGTTGGAGAAAAATATTCAGCTGATCCCAAATTTTTCTGAGTTGACTTAGGGATCCTGGATTATTGGAAGGCCTAGAGAGAATTTGTTTTGGACATCTAGTGCTTTTTATCCAATTGCAAAAGTTTGCAAAATTCAACTTTCTTGCATTTAATATTGCTATCTACTATACTTTGAAAATTCAGATAGTTCTTCCACTTCCAATGGCCTACAGTAGTTGTGTTTTCAGCTTCACAGATAAAAGACAATCTCAACTCATCTTCCAGATCTACATTTATGGAGGACTGATCATTTCTTCAAGGTTGTATGAGATAGCTGCTTTGTTTCAAAGACTGTCTAAGAAATGCTAATTTGCAGAGAAGGTACAGAAAAGAAAGTTGATATGGAAAGAAGGAAAGTCAGTATGACAAGCCACTTATCCATTACTTGTATTGGGGGAGATCACATGCTATGTAAATGTCCCTGGGGAATGCTCCTAAAWTTGTTTTTTCTTTGCAGATCCATGAGAAGAAAGTGAACATGAACAAGCAGATCATGTCTTTGCGGGATCTCAAGATTTCTATTATTGATGAAATCAAGTGTTTAGTGCAAGAACTGAAATCTGTGCAGGCAGCCTTGGATTTATCTGAACAGCTCCCTCTTCCCCCAATCCCTCAGTTACACCTGGATGAAGTTCCAGAAAAAAAATTCCAATTTGACAGTGACATCCTCCTGAAGTTCAAACATGAGCAGGAGGCCAAGGCAAAGCACCAGGAACAGTTGGAATGTGAAAATACATTTGGTGTTTTCAGAGAAAGGTTTCTTCATGGTCCTTCCATCAGTGAGACTGAGCCTATGACACGGACCACAAGTATGCGCTCAATAAAAATACCATCATCTGTGGTCACAGAGCAGCCAAAGGTTTTTGAGATTGAGAAGGCAGAACCAACAGAAATGGAATTGGAAATAATAAAGAGGGAGAAGATTAGAAACATATACTTACAGGAGACCTTGATTAAAAGGGTAGGAAACCAAAAGTTCATTTTTTCAGATTGAATAACCCCACTCTATCAGAAATAAAACCAGAAACTCTTCCGTCTCAGTGCTGCAGCTACTCTTGCCTTTGGGAATTTCAGGAGAATGTTATCTAGAGTAAATTTACAGTGTAAATCAGTATAAATCCCTAACTGTGATTACTGTGCTGACTACTGTCAATAGAAAAACAGATCTTGGAGTTATTATTAACTGTTCTGTGAAAGCGTGAGCTCAGTGGTCAAAAAAGACAAATAGAGTATTAGAAATTATTTAGAAAGTGATGGAGGAAAAAATGAGTTATCACTATACCTTCATAGACACATGATGTTCTTAGCTCTCAGATAACATGAGTAATCCTGGCCTTTTGATCTCAAAACTAATTTTGTAGAATCAGAAAAGGTACAGGAGAGAGTAACAAGAATGCTTAAAGTCATGGAAAAGCTTCTTTAAAAGGCATGTCCTGGGCATCTTTGACCAGGAAATGAGGCAACTGGAGGGGATGTGACAGAGATGACAAAATCATGAACTGCTAGAAAAGGAGAGTGGAACTTGCCTCTTAAAAGAGGAGGGATATCAAATTAAATGGTCAGGTAGAAGGCTTAAAACATTCACATGAGAGTAGTTTTCCTAGCCGATAATAATTGAACTTTGGCACTTCTAACTTTGGGATGGCGGAAAACTACAATTTAATAAACCTGGGGTGGGGGGAGGGAATCAATTCAAAGCTGCTGATGACAAACATACCACCTCAGACTCAGGATATCTCCAAAGTCAGAGTTTAGGGTGGTATAGTGGGGAGAATGCTGAAAGTGTATCATTGTTCAATTGTTTGCCCTGCTTCTTATCTTCTTTCCTAAAGCATTTTCTGTTGGCCATTGAGTCTATGGTCTAACCCATCACAGACACCTTTGTGTTTCTATATATGAAGGTTTTGAGAAAACATGCARATGCTGCTTTGACCATCACATATATAGCAGCCGCTCCTGTTAGCAGCTGTTAGTACAAATTTCACTGTAAATGTCTATGGAAAGACCCAGTACRTATTCCAAGACAAGTGTGTCAAGGCAGAAGACAGTAATAGGTTTGTTGCTATATCTAGGATTGTTACAATGAACTGCTTCAGGCTATTGTAGAACACTGTGTGTATGACAAGTAAAATATTTCCTTGAGCACTATGGGAGGCACTGAAACATTTCTGTGAAGTTCTAGTGATTCTTGTGTCTTTGTGCTGAGAACAAAGACACATTTGGGTTTAATTTTGTCTTTGTAAACACTTCAGTAGTTCATAGTAAATAACATGGGCAAGTTTTTGACTTGGCAAAGAGAGGATATTTGCATTCTACTCCTTTCTCTAGCTTAACATCTTTAGCTCACTTRTAATACTTGCCCTGTCTCTGATTTGCCTTTCTCATGTGCTCCAGATCAATACACTGGTGATCAACTTTGATGCTGAACTCCGCTACCTGCGACATATGAAACTGAAGCTAGATGTGCAGATGAAATGTGCTGACCTGTGCCACATCACATGGTTTGAAGAGCTGCTTCTCTTGAAGAACTTCGAAAAACATGAGGACCTTCTACAGGGGCGTGTTAATACTCTCTTCAGTGAGCAGAAGGCCATGCAAGTAAGTAGTCCACATGTGTCTGGATTTAATAACACTGCTAACGAGTGGCTTGAAACAAAAGCAATCCATAAAATAAATGATGTCATCTCTTCCCTTTAGCACTGACTCAGTGTTCAGTGCTAATTTGTGGAAATAAGAAGCTCTCAATAATGGTCACTTTTAGCTTCAAATAGTTAAATTTTTCTAAATCWTAATAATTGTATTTTAATGGGTACTTAGTGATGTGGAATTAGTGACAAATCATATCCTTTAAATTAAGAGCTTTTTTTTTATATATATATATAGCAGAAATTAAATAGCTACCTTGCACAGATGGAGGATAGAAAGTATGAGATTGCAAAGCTTCAGGACTGTGAGAAAGCTCTTTATGCCACCTTCCAAGCATCCCTTGGAGAAAATAACAAGTTTGCCYGTTTCCTGACCAAAGTTCTGAAGAAAAAAATCAAGCGCATTAAAAAGAAAGAAGTAGAAAGAGAAGCAGGTTGGAGACACTATTTATTCTTTTTCTGATTTATGGATTTATTATACATATTTCCTTGCTATCAGGTAAACATCTCAACGTGCATGGAGTCCTACATACAGCATTCAACATTCAACTTGGTTCAAAAAAACAAATAGATTAGACCTATCCAGCTTTTGCCTATATGAAAACTTACATTCTGTGGCAGCCATTTTGCATTATAAGAATGGTGTAATTCAGTCTCTGGCATGATTACATTTGGTCTGATGACAGCTCCTAAAACTTACTTCCTGTATGTCAGTATTGAGGATACATYGATAATCAGCAGGAAGAAGAGGCAAAGCTTTTAATAGCTACTTCCTATGCTCTACCAATGGGAGCTATGGATAAGTGATTTATCTGCCATGTTCATGACATTTTCCTTTAATCTGTCCATTTACTAATGAGAGGTCATAAACCCAATCTACAATCATCCATTAGTCACTGGACTAAACATATTTTGAAATGATTTCATTCGTCTTAGTGACTAGGTATTTAAACTATTAAGACTAGGCAGTGTTATTGAGCTAAAATACGTGTTTGCTGTCTCTGACTTGATTTTTGATTTCAAGGGTGACATGATGTGCAAAAAGTACAGACAATAGTGATGCTTTTGTGACAGTTTTTGTGCCTCTGTGCGTTTTAYCTGACTGATTAATTTCTGTAGTAGAATGGTAAACCCGTTATGTTTAAATTCCAAATAGCTAGTACATACAAAAAGAAGAAAAATCCTTGAAGAAAGTCCTTCAAAATGTGCCTGTGTTTATTTGTGCATATGGTGCTATTGGATGTTCTCTCTCCTTCACTTTTTTCTTTAAATCATCAAATCAATGGGATAGGCAAAACGTGCCTGGGTCCGTATATTACTARGGTGATTTTCTTGGATTATGAGGGATGCCAGCACATCAGCACAGTGTACAGCTAAAGGGTCTGTGGGTCTTTTGCAAGCCAGCAATACTGTCCTTTTCTTCTAGATGAAGAAGGTGAGAGTGAAGAGGAGAGTGATGAAGAGTCCAGCTTGGAGAGTGATGAAGAAGATTCAGGATCTGAAGATGAAGTCTTTGATGACTCGGTTTGCCCAAAAAGTACCTAAGCCATCATTTCACTGAATTGATTATCTGTTTATCTTTATGTGCAATAATGTGTATTTAAAATGAAAACACATATTTTCTCATTATTTGTTTCATATTAATACTATTAGTAAGGGTAAGAGAGTATTCGCTCCTCCTGAGTGGGACCTTTCTCCTTAAAAAATCTCAGTGAAGATAATAAAACCGCTGTTGTACAGAACACCTTACTAAAAATGTTTGGGGAAAAAAAAAAAAAAGCTTAGCTGAATGCTAAGAATTAATTACTATATATAAAGGATCCTTCACCTTTCATGGCCGTTTTCTATAGAGAAGACACTCCTAGTGTGAGCAGAGCTGGAGCAAGGCTGCAGATGCTCTCCAGAAACCTGCTACCTCCCTGTGCTTCATGCCTGTGAGGGGAGTTCTGGGGAAATTCTCCAGCAGTGTTAAATTAAGCTCTTTGTTACCACCTYGTGGATTTATATGGCAATTGACTGTTGCTAGGCTTTTCTCTGGTGGGTATTTGAATGGTTAGGAGCTTTATTTTGCAAAATCCTATTCATTCACTTGTTCAACAAAGGCAACCAACTTTTTTTTTTTTTTGGTTTGACTTACTTAATTGGTATTTAAACTTTTTAAAACTATCCCCCTAAACCCTACTTTAGGTTTCTTTTTCAATCTTTGAGTGATATATCAATGACCACTTAACAACATTGCTTTATTTTTGGTTAAAATTTACCATCAAATTGCCTTATCATATTGTTTTAAAATTGGATTTAAAAGAAAAACCTCATTTTCACAAATTGGATTATTGATTAACTCCTCTCCTACCTCTTTTAAAATGAAATATTAGGAAGAAATACAGAAGATTTTTACTTATTATTGAAACACTCTAAATTACTAATTTAGTGATGAAATAATAACCTACATTTTGCACCTTCATATTTGTGCTTTTAAGTGTAGTTTGTCTTGTCCTTTATTGGACTTCTTATGCCAGCTGATTTGGGTATATAAAGCTGTATTGATTACTGAAGTCACTGTGTTAGATTCACAGGTCTTGCTTTGTATCAAACAAATGAAACAGGTCCTATGGACCCCAACTGCCTTTGCAAATAAAGCTATAAATGATCCCCATAGCAAGTCCATTGTTTATACTGACAGGTGCTATGGACAAATAACTACATATTCTCATAACTAAAGATTGTACCATAACACACGTTAATTTCTGGGACTGAATTAGTTACATAACATAACTTGTGAGCATTTGGATTTAATATTGCATTTGATGCATGTTTAKTTCTGAAGCAAACTGTTTGGACTGAATGTAAAGAAAAAAAGATCCATCCAAGATGTTCAGTCACAATCAWGAAGACAGTCAGCCCAGATTGTGGAAGTCTAACAAAGCTCTAAGGACCAACAGCATGGTGTTATTATGGGTAACCTGCATAGTAGGAGAAGCAGCTAGCTCAAGCTTGTAATTACAGTGCAGTTGTAATGAAACTAAACTATCCTATGACCCTTTCCTTCTCAGATTGTGATGAGGCACTCTTCCAAAACACTATCCAGCTCCGTGAGAAGCGATTAGACATTGAGGATGCTTTAATAGAGCAGAAGAAAGCTGCTGACAATCTCAGAAAGGAATATGATGCCTTGGCCAAAAAGGTACTGTGTGTCCTCTTCTCGACAAGCATCAGTTGCCTCCAGCAGAGTGAGAACACTAGGAAACTGAATTTGTCTGGGATTTGAAACTAGAGCACTAACCTTTCAAGGGGCCTCAATCTGGGGAGAGATAGCCATGCTAGCATGGAGGCAGGATGCAGCCTCACAGCCACAGCAGAAGGCTCAACATACGTCACCCTGAAATGGGTAAATCAAGGTGGTCTAGCCCCAGCTGCTTTGGGTCTGGCTCCAAGCTTTAGGTCCATCTCTTTTCCAACTGTCTAATCCTCATGCAGCAGCAAGATTTGGACTACCTGGTTTAGATGCAACACTTGATGTAGCTTGGCCCATCTTATGCCCATGTTTATGGGGATAGAACATATAGAGCATGCTTGTCCTAACACAAATGCATGCTCAAATAAGTGGAGAATAAAAAAGGCATCTCTTCCATCTATTTCTTTTGCTTCTAGTTATTTTCTTCTGCTCTTTGTCACAGTAATCATAAAATAAACTCATTTGCGAGTTTTCCTTTTAGCKCTTTCTCAGCTCCTACATTTATCGAGGCATTTGCTTTGTATTAATTCAAAAATATCTTAATTTCAAAGGTTATCTGTGATTGGGAGTTCTGCCAAAATAACATTATGCAAGGCTCCCTTTTATTGTGTCTTAAAAACGACCCATCAAATATGTTTAACTTACGACTTTTTTGTTGTTGTTGTTTATTTAGTTTTTAAAGGCTTTCCTAAGTGCCAGCTGCCACATATTCACCCTGGAGTCTGACATTTGAGTCTGAATTGTTTCTTTCTCATGCAGAATCAATAAGCCTTTCCAGGCATAAGACAATAAAAAAATATCTTGCAGGCTCTGTAGATCTAGAAGTGTTTTAGACACTAAACAGAGCAGCTGTTTCTTGATGCATACATGGCTTTTCCAGTAAAAAGACTTCTGTGTGTGTACATGTGCATAGAAGTATTCAGCGTAGAGTCTTGCTTGAATAGGTAGCTCAATGTCATGTTAGTGAAACTCATCTATCATAGCACGTTTTAAAAAAATATCTATTGTTTTTCCATGCTTCTTTCCCTTCAGATCAAGGACTCTTAACACAGAACCTTGCTGCCTCACTTACTTGAGAACTTTCTTGAGAATTGTGCTTGTCCACAATTTGTTTTTCGGCAGGCAAAAGTAGTAGAAGCTAGCCTGGACACAGCAGAGGGGGAACTGGAGGCCTTTCAGCGGGAAAAGCAGCAGAGATTGAATGAGCTGCATGTAGTTGTGCCTTTGAAACTTCATCAGGTAATTCACATGTTCTGCATTTATCACTTCTACTTTTGACAGATGCAAAATAAACTCTTTACCTTTAGACAGTACTGTTACTGGTTTTGGAGAACCTTAGTTCTGGATTTGCTACGTTCTCCTTGGAGTGACAGTGCTATGAATTGAACTTCATATTGCTGTTACTCTAGATTTTTCCTTCTCTACTCCTCTACTGACAGAAAAGGGATAAGGACAGGCAGGTTGGCCCATTGCTGAAATATGTGTAGCCTTCAAGCATTTTACAGGTTTGGCATGGGATTTTTCTTCAGGTCTGTGCCTATTGATAGTTTTCTGGGAAAAAAAATCCCTATTGAAACTAGTGGGAGTTTTGCCCAGTTCAAGAATGCTGGATTGGATATAATGCATTCATCCACACAGCTTTTTATTCCATGTATGATGAGCAGAGAATGAAGAGGAAAAACTCAAGACAATGCTCTTATTTCCTCAGGACTGAGTCTTGTCCTCAGGGAAAGATGATAGGCCTCATCTGCCTCTGCCTATTCTGGCTCAAATACTTCTGAGACAAGCTCAGCTCTCTCCATTTGTTTAATCTCCCTTCATTAAAACATCGGTAAGAAAGACAGAAGAGTCTCATACCTGGCTGCACAATTCTGCAGCTCCCAGATCATCTGAAAGCCACAGATGTTTGGTAGGGAGTTCCTCTCTCCCCCTCAGTTCCAGACACTGTATGAGGAAGAGTAGACAACTTTGTGGAGAGAATCAACACAGAGCTCTAAGCAGCCTTTTAGCTTTGCTGCGTGGTGGTGATTATTTGTCCCAAAACGTGAGTTGTGTCTATGTTCAGTGTTTCCTCACTTGACAGTTCTCTAACACTCACACATTTGTTATCCRGAGAGGTCACCAGCACCCTTAGAAAATAAAAGTTAGCATTGCTTATGGCTGTTTCTGGCAGGTGGAGTACTTGGTTAATGGGGAGATACCTAGTGACTTCTCCCAAGCTTTGGTATTTACCAACCAGTCCTTGGAGTATCTGCAGAAGAGAATTCTGGACCTACAGAATGAAAAGATAATGCAGAGAGAGATMTTTAGGAAGGCCCGACAACAACATAAGCAGCTTGTCCAGGACAAAAAGGAGATGGAGATAAAGATTCAGCGTGAGTAACAGAGACTCTAAACAACACAGTTTGCTAGTGCTCTTTCTGTGTCTCTTTCTGGGTGTGAGTAACTCACCAGCAGTCTGTTATCTTTACACGCACACAGATGTCCCAGATGGTTATTGCAGAAAATAAAACAGAAAAAAAAACAGATCGTGGGCTGTTTTGATGAAGTACTGGTAGTGCGCCAGCATTGCAGAGTTATTTGGCTGTGTTAATTTGGGAACTTAGTGAAAGCAGAGCTGACTGAGAGGAGACACTGGAAATCAGGACACACAATTGCTATTTTTGGCTCTAAGTCAGAACTGCTAGGAAAAAGTACTTCCTCTAAAGTCACATAAACTTTTTCAGCAATTTCTTCCCCTTTCCTCCTTTGAAGAACAAGGCAAGCCCTATTCAAAACAATTCCTGAATGACCAACCCTAAAGATGTTCACGTATCTGGCACTGCCAAACCCACCTCTGTGGAACTGCCAAGACTTTAGATAGCCTTCAGCATGGGAGTGACTGACCAGGACTGGCCAGGCATGTGGCCTGGTGGCAACATAGGCTTGATCAGTGCCAGGGACAAATAACAGCATTTGGTTGAGCTTTGTATGGCTTTGTATAAAATATTTCTTAGAGAGCAAGTATCAAAGAGCTCAGACAAAGGGAGCTATGAATAAGCTGCAAATCCTTACTAATGGGCAAAAGTGAGTTCTTCAGTGAGTGCCATACCCTTTCTGTTAGGACTGGAAGAGAAGTGTAATCAGCTGATGATGACAAAGTTTGGCCAACTGGTTGATTTAGAAGCACTCCAAGCACACTCAGTTAACGCACACTTGGAAGAGTTGAAGGTGCAAACAATGGAGAAAGAATATGTGCATTCCCAGGAACTCGAAGAATGGGAGGTAAGGAACAAGAGGAAGAGATAATGGATGATGATGATGCTGKTCTATTAAGGCTTCATTTGCTTGAGTTTGAATAGCCACACTAAAATCTTTGGTTAACATGTTCATTTTTTCCCCCATCTGTAATCAAGAGACTATAATGTTCAAAGCTTATTTTCCATCATCCTTCCTATCTTTCCTCCAGTTGCTGCAACGCAGCCTATTTTTTCGTGGAGGTAGTTAATCTGTTTTTGTTTTTTGTTTGTTTGGTTGATTTTGTTTAGTTTTTTTACTTTCCTCAAATACATCCTTCTACTTCACTCTCTCTGTCAGCTTTTACTAGAATCTTTTCTCTGGCTTTCAGCCAGCATTCAGCACCTACTGCATCTTCCCACTATATCTGGTGATAACTCTCTGAATGCAGAGCAGTGCTGCCTCGTGCCTGGGATGTTAGACTGTGCAACATGCCAGTAACTGACAGTATGGGAAGTGCGTGCCTATCTGGAGGGYCTAAGGTTTTGCTACAATAGTGTGAGCAGGCAGCAGTCTTATAGTATCCTCACAAAGCACCACTGTTGTCTGTCACTGTGTACATAAGGAGAGAGAAAATTAGAGAACAGTCTGGAGCAGATCGCAAAAGATCCAGAAAATCTCTCTATGAGCAAGTATTCTTGTTTTAAACTGATTAAGATTTTTTTTCCTGTGCAGTAAAACACCATCGCCTTTACACATATATCTGATACATTTTCTAACTTCCACTTTTTCCTGCTCATGTTAGTTGGCAGCACATTCWGGGCTTAGCCTCATTGGGGACATTCACTGCTCCTTGGTCCAGTGTCCTTCAACAGAGGATACATCTAAGTCTGACTCAAAACTTTTATAATTGACTTTGGTGAGGACCCAAGCAGGTTTGTAGTGAACCACCTGCTCTTTGCGGGTTTGTGCAGCATGACACTAACAGTCCGTTTCTGGGGAAGTAGGGTGTTCAAGCACGTTTGCCACTCCTTGCTCTCCCGGTCATCTGTGTTTGTAGCTCTGCAGAGAATTCCTGTCCCTCCACTGGATTTGGACATGGGAGTCAAATTTCAGTACAGAAACTAATAGGTCCAGCCTTTTCTATTCCTTTGCTATGTTGGCTTGCAATAGGCATAGGAGCCATCTTAATATCGAACAGGCATGCTGAGGTACAGATACAATGTATCTGTTTTTTTTTCTTTCCCACCCTTTGCCTAACTGCTGAGTCATTGGCAATAATAAAAAAGAACAATTAAAAAAGAAAAGCCTTTGTACTAAGGATATTACAAGATCATGCGGTGCATTCAGGATCACAGTCGGTCCCAGTCTCTTTTGTGACACTCACATTCCTGACTGGCACTTCTTCCCTATTTCACACTTTTTATTATCTCATCCTGGCTTATCTGTTTATATCTATCTAGGAAAGAATCGTCGACCTGCGGCAGCAGCTAATGATGCTGACCAAAGAAAACACCAGCAAGCTGCAGCAGCTGAACCAATTCTACCTTGAAAAGCAGCAACTTGAAACTAAGCTGGATTCACTAAAGAATGATCTAGTAAGCTTTTTAGCTGTTGTACCACATCAAAGTTAGGGACTGTTCAGAAATAGATGAGCATTTATCTGGTCCTCCTGCTTCTGTGGTCTAAGATCTTGCTTTGCAGCCAGCAGTTCAGTCTAATACTGCCTAGTGGTACAGCCTGCTCCAGTTCTTACTGAAAGAAAGATGGTCTGATCCTGAAGTAGGCCATACCTTAGCTTCTCTATTAATTTCTTAGCTGGTTTCTAATAGTGAAACAAATCCATCTTCTTTCCTGCCTACTTATAATTAGAGAAATTCTAATAGCAAGTCAAAGCTATTTCCTTGTTACATGGAGACAGCCAAATGAATTAGGACRTTTTCTTTACTCTGAACTAGAGAATGAGCCAGCCACCTGTCCAAGGCTAAATTAATGGTCCTTCACTCAGTGATTTCTAAGTACCTCTGACTGAGAAGCAGAGCAGTCATGAAGCTGATCTGCCTCTGAGAAAGCCTCTCTTTCCTACTTGAAATAAATTCCCACTGTCCTTTCTCCCATGGTTTATAGGAGYTAACTTTTCTCTCCTTACAGGGAGCGGAATTTCAGGGCCCTCGAAGTACTGACACTATGGAGGAAGCCAGGCTGAAGTCAGTGTTCAACTACATGGTTGGTGAGACAGCACTCCTGAAAGAAAAAATCACTCTCCTAGGCAGGAAAGATGTACGTCTAGGAGAGGAACTTGCTCACTTTAGCAGAAAAAATGCATACCTCTTTCTCCAACCTTTACCTTCATGGGACTCTGAGACACCAACTGAAACATTCCCTATTCCTACACCAGAAAGGGTATCTGGTGGTCAGAGTGCCCCTTAAATATGGACATAGTTAACTGTGGAGGTAATAATCYCTGTAAGCGTGAAGGGAACTGTTTTTGTTATGCAGGGGTTTAGTTGTAAAGGTTTGTATCTGTTGTCCTTTGCAAAATATGATCGTAGTGACAAATAGGGARTAAAAAGAACAAATACAACCAATAAACATTATTATCAATCCATCGCAGAGATTTGCACT
Source organism: Rhea americana (assembly GCF_003343005.1). NCBI lineage: Eukaryota > Metazoa > Chordata > Aves > Rheiformes > Rheidae > Rhea > Rhea americana. The sequence continues at coordinate 228,823 of NW_028185894.1, forward strand.
GGACAGATGCTCTGTGAGTGTGTGTGTGTGTTCTTAGCTCTTGGTCAAGAGGATGGCTTTTGAAAGTTGGATATAAGAAACAATTTCACATAGCAAATCTAGTTTTTGGCACTGGAGAATAGTAAAAGGGGTCTGCCTTAAAGCTGTGTTTTGTTATTGATTGACCATCCCAGCAGCAATGGCAGCTGAGAGTCACTTCTCTTATCCCTAAGACTGAGCTAGTTAAAGTCATTGTGAAAAGAGAAGGGAAACGTTATTTGTTTGGAAAAGCAAAGGGCTCTTCCTCTGCAGGGCCTACATTGTTAAGGGTATAGGCCCAACCAAAGAATTTCTTGCTTGCTTCTGCTTTATAGAAGTGGGAAACGGCACTGAAGTGAAGGTCTAATGTTGGAGTGCAGAACAGTGTTAACCTAGTATTAGAAAGCTATAGTAAATTTGAAGTTAGACCGTAACTCCACTGACTGGCACCTGCCTGTATTGATCAGAGTGAGAGCAGAGCCAGGCTCTATATGTTTTCAGGTTTTATTCTTTCTTTCCTCTAGTGTCTAGGATGTTGACAGTGCATGATCATCTACAGCAGCTCTTACCTTGTCTTTCTGTGAAAAGCTTCTTCAACTTCAAAAGTGGAGGGGTTTTATTGCACTTTTCTTTCAGTGCAAAGCTGCTGAGCACAGAGAGGTTTCAGTTTTGTTGTTATTTTTAATTAAACAAAATATGCAACCTGCACCTGCTCTTGCTTCTCCTCTCCACTCTCCGCCTTTTCCTGCTGTTTTTATATCTTCTTGCTGGTATATGCTCAGCTGGGATCCAACCATAGCCCAGACAGGCACAAGAACTGTTCCTGCTGGTCCCAGCACAATAAAATGAATGATACTTTTGCTGCTTGCTTCTTCAGTGGGCAGCTCTGAAGGCACTGAGCATCCTCTGTTTCCTTAAGAGATGGGAGAAAAAAGAATACCCAACAGACTTGGATGCTGAAAGCCTTTGAAGTGAGAAAAAATATAGGATGGTGGGGGTAAGGAAACAAGAATTTGCAGAGGTTTGGATTTTCCCACTCAAACCCATGCAGCTATGCTTAGACACAAATGAAAATTTCTTCACTTGTACCCCTCACTAGTGGTTTTATGTCACTGAACTGGCACATGGGTCTTCCCTCTTCTGTTGAGCTCAGCATTRGATGGCCTAGCAGACTATAACATCACCTTTCCCTAGGTGTCCTGTTTGCTATGTTTCTGCAAGGGAAAAAGAGTAGACTGAYTTTATGGGAGAATTTAGTGTACAGCTAGCCAGAGAAAAGACTAAAGCCTTTATTTTAGATGTTAAAGCATGGGTTTGTCTTTACAGATATGCGGCTGCAGATGGCGTATATGTGAAAGGTTGTTAAAGTTGATTAAGCAGAGTGCATAACTCCAGTCCATTCATGTGAGTGTGTTCCTGGGAGATGCCATCCTGTGGAGGAGAAGGAATAAAAACCTTTTCCATAGCATCATCTTTCATGAAGCCCCTGCTGCAAAGAGAGTGCTAGATGTTAGCAGCAGCTCTGCTTGGGCCCCTGTCCCACAATGTTTCTTGTGCTGCTTTCTTTCAGTCTTCTGTTCTTAAGAACAGCCTAGTGCCATAGATGGCTGCTGTCCTGTTTYTTGGCCCCTCCTGTTGCTTTGCTGAGGATGCCTTCTGTCTCTGTAGCATTATAAAAGGCACATATACATCTATATACAAGTGCATAAATATATAAATAGAGATGTTATACAAAAATAAATACCCATTCTCTTTCTCTCTTTACAATAAGTCTTTTGCAAAAGGCAACTTCGTCCCTAACTGGTAGGAGAATGAGTCTCTAAGGGCTTCAGTGGTGGTGGGCTGCTTTTCAGATGCCTTGGTAGGTCCTGACCCAAAGATGTGAGCAATGAATTCTGGGGATGGATATCTCCTCTTGACTGGCAGCAATCTAGCCGTTCTACTTCTTCAACTGGCACCAGGCCAAGGCAGCAAGGGCTTCCTGAAAAAGAGAGGTGCAAGAGACTATTAGAATGTATAGAAATATACATGTAGAAATGGAAGATGCTGTGGCAGCTTTCTAGTCAACAGTCTACTTTATAGTAGACCTATAGTATATAGGTACCCTGGTCAAAGATAAAGAACCATGTTCTGAAAGTCCTACCTCTATCAGAGTTTGTTCCCATGCTTTCACATGATGCTACAAGCTTAAATGTACAYGCATAAAAAAATGCATGATCCATGCTACAAGAAGGCTAGATCAAGTCCTGAAGGAATGGATTCAAGTAATTGTTCACTGGTCTTTGTGTTTGACTGGCAGTCTTGGAAGATTAAGTAGGGATTAAGTAAGTCCCTGCAACTGGAGGTAGGTATACACCTTCTAACAACATATAGGTCAAGCTTTTGGAAAAATGAGAATCCATCTTTTGAAACTGGCCCAGGCAGTTAAGTCTCCAGCTGCTAGTGAGGCTTTTCATGCTGCTGTTCTGTACAGTATTAAGGAATACTCTTGCACCACACTACTGAGCATTAACATAGCCTTCAAAAAGGCTCTATAATGAGAATTCCCTTCAAGATCAGCCTAAAACAATGAGATGAAGCAATCTCTGAGCTTTCCAAACAACTGACCTTGGTGGAATATGGGATCTTGTCGAGCATCCAGGCCAGGGCCTCCCATTTTGCTCCCTATCACTGGATGATGCAGGCCAACAAAGTGCTCTTGAAGGTGAGCACAATCATCTTGTGGCTGGAGAAGCTGATGAGTGGAATCATCTGGGAGACTGTAGAGGAAAGAGCTGTCTTCTGGTCTTGAATTGGACAATCTGGGGAGGCAGACAAACAGATAAGGTTGTTCAACACTATTCACAGATTTTTTTTTCCTTTAACGATACAAGCTATGTAGTAGCTCAGCCAACTGCATTAATGTAATGACATAGAGCATTCCTAAATGAGGGGAGATGGGAAATTGGGATGTCCTTGTAGGATGGGAACGAGGTGATAGGAACTGATATCCATGATTCAAAACCTGGTGCATGTCACAGGAGCTGCGAGGAGCAGTATTGCCCATGGAGCACAGGAGTAACGACTCAAAGTCTGAACAGTGAGAGACACACACCTGCAACTGAACTATTGCCAGATTCTGCGAGAGCTGTTTATCAGCATCCAGCTGGATGTTTCATAGTTCTTACATAGTTCTCTCATCCTCCTTTTTAGTCTCCCACTTAGGAGCAAAGGCAGAAAAGGGAAAGAGGAAAAAAAATAAAGTAGGTCTTGACCATCTCTAAAATGAAATTACCCTTCCCTCAAAGCTTAGGAGGAATGAGCTCTATTAAAAACGTGTAGACCAAGAAGGCCTAGTGCTTGAGTACAGAATTGTTTACCAAGTGATTTGAGACAGAAAGTAGAGAAATTGAGGGCTGGCTTTTATGAGCATCTACTCTTGTGGGCCCTGCTGGGTCATCCCATTCTCCCCCTCTGTAAGCGAGGACTAACCTGGAGGGCTGGTAGTCTTGCTGGGCATTTCCATTTTGCAGCACTCTCGCCTGCAGCAAGGTGTTGGTCTCCTCATGCAGCTGGAAAGACAGGGGAGAATCTTAGCAGAGCAATGCCACAGGGCAGTGTTAAGAGCAGGGTGCTGATCTGTGATACAGAACCAGAGCCATGGGGAAGCTCTCATGAAAGAAGACAGAAAAAAAAAATTGAAATGGTTTCTTCTGCTRCAGAGGCCAGAGTGGGGCTGAGCACTGAAAAACTCACTTCTCACTGCTTAATCAGTGGGGGATGATAACCAAGTCATGGTCTTAGTYGTGCCACTACCTTGGCTTGTGTCACTATTTACAGATACAGTGTCCTTAGCACTGTCAGTCCCTATGAGATTTGCTCAGCAAAAACAGGAACTGTTAGCATGAAGAGATCCCTTTGCTTACTGCCTTCTCTGTACCTAGAGCCACTGCCTCCAGAAATCAACTCTTCACCAGCATTGTGGAGACCTTCCAGCTCATCCCATGTCTCAGACTTCACTGCAGAGGGGAAATCTCTCTCAAGAAGCAGCCAGTCTTCCTACTTCTACAAAGAACTTCTACTTCTGCAAAGGGTGCCAGGCATGCCAGCAGAGTTCTCCCACTGCAACCACAGTCATGTCAGACCAACTGTTAAACCTGGGTGTGGACATACCTGCTGCATGTCATCTGGGCTATAATCTCGAGGCTTAGTGTTCGCATAGCCCACTCCTGCAGAAGGGCAGATGCCATTCAGATGTGCCCCATTGGGATAACGCTGCCCATTAACATAGGGATGTCCGTTGGCACGTGGAGCAGAGATGCTCCTCAGGGGCACCATGGTGTATTGGCAGGATGACACCAGCAGCCCAGCTCCTGGGAAGCTCATGTCAATGGTTTGCTCTGCAAAGGGAAGAAAAAGGAAGTCTGAGGCCAGGAGCAGAGGTGAAGCCTACCAGGCAGCCATTTTGGCCACCCAAAACATCCTTGGAGATAGATGATGGGAGGGGCGCCTACACAGAGGAGAAGGGGGTGCTCATTTTCTCTTCAGCTAGTCCCAGAGTTCCTTCTCAACAAGGTAAGCAGGACAAGGGGCAAATAGTGGTCATTGTTGTGATGGGCTACCACAAGACATCTGGGACTTATTCTCTGCCCACACCCTCCCTGCTTCCCAGATTGTGGAGCCCTTGTGTTTTTGGGTGCTTGACTCAATTACACTCAAGGTCAGGTCTAACCCACAGGGCAGAGCACATCTTGTATACTGGCCCTCAGGAAAGAATCCTTACTCTGCTTGGACCAAGCTCTCCAAAGGCAAAAAGGGATGAAGGCCACGATGAGGAGTACAATGGAGCCCAGTACAACCCCTACAATCAAGTATGGCAAGTCGCTGGAACGAGCCACCATGGCCCCTGTCCCGAGGCCACTGTGCCCACCACCAAGTGGGGGATGTTGCTGGGGGGGCACCGTTGAGGGTGGAAGACGACCCGGCAGACCAAGAGATTTCCGAGCTGTGAAGGGAAAGGACAGCGAGTTAGACATAGGCATATCACTCTATGGTGACAGACAGCAGGAGGAAGAGCAGGATGCACCAGGGATGTCTGCACTGCTGCAGAATGGACAGTGGCTACAGAGGCTTTAAAGGAGCGCTCCTGGTTGCCAGAGTTTTTGGATAGGCTAATGCCTACCGCAGTACAGACAGGTCCTCCGTGCATTGCTTACAGATCTGCCAGTCTCTTGGGATGCTAAAGCAAAAAAAAAAAAAAAAAAAAAAAGCTCCTCCATTCACTTGGACTTAACGCTGTTCCTACAATGATAGCACAGCTGCTTCAAAGACTACTTAAGGCCAAATACAGCAGCTCAGAACAGGAAGGGAAAGTTAGCCCTCCTGGTTCCAATCACCATCTATCTACCCAACACTCAGGGAGACAAAAGGTAACTACCACTCTGAGGGAAATGGCAACTGACTTGTAACACACTGCACAAAGGTGCTGYGAGTACTGGTAGGGGTACGTACACATGCCAAGCAACAGCATCAACAAACCTGCCCCTTTCTTCTCCCAGCCCCAAAGCTGCCTCCATGTCTCTTCTCCTCTGCCTCCACCTCCTTTCCCAAACCAAGATGAAGTATAGCAGGTAGGGATGGTACCTGCTTGCTGTGCTCTGTACAACCGCAGGCAGGGAAGGTGCAGGGCTGCACTCCCAGAGGTGCCTTGCAGAGCTCATTACCTTTGGTCTCACAGATCATCACATTGCTGAACTCGCTTTCACCACCCTCGTTGAAGCATTGCATCTTAATGTCATAGGAGGTCTCTGGCTGCAGGTGGCTGATGGAGTGCCAATACCGATCTCCTGAAGAGGGAACACACAAACCATATCACCAGCTTCCTCTGGGAACATGTGGCTGATCCAGCTACCTGCTAGACAAAGCAAGACTACCAGCTGCGACAGTCTCCTGCCTTTTGTGCACAGGGCTCCTTCTGGCCGTGTGATTCTTCCAGGAGGAACCAGCAGCTGGGACCAGTCTCCCAATATCTCTTACCTTCCACCACATCCTTCTTGTAGTCACTGTCATTGTCACTGTCAGTGGGGCGGTAATAGATGTAAAAGCCATGGATRGGAGTGTTGTTGTTGCTGGCTGGAATATACTGCAGAGAATGGGAAGGGGAGCAGAAATTAGCAGAGATGGCATGCTCTCAGATCCATATTGTGCTGGGTGGGGAACAGAMGCAGAAATGAGATGGGACAGGAGGAAGATCCAGCAAGGAGATCGTCCTASTGCTGCCACTGGATTGCACAGTAAAGGCTTCCTTCCAAGGGCTGAGAGCTATTTTATACCCTCACAGCCTGCTTCTCTCCAGTAACACAAGACCCATGAATTTGGTCCCATCAGATCAAATATMCAGTATTCTGCTCCTTCCCAAGACCCACAGTCAATGCTTTAGAGAAGAAATTCCTCAGCAACAGTTACTCAGCTGGGCAAGGCTAAGTGCCCATTCACCTTCACTTCRTTATGCTCAGGGCTGCCAGACAAACTACATCTTGCCATGAACCAGTGAGCACAGAAGACTCATGTCTCTGTAGATAGCTCTGTTCCTGTACCTGGAACACTTGGGGCCATGCTGTTCCTGCTGTCTTTCACCCAGCATTTTACCACAGAGGTTGGCAAGAGACCACTCCTCCTTACCAAAGTTTATCAGCTACTGTTTGTGTTTAAAGGACCAGCAGTGACCATTCTGCCATGTAGCAATTTCTGACAAGAGGAAGGTGGCAGAGAAAAGGGTGATGCATCCCTCTGAATTAGCTCCAAGCTGCTGGAAATGCTTGAATCTGGGCTTGTGATCCAAAAGATCCTACTCTCTACTAAAAATTCTCCAGGGTGGACTGCTGTAAATGATTACCAGCACCTAGAATCATTACCCAGAAAGTGAAAGTGAAGGACATATCTGCTGGAAACCACTGGGACAGTCGCAAGGGCTAATGAATTCCAAGAATTTGGCCAGGAGAGCAAGCAGTCACCTTGTGCRTCAATGCTTGTTGAACAAAATGGTCAAGACTCTGAGGACACACACAGTGAAATGCGTCCTGCAYATAATGCTGGATTCAGATAAAAAGGGTTTCCTAAGTTCTCAGACTTTCCTTGCTCCTTCTTGGATCAAGCCYAGACCTTCTTTGCTGCAGAGAGCTATTGGATCACAGATTCTTTTGTGCTCCTTTGTGAYAGGCTCCAGTATGGTAACTTGGGAATTTGTGAACTAGGAAAGTAGCACCCACACATCTGTACACTCAGAGGTCTTCTCTTCCCATTCGCCCCAACCCCAAAACATACCATCCACTTCAGCATGATGGTGGTCTCGTTGATGGCATCTGTGAAGGTAATGTATGGCCCAGCCACAGGGCGCTCGTAGACACGGTTGCTATACCCAGACACTACATATAGCCGAGATGCAGCACTGGGCTCACTCTCTCCCAGGATGTTCAGTGCCCGGACACGGAACTTATATGAAGTGCCTAGGGGAGAAATTGGAAATAAGAGTTGCACCAGGACAGTACTGAAGACTTCAATGACTTCCACTGCCAGCAGAAGCTTGTGGAGAGAAGCTACATCTCCTCCAGAAGGCAGAAAGCGCTTCAGAGAGGCTTTGATGGAAGAACAAMTATTCAGTGGCCAGATTTCAGTCAYGTGCTAGACTGCACCTGCTTTTATTACCCTCTCACTGTTTCTATCTGGAAGGTCTACAAGTCAGCTAGCAAAATTCTRTACTAAAAGGCATGTGAGTAGATCAGAGACTCACGAAAAAAACATCCTGACACCAGAGCAGGTCTGGAAAGGCTTCCTTCGTTTACTACGTGGAAATCAGGTATACAAATCAGCATTAAAAGCTCTGAGTCTAAATTACTCTTACCCAAACATCAATTTCTGTTCTTTAAATTTAACTAGATATTTTCCCCTTTTAAGCTGGCCAGCTCAGTGATGCCTTCTTTCCTCATGTGAAGTGGAATGGGAATTGTGTGCCACTATGCCTTGCCTGTGGCTAGGAAGAGAAAGGATCTGTAAGGTCTAGTAAGTGATAAAACCAAGATACTCTTATGCCATTAGTAACTACATCCTGTAATATAGAYAAGCATGTGCAAGCCTCCTTGAGGGAGGTCAAGTCTAAGCTGTTCCATGCAGCTGGAGAAATTGGAGAGTTTTCCCTTGCATTTAAGGCTGGAGCTGGGAAGGCTTTGTTCTGCTCACACACCTCAGGGTTAAGCATGATCTGACAGCTGGCTGACCATCCTTCAGGGACTGYACAGCTTTTCTGGAAAGTGAGAACACCTGCCTACCTTTCTCTAGGCCTGGGATTTCCACAGAGAGGCGAGAGGGAGGAATGTCACTGGTGGCCAGGACCCAGTCTCCCATCTTCTTCAGTTTCTTATATTCTACACGGAAAGACTGGATGGGGAACCCGCCATTCCCACGGGGGATCCAGGTCACGTACACAGATGTCTCTGATGCCATGGAGATGGTTGGACGGTCTGGTGCCTCTGGAGCTGCAARGGGCAGAGAAGGACATCAAGACATGAGACATATTCATCYCACTGTATCTAGAGAATCCTGTAGSTCAGAGGTATGTAGGTGAAGGACTACTTGCATTGCACCCGCATGCGTTCTTTAAATCATGAATACTCTCTTCTTTTGTCTCTTCATTAGACGTGGCACCCCAAACCCTCACCCCTTCTCTTTTGTGCTCTCCAACCTTCTTTTATTCCTATTTGCAACTCATCCCTTTTCCTCTCCCTTTACRTCCAAGAGGCAAGATTAGTGGTGTGTATACACATATCATAGGAGGGGTAGCAGTGAGAGGTGTGGATGAAGGGTTGGTGACAGCAGAAGGCTTGACTGATGTAGAAGCAGTAAGAGGAGACTGAACATAGGGAAAGAAAGGGAACAGATGGGTGAAGGASATGAGATCAGAGGAAGGACTAAGAGGAGGAAATAAGAAAAAGTTCTGCCTTGTAGAAATATACTTCGATAGGAAGACAATTGAAAAGTGGGAGAGAAAGAGATATTGACTGTGGAGAAGATGAAAAAAAGGGACACATGAATGAATGGAAGATGGAAGSAGGACTACAGGGCAATTCACACAAAGCGTCATGGCAGCAGTGAATAATACTAATGGCAGGCACAAGGTGGAATGCAACGAACTGGATTACCCAGGTGGAAACTGACATTTCTCCAGTGCAACAAAATGGCTGAGTTGGGGCAATCTCCATCCCTGGAGTGGGCCCTTTGTAGGGCTTAACTAAGAGACAAGGACTTCAGGACCTGCAAGGACTGGGTTCTCTTCTGTCTCTCAGCACGTGATGGCGCATGGGAGCTTGTTCCTCCYGGGTGCTGCACATCCGTGGACTCTGTGGCGGGGCTGTCTGAACCCTTCATGTGAAACTCAGGAAGAGATAAAGCTTCTGAGAGGTTCTCTGCATTAACGGTGGGAGAGGCCATGGGGATCAACCTKCTCTCCTGAGACTGCCTGCCAGAGCAATAGCAGAGGGGTCCRAGAAGCACCAGTCCTTGTCAGGAGCTAGAGACGACCCATTCAGCTTTGCACAGTCTTGCTTCACCCAGCRGAGGCTTTAACCCCAGCACAGCCTGACCACTATCACCTAGAACAGACCCAGCACCCCTCACCCTCCCTCCTTGCTCAGTTCAGGCAGGGCCTTACGGGAGAGACGGCTGTTGTCGGACTGGTTACTACTCTGAGTGCTTGTGCCTGGGTCATCCTTCTGGATTTGCTGCTCTTTGCTGGCGACAATCTCTGGCTTTGGACGCCGGCCTACCCAAAAGGGAGAGACGGCATCAATGAGGAGGAGACACACGAGAAAGTTAATCTTTGCTGTGATGGGCAAACAAAATATTCCCATGCAAGGCTGCTGGGATAAGTACTCTTTGGACCAAAACAGCCCTAGACGTTCAAAGCTCTCTACTTGTAGACAGGAACTAAAAGCTGCACTAAAGTGCAGGCTTGTTAAACTATTAACAGCTTTTCCCCACCCCACCAACATTTTATTTTCTAAAATTTAATTGGTTTTCTGAAAAAGTTGTTGCTGGATTTCTACCTRAGAAAGTGGTAATTAGCACAAGAGAGAGGCCTGAGGGGAGATGGGGACCCGCCACGTCTATGTGGAAGGTTGCTACAAAGGGAATGCCATTCCTCATGCTTGCTGGGGACAGGAAAGGCGGCAAGGGGGCAGGGAACCTTAGCTTAGGCTTTTGAAACACCTTTTTAATGGTAAAGTAGCTTGATCCTGAGGAAAGCTTGGAGTTTCCTTTAGTGAAGGACAGGCACTTAAGAACAGATTAGATAAACACCAGCCAGGAAAGACTCCTGCACAGTTGATCCTGTCTTTAGGCAGAGGACAGATTAAGTGACCTCTTGACATCTGCTCCAGACCTACTTCCTATGGTTCTGCAGGTGTCCAACTGAGTCACCTAGACAGGAAGCAACTTACYCTATCCGGAGGAGGAGAAGTGAAGATTTTATTTTCCCTTTCCCCATTTCAGACATGCTGTCCTTTCCCTTCRCTCTCCCTTTTGTCAAAGTTGCTCTGAGCTCAAGGGCAGGTACATTTCCAGAGCAGGAACAGCCCCTTTGCCTCAAAGGCCATGGCAGGCTATAAGAAGGGGGCCAGCACTGGGCCTGCACCTCAAGGCTGGAGGATGGTGTCTCCAAGGGTACTTCCCAGTGACTCAAAGCAAAACGCCCAGGGAAAGGTTTGACCTTTACCAGTCCTGAAGGTCACCATGGCTGTCTGTCCCTCGCCAGCACAGTTGTGAGCAGCCATCTCCACCTCATAGAGGCTCCCAGGGTCCAGCCTGGTCAGGGTCAGGCGGTGCTGCGACGCTGGAACGTCCCTCACTGTCCAGCTGTCTGAGGCGTTGGAGACCTGCTGAAAGACCAATGTACATGTTGCAGAGCTCGGGGTGAGCTTGGCTTCTTGCCTGCTTCAAGCTCAGAAACTTGCATTACAGGTCATAGCAACTGGGCTAACTTCCCTGTCTGCTCCCCTTCTGCAAAGGAGGAAGAATTTTTCAGCCTGTTTTCACAAAGGTGAAGGATTCAGGTATAAACAGGACAAGTCACCAAGCATGGAAGTATTTTCTTGATGCCTAGCTGCCTCAGAGGTTAACTCACCCCTACATTATCTGCTGCTCCCCTCTGCTATCACTGTTCCTCAATACATGCAGCAGTGCCATACAGCTCTGGAGCAGTTATGCTCACAAAAGGCAGTTAGTTAAAGGATCTAATGGGTTTAGGAGCCAAATCTCTTCTACTCTCCAAACCCTGAGCTGCCCATTTCCATGGAATGAGGTGCCTGGAAACCGCTTTTGGTGATCTGGACCTAAAATCACTTGAATAATGGCTTTTTATCCAGTTATGTATTGCCTACTCCATTAACTTCYCTAGCTTTATTGGAGCAGGAGGCTGACCACCCCCTCAGTGCTCTCATTTCTTTGCCTGGGGAGGAGGGTTCAACCCCTTTCTAGGATGTGCCATTTCAAACTATGCTATGGGATTTTGGGAAGCCCAGGACACTTGGAGGTGGGCAGACTTAAGTCTATGAAGCCTCCCCACTGGCATTTCCTGGCTCAATTGAGGAACCCTAGTGTTTAAGCAGGGACTAAACAGTGTATGTCTGTGGACCCCCGAAARGGTTGGAAATGGCACATTTTTCAGTGATGTCCTGATGCCCCAGACAGAGGGGGAGGGAAGGTGGGACCTTCCTCTTTCTCCCCAGCTGCAAGGATAATATTTTTGCAGGCAAATACACAGGACACCGAAGTGACCCAGTGCTGAAAAGAGCATTAGCAGTGCAGGCAACGCAACAAAACGGAAATGCCAAGACTCTGCTGTATCATTTATCTTCTCTTAGCGTTTGACACTGACTGATTAATGCCTGCTCGGTTTTATTTTTATTCCTGAGCCTGTAGAGTTGTGAGGCCAAGGAGGGGAGCTCTAAAGACTGGTAATGTCCAGGAAAATGAAAGAGAAATTCTTAAGAAACAAAGATAATGGCTGTGTAGCATCTGACTGCTCACAGGCCATTGAGATTTTAAGGGCAGTGTAGAAGTAGGGAAAAGAAACATCCTGAGATATTTTCTAGAGGGGAGACAGACCCAAGCACAGTACAAATTTAAGTCTCCTGTCAGCAGGTTTGGCTTTCCTTAGCCACCTTTCACCCAAAGAGCCTTTTCTTTTGTGGCTGAATTGATTCCTTCCCTYGCTACACACACGCAGTTCCAGCCAGAGATGTTAAACCCAGATCATTATATAACTTGATTCTAAGCATCTCTGAYGGAAAGACACTCTTTCTAAACAAGTTTAAGGGTTATTGGGACCAAGCCCTTCCCATACAATCCTTAAGCCTCCTAAGAAAGAGTCTCCAGCTGAGAATTTGGACTACACTGAAAACATATTACTGCAAACTGCAGTGACCCATGGTGACCTCCACTGCCCTACAGACCCTTCCAGGTGAAGTGCTGAAAAACAAATAAAATATGGTCAGACTCCACTCTGTAAGTTAAGATCACATGCAGAATTAGTTGTTATATGATATGCCATTGCGGGACACATCTCTTCCTGGCAGACAAATAGACCCAACAGTCTGGTGTGGTTTTTGGTATTTTTTAATTTAAAGTTGCCTGTTGTGCTCTTGTGTTGGCATCTCATGTCTTTGTTTCAAAGGGCTATTTAAAGAGATGGTTAGCTGAAACCCTCAGTTTAAGTTTTGTTTAGAAAGAAATCATGGATGCATGCAGAGGTTATAAAAGCCTCCTAATATAACAAATATTTTCACGAAGTCAAAAAAATTCCAGGAAAATAGATACACATATAATTGAAAATGGTGCCTAGCAGTGGCTGGGAATCCAAATCTGGAATGTACTTGAACCCCAAAACAAAACTTACCACTCAAGTGCAACTCCCTGCATAGCCCAAAGAAATACAAGAAGCAAACAGATAAATCCAAGCTCTTTTTCCCCCTGAATCCCCTGTAAAATAACAAGGCATGCTCTACACCTTGAAAGCAGAATTTTTACCTCAATGGTGCTTTGATATTTTAGAGCAATCGCTAGGCTGCAGCCCTGTCAGAAGTCTGCCTGCCATGCTGAGAAGCAGAGRCGAAGGGCAGGAACCCCAGGGCTCGGCAGGGCTGCTTGTCGGTGCGCTGGGGGCTTGCTCTGTGCCGTCAGCCAAGAGACGTGCTCGATAGCACACTGTCTTTCATCTTCTACAATAAAACCCTGAGAAACAGGTGGCTTGGGACCCCCTCAAGATTTAGCATTGCTGTAGCAGCTCTCTGCCTGCTCCTCATTGTCACTGAGCGTGGGGGCTTCAGCGCTGCCGAACAGCGCCCTTCRTTTGGCAAGGCAGGTGTGTGCGGGCTGGGAGAGGCTGCTGCTCTGCATCCAGCAGCCTGAGCCTTTCAAGGGTGCCGCATCCCCCAGCTCCTGCTGGCTCGGGCCACTGTGAGAGTCAGCCAAGACAGGAGTGTTACAGAGCCAGTCACYGCACAGCCTGCCCTCAGGACTTCCCGGTTGTGCAAGCCCACAGCTGGGACTTGGAAGGGGAAGTCTGTTAAGCTGGAAATACACATGGGTGTGCATACACCCTCTGCTCATGCAGACACACGCGCTGCTCTGGGCACTGCTCTTGGAGAGCTTAGCAAACCTCTCACAGCCTGCCCTCCTCACACCTCAGTGGACTGAGGCTGCAGCTGAGGATGTCATACCAACCAGCGCTGCCAGTGAGCTATGGGTGCCCATGCCCCATATTTGCCCATGGAGCATGCAAATGTGCAACAAGGCCACCAGGTGACCTATAGAACGGGTGCTGAGGAAAGATGGGAGCAGGGCAAAACAGTGATACCTTGCGATGCTTCACCACGTAATAGAGGATGGGGGCTCTGCTGTCAGGACGAGGTCTCCACACCAGATCATAGCTGTCCGTCTTGGATGTCCGGGGAGAACTGAGGATGATAGGGGCCTCAGCTGGAGATATGGACTCCCTGTTGGCTGTGCACTGTAGAGACGCTGCCAGAGGGGTTGTCCCAGGCTTTGGCAGTCCYGCTTTATCCAGGGGCAGCTTTAGAGCTTTGTCTCTGGAAGGTGGTGTTGGCGGCTGAGCTGAGCCCAGCCAGGCATCTCGCCCAGAGTTCAGGGTAGTTCCTGAAAAAGATGCCCAGAGTGAATGAGTGGGGCAGGCAGGGCAAATGCCAGTTCCAGTYTGCAGTGAAGGCAGAGCAATCAGAAGCCCCTTAAATGAATCCTCTCAGAAGCCTGAAGGTACCCACTCACTGTGGCACAGGAGTCTTAGAGGCATCAGGTCCCAGGCAGTGCTGGCTGCTATGCCACTTGAAAAGRTGTTGGGAACAGGTTCTCCTTCTCCCAGTACAAATGTAACAAGCCTCACTGAGGCCTCTTTCAGAACAGCCCTTGGTTACATGGTGCTTCCTACCCCTCTGAAGCCATTCTTACCCTGAATAGGCTCAGCATGGACCAAGTAAACGGAAGGCACCTCTTTTACCCAAGCTGCATCCACCCACATCAGTGTTTACACTCTTGCTCAGTGCAAACTCAGACACAGAGAGCTGAATAAGCCAAGAGGTAAGGCACTACACTACGGTGCTCCTTGCCTCTCACGTACAGCTATCTCATGTAGTATGCACGTGTGGCATAGCTATCATCCGTTCCTACAGGGAGATAAGGAGATTCTAGTCAGAGAAACCCTAGGACTGTACAGTGACAGGGAGGGAAGAACACAGCAGCTCCAACACAAGCATGATGGTTACACACAGACTTTCTTCTCCTGCTCCCCTCTGGTCCTTCCCAGTGCATTAGGCTCTGTGATTGAATAGTCACGAGCTTGGAGAAAGGTACTGGGTACAGACTTACCCGGTCGAGCTGTTCTCAGTTGCACCATGGCTTGTGCACTGCCGACTTCATTTTCTGCCATGCACTGATATATACCCTCATCCTCAGGCCCTACGCTGACCAGCCGCAGCGCTCTGCGGGACAGCCGGAGCCGGTGGCTGGAGGAGAGGGGCACAGCGTTGCGCAGCCACATGACGGAGGGYTGGGGGTTCCCTCGCACCTCGCAGGTGAACTTTGCGCTCTGGCCCCAGGGAATGATTTGCTGGGACAGCCCCATGGTGACTTCTGGAGGCTCTGTGTGAGGAAAAATACAGCTGCTGAGCACCACTTTGCAAGCAGCACGGCACAGTTATGACTTTGGACTACCCTCTCTGGTAGGGATGAGGGTGAAGGCACAGATCTTCAGCCCTYCCAGTCCTCCCTTTGCAGGGGCCCACAGGGGTCTGCTTTGTTACTCCTCCCCTTTAGCATCCACATGAGCTASAAGGAGAAGCGGTCCAAGGCCAGCTGCCCTTCTCAGTCCCATGGTGACAGCAGTCACATACAAATCCCATTTTTCTTAGCTGAAACACTGCCCTGCTAAGGTTGTGCTTTTGCCAACCATAGATCAGCACCCGAATGAAATGCACTCCAACAAAACGTAGGCATATCTTCCCTAATGCTTGTCAGAAAGGGAAAGATGTGTGGTGGAAATATCTAAGCTATACTGTCCCTTACATTTCCCAGCTCAGAGAGTGCTTCCTTACAGAGCAGAGCAGAGATCAAGACACCCCCTGACATCTTCCCTATGGCAATGTCAAATATGTCTAAGAAGCAGTTCAGTCCTGCACCAGTCAGTGTTAGTGAAAACCTAATGATGCAAACAGTAAGAGAAGGGATTGCCCAGAGGAAAGAGGGGATCCATTATCTCTCACTCATGGTGGGATRTCAGGATGGAGGAACCAGCACCCCCAACGAAGAAGTCATCTTATATCTTAGAAACTGGAACCTCAAGTAGGAATTTTCCTTGCATTATGGTTTGTCCAGGGAGAGAAATAGCAGCACTAGTATTTTCCCATGAACATAGTGGAGAAAGTCCAAGCCCTTCCTGGAACAAGGCRAGCGAAGGCTATTGCAGCACTCACCAAACACCTGCACATTGTAGAAGATGAATGCAGCTCCAGTCTCACCAACCCCATTGTCAGCCATGCAGCTGTAGGTCCCAGAATCCTCCTCACTTGTGGGGTCAATCAGGAGGTTGCTGAGCAAGAACCGTGTCTTATTGTATGCAGACACGCTGGAACCGTCTTTGGCCCAAGTGACCCGYGGAGGTGGGATGCCACTGGCCACACACTCCAAGATGAGGCTTTGGCCTTTGGTGACAATGATGGTCTGCGCTTCAGGTGGGTAGATTATCCGAGCTGCCTCTGCTGTGGAGCCTGTCAAGGACAGAAGGAAGGGAGGCGAGTGGGAAAGAAAGTGGCCAGGGGAAAATGCCCTGTACAGAGTATAGGTAGGGGAAATGGTAGGGTTAAGGCTGTTCTCCTGCACTGGTATGTGTATGCAACCCCTGAGGAGGTACAGTAATCCCAGGGGTTGCACACACATACCTTGGGGAGTAGACCTCACGGCCTCCTGCTGCTGGACTGGAGTTTTCCCAGCAGCTGATAAAGTAATTTCATACAGAAAACCAGCTGGACTAGCACTGGTATGCATTCCCAAGGCTTGAAGCTCTTAAGGAGGACGTGCAGTGAAAGGAGAACGGCTTACGTCTTACACGGAGCCTCTCACTGGAGACCGAAGTTTTCACCTCCTGAGTCACAGGGTTGTAGGCAGCACATTTATAAGTTCCCTCATCCTCTTGGCTGGCATTGACGATTTGAAGGTTCCCGGATGGCATGATAAGGTAGTTGTCTATATGGAGAGAAGGGGAGATGGTGTGTGGTCATAAGGAATATCCCTCCAGAAATAACACAGCACCCTGAAGGAATATGTGGGCAAATGGGAAGGGAGAAAAGAACGGGATGACAYTGACAGCAGTGAAATGAACCCTTTGGTTCCAGCACTAGGGGTAGGGGATGAGGGGGATAATGAAGCAGCAGGGGAAGGAGGGAAGTCTCATGCGATGCAAACTTGTCACAGGTATGTGCAACAAATGGTGTGATGCTGCAAAATTCAGATCCAAATTTAAAAAATTCCGCTAGATTCAGTCATCTTTATTGAGGGACTGGACTAGAGGAATACTTCATGAACAAATGAAGAAGCCCAATGAAGAGCAATATGGTGTAGCAGCTAATTCTGCCTCCTCTCCCCTTTCATGAGTTGGTGTTAAACGTGGCTTCCCAGTTGTAGCTAGTGGGGGGCATTGGCGAGACTTAGCAGAGGTGCTAAAATAACCTGTGCTCAGGCCAGTGCAAAAAAACCTATTAGACAGAGAAAGTTATTGCTGCTAGGGAAGGGTAAAACTGAGGCTGTGAGAGGAGGACGGGAGGGAGGAGCCCTCCCGGTACTTGCCCCCACCGGCGGCTCACCTCGGGATGCCTCCAGCCACTCATGCTTCACACTGTAGCGGACCTGAGCCTTAGGGTGGCTTTCAGGCAGGTCGCAGGCAATCACAGCTGTGTTCCCCTCATCTACCTCGATCACATGCTGGCCATCAAACTTGAAATCTTTGAGATCTGTAAAGAGAGCAAAGGACAGTGTCTCACAGGCTGGTTCAGCACCCCAGCTTTGGCTCTAGATAGAGCACCTCAGAAACCTTCCAGAGAAACCAAATCATAAAGCTAGCATCAAAAGGTAGGTGATAGCAAAGACAAACAAAATTTGGGAGGATCGGGTAACAAAATTCAGAAGCAAAAGACTCCACATGACTTATTTTGACTAACAAAGGGGAAATACCTGTTCTGAAAGGCAAGTGCAGGAGAAGGAATGCAAAGCAGGAAAGGTGTCATTCTCAGCATGTGTTTTGCAGACCTAAAGCTCAGCTTCCAACTCTCCCACTGCCTGAACAATTGACATCTCCGTGCAAGGAATTCTTGCTCCAGCCACATATTTTACAGCCCAAACTGGTTAACCACTAGAGTTTTAGTACGTCTGAATAGTGCCTGCACCGTCGTTCAAAGAGCAGGAGGATCACAAGGAAAACCTGAGGGCAGCGAGTAGTCTCCTTTAGCAGGTTAGCTTGCAAAAGCCAAGGTAACAGGAGGTAAGGGCTGGGAAGCTTTCCTGAGAGTACAGCAGCTACTTTGGTGCAGTTTGTTTGAGGGCTAGTGGGTCCCCTGCTTTTGCACTGCATTCCTGGGGCGAGATGCCAGTCAAGGGGGCTTTTTGGAAAAAGAAAAAGAAAAAGAAAAAGAAAAAGAAAAAGAAAAAGAAAAAGAAAAAGAAAGAAAGAAAGAAAGAAAGAAAGAAAGAAAGAAAGAAAGAAAGAAAGAAAGAAGAGCAGACTAGGAGGAACAAATAGGGTTTCAGCAGGAGAGGCATCTGACCAGGCACCTGTGCCTGCCTGCTGGCTAGTCCATTTGGGAAGTCCATCAAAAAAGGGGGATGTTTTCCCAGGCTTGACCTCCCCCAAGCTCAGTCCCTTCCCCTTCACTCCCTCTTTTGTCCCAGCTGCTTGCTTCAGCCAGCTGGGCCAGAAAAGTAGAAGGCCATCAGCAAAATGCTTTGAGGGCTCCCATCCGCAGCCCTAGAGGCAGACTGACTTYGTGCCCAAGTCTGTCCTGCGCCGTGCAGCCACCATCTCCCCAGACCAGCCGCAAATGGCCTCACAAACCCATCATCCCTGCCTTTGCCTCTGCACACGGTTGCACCTGATTTTTGGGTATGGAGATTTGTACCAGGGCCCCGCCACCAACGAGGGAAAGGGCACTGAGTTTTGGCCAATGACAACTGGCAGTTGAAATGGAAAAGCTGTGCATCCTTGCCTGGAATTTTTCCATCCTACTTGGAAAAAAAAAGTCCCCTTCATGCATTTCTATAGTGCTGTGCACCAGCCCACTTGACCACCAGTGACAGCTCTGCACCTTGCAGCAGCAAGTTACGTTACTGCGTCAAGGCTCAGCAGAGCCGATCTGCCACAGGACACAGTACTAGCACACGCCTTCTGAGTTGCAGGCCACTAAATCAGGATGAGACCACATTTTCTTTTCAAAACCCCACGCTAAGGCAACACRTTACATCCATTGCCATGACCCGGCAAGGCCGGGCGCTGTCAACAGCTCCATCACCCCTCAAAACCAATCCAAATATGTGGTGCCTTTGACCTCGGGCAGTTTGGAGTTTGCGGGGGGAATAAAAGGGCTTGTGGAGAGCGGCCTACACGCAACCGTCCCTTGGCAGCCCCAAGCAAGCAGAAAAATGTGTTTTTGTTCTCTGGGAAATATAGCAGCTCTCCAAGAGCAAAAGACGGCTCTGGCTCCAACCTTCTCCCACCCACAGTCATGGAAAAGTGACATGAAATTTCTCAAATAGACTTTCTGATTAAAGCAAGATCCTTTATAAAGTTTAAATAAAAAACATCTCTCTTGGCAAGGCAGCGCAAAAGCCTCCCCGAACGCCAACCGGAGAGGCGAGTGTTCCAGTGCCCAGATTTGAGGAGCGGCGAGGAGGTTGAAAAGAGAAGGGGAGGTTTTGCAATGTCATAAAAATGATTTGCAGAGAACACGCTTAATACTTCTGGAATTTCTTGGCACCACTCAATTAAAAAATAATAATAATAAAAAAAGGAATAAGAGTGAACTTCAGAAATGTGATTAATCCTTTAAGGCAAGCTGAGGAGGGGAGCCATGTTTCCACTGGGTATTAAGGCCAGATGAAGGTTAACTCTTAACTTGTGAGAAAGCGGCAGCACGTTTTGCTCCACCAACAACGAAAGTTAGTGCTAGGGAGGGGGAAGGTGCTGGATATCTTCTCTTTTTTGCTTTTCCTATTTGATCAAGGAATGAAACAGTAAGAGGCACAAAAATGGAAAGAGGTGGAGAAAAGGCGAGAACCCAGTGTCTGCCTGCCCGCATCGCACACATTTCTCCAATCAACAAAATATAAACGAGCATCAGGAAAATTAATGTGCGCCTTGGTGGTCTGAATTCATCACATCCAAATTAAGATTTCGGAGCCAAGGCACAGGTCCCAGCAATGCTGGCAGGGATCTGCACGTACACACGCACGGCCCCCAGAAGAGGGAAGAGGGGCCCAGGAGCCAGAGAGGCGGCMGCAGAAAGCACAGACCAAGGGCTCCGCTGCAGCGGCGCCCGCCGGGCAACGCCAGCCTCCCCGGGACGGAAAACAACCGCGAGATTTTGGCTGCCGAAAAGACTCGCTTGTGTAAGAGAGGGCAGCTCCGGCTCCGCGCCGGGCGCGGACAACGCCGCTGCGCTTGCCGGGGGGTTCGGCCCGGGAGCGCTGCCCGCCGCCCCTCTCCGCTGGCACGGGCGAGCGCAGCACGAGGCGGACACCGGCCAAGGAAGCGCAGCTCCGGCGCGGGGGCCCAGCACTCGCCCCCTCTGCTTGCCCACTCTGCGGCAGCGTCACAGGCCAGGAGGTGCCGGAGCGCTGCAAACCCCAGATGCCCTGGGATAACAGGGATTTTCCACCTCCCTCCCCCCCCCACCCGCCTTTTTTCTTTTTAAAGAGGGTGCGACCGAAGGCCGCTGCCCGTGTCCATCTGCGCCGTGCTCGCAGGCGTGATCCCGCGAGCAGGAGCGCGAGGAGGGTCAGGCCCGCGGCTAGCCGAGCCGCTGTCGTCGGGGAGCAAAACCAGCTGAACACCAGGGCCCCGGGCCAAGCAACAAGGCAGGCTAGACAGATCAGATTAAACGAACRGGAGGCCATAAATAACTTTTACAAAAAGCGTAATAGTAAATAAAAGCAGGCCCCTCAAGGTGAAAGTCTTCCCTGTTGCCTTCACTTCAAGGGTAGAGAAAGGTCAGGGAGGGAAGGCAGAGCCCCGGAGAGCAGCCAGGACGGAGGGTCCCCCAGCCCAAACGGCGAGGGGGGCAGCTTTCCCTGCTAACCCCCCATCCCATTTGGCTGTCGGAGCAGCCCGGGGCTACAGCTCTCGCCTGGGCCGAGCTGCACCGCGACTGCTGCTCCGTTCACTCCGTCCGGAGAGCCGCCGGCGGAGCCGCCGTCTCGCCAGGTCCCCACGGCATTTCGCTCCCGCCTCGCTCCCCCGGCCCCAGGCCACCTCCCAACCTCGCCGCCACATCTCCGCCGGCTCTCTCCTCTGCGGGCCGGCTCAGGAAATACCACCTGTGTTTTTCCTCGCTCCCCTCCTCGCTTCACCTCTGCCCCCGGAGCCGGGGCTCTTGGGAAGCTTGCTGGGTGAGCAAATGCTTTTCCAAYGTGCAGCTGAAATCCTCCCTCCTGCCCTGCCGCCGGTGCATGCATCAGGGGAGTAATCAGGMGAGAGGCCCCGGCAGGAGGAAAATGAAAGGGGCTGGCTGCCAAAAGCAGCTGCAAATTCCTGCGGGATCCCGAGCGCAGCCCAGCACGGGGTCACGGCTAAATGGCACCAGGCGGGAATGCCCGGCTTTGCCCCCGGGACTGCCTCCAGGAAACCCAGCGCAGAAACTCCTCGCCGGGCGCTGCAGCTGATCCTTCGATTGGCATCAAGCGTTGCCTTGGCCTGCGTAGGTCTAACCTGAAGTCACTGGGAACGGCTCCAGCTCGTGTCCGTGCTGTTTGGCCCCAGGATAGCAGGGGATTGCACAGGGATGGGCTGAAGCAGCTGGATGCCATTTACTTCCCCGCTTGTCTGAATTAATGTCACCTCTCTGCAGGTCAGGCTTGCTGTTGTGCAAAATGCACGGACGTTCAACGCGCAAGCCCAGTGCTGCGAGTCGCACGGCTTTAACCACTCCTGGCTGCCCGCTTCACAGCGGCAAAGCACTTTGGAGTTTTTTTTTTTTTTTTTTTTTTTGCTGAGAGCTGCTGAGCTGCCCCATTAGTCCCACCAGGGCTCTGAATACTCAAAGTCTTTTGCTGGTGCAGAACCAGCCCACATCAACACATTCGTATTCCTCATGAATTTATGTGCTCCCCTACGGCTCATAGGAGCTATACTTTTTTCAAACAGCACTTCCACTCGGTAAACGGGCTGGAGCAGAGCTTCTCATGTGATGGCAAATCTGCCACCCCACCCAGACGTAGGCAGAGAAAAATCCTCTCTCTTTCTTGTACTTCCCAGCCATATGAAGGCTTAGAAAAATTAGGATTACCAGCCACCGCTGCTCGGGATATTCAAGCTGGCCCAGCCTCCAGACCATCACTGCGGGGCCAAAGAACTGCCTCTGAGCAATGCAGCACCTACCCCACACAGCACGGCCAGCAGTGACATCCATGCTGATGTGCCACAGGCTGCCAGTATTGGGTTTTGCCATCGCTGGGCACCTGGCTAGCTCTAACTGGACTCAAAATTGCTCAAGTAATGGCTGAAGTGCTGTGCCTTTAAGAAACCTTCCCCTTTCTGCAGATCTCTACTCCCTTGACCCTTCGGCTATGCAATAACTTCTTCATCTCTGCTCGAGGAATGAACTGCTAGTTTCAACTAGCCCTCCAAGCCAAGGAGAGCAGAGATGGACTCAGAAATGTCAGCAGGCATCACTGTACCACAGACATGAGAAGCAGGTATCTGTCCCAAGGCCATAGCTGTCGGTAAGATAAAGGTGATTATCTGCTTGCTGATTGTCAGCAGAACATGAGGAGGCCACCAAGAAACGGTGCGCACTGAGTCTGGGGTACGCTAGGGGGTTTCCCCCAAAGGAGGAGGAGAAAAAAAAAGAAAAAAGAGTGAAAATAACATCTCGTGGCCAAATTTTAGACTACCTACTCTCTCCAAACCTAACAAGACAACTTTTCTAGTGACGTTGGCCCTCTTCTGAAAAACATCTTGAAAACACTTTGTTTCTCCTGCTTGCATCATTCACTCTCCAGTGTCACTTCCCACCCTCCACCTAAGACATTTTTGRATGGGGCTAAAACTTTCAGTTTTTTGGGTTTTTTTTTCTTTCTTTTTTTTCTTAATCCCTTTCAGTTCCTAAGGTGATCTGGAAGATCAATTTCTATGCCTATCTGCAAGGGGCTTCCCTCTTCCTCCTGAGAGGACTGTCTCACCAAACCACTTTGGAGCAAGGCTCTGCAGACAGGGTCTGGAGCTGGAGTGACAGTCCATAGCACATCTGCTACCACTGCTTTCACACTCAGTCCCAGTACAAATCAGTGCCTACTCTGTTATTTTAGACTTAGGCAAAGYCATTTTAGAAAGCAGCTGCCAGCTCACTAACATGAACCTGTTCTTTGATCAGCTCTCTCTGGCCACACAAAAAGAGATTTCTTTCCTACACTTTCAGTCCCCCATCTTTCCAGGGCTTTCCTCTCTCACTCAACTCATCAGCTGCCAAGCTGCCTTCTCCACCAAGGGCTCTCTCTTGCCCAAGACTGCCAAAATCTGTGTGGGACACAGCTGCTGCCATCCCCACCTCCYCTACAAAGACCATGGATCCACACAGGGCAGCGGGGGAGCTCTGTGATGGATTAGTTGCTCATTCACCTAACCTCCAGTCTCAGTTTGGTGAGCTCCACTGAAGGGTGCTTGTGGCTTCCCCTTACCAGTAGTGCCTTTGCCATGGCAGATGTTGTACCAAGGGGCAAGTCCCCCTCATTTACATCCCCAGCCCCAGTTGTAATTCAGTGGCTGAAGACACTTGGCTCCTGGAGAGGGCTTAGGTCTGTAAAGGTGCAAATAATCACAGGGCAGGTCAGTTCTAACAGGACCTGCTCAGCACCACTGTTCATCTCATCTTCTCCTGGYCTGTGTGGACTGGAAGAAAGGACAGGCTTAAATCAACAAAGTGCCATGCTGCAGGGCAGTGCTGGACTTGGTTATAGCTTTGATTTGCCCTGAGAGACATGGTAGAACCTCYTGCTCTAGGACTTGTCTCCCCTCTGCCACTGACTCTAGACCAGAGAAGACAGACAGGTCAAGCAGTAGTGCTCAGTCCTAGGAGACAAAACTGCGGGGCAGGAAGGAGTATGCGTGTGCATTGGGGGGGGGCAGATTTCACTCTAAGAATGAAATGATCAGGCTGAGGAGCACACCCTGCTCTCCTAAATGCAAACCATGCCCTTGGTAATCCCATCCACCTCTCCCCTCCTCTCCTTCCCTCTATCAGGCCACCAGCGCACACAGCCCCCTTTCTGCTCTGGAATGTGTTCTCCGAAACTTAATCTCAGTGCAGAGCTCAGGCCAAATTCCCCGACGGATTCAGCTGGGTGACAACCCCCTCCCGCCCTGCACTGGAGCTCAGYAACTCTCCCTCGCTTTCCCTCTCCTCCTCCTACCCAGCCCGGCCTAAACATTTCACTTCTGATTAATGTATCAGTGACAAGCCAATAGCTCTTGGCTTTAAAGCAAAGCCAGCTCCTGCTTTGCACAAACATCTTCACTCCTTCACTTTCTTAAGGCTTAGCCCCAAACTGCCCCTTTCCAGGAAGACAGAGGCCTCCCCAAGCCAGAAGACGGGGCCAGTAGACAGCGCTGTCACTGCCGGGGGGTAGCAGTCTCCTTTGCGTGAACTTGCTGTGTCAGAAATTGCACAGGTCTCAGAGAGGATTAGACTCTCTGCYGCCAAAGAAGGGTGATTCATACAGTGCCTCCCCTTCTCCTGGCAGGYGTGGGTTGCCCTTTCTCAGATGCGTCCAAATACAGCACTTTCTCCAATTTGAGCATAACATCTGGCCAAAATCAGACCCCTGTAAGAGAAGTTCCCCACGCTAAGACACTCCTGACTATGCACACAYATCTCCTTGGTCTGTTGCCAACATGAGAGAGCAGCAGTGAGGAGGACATAAGCTCAGAGAGAGCAGCAAAATCCCATGCTCAGAGTTGTGGCTCAGAAGCAAGGTGGCTCCTTGCTACCATGCCATTGCAACCTAGTATGAAGAGGACAAACCTCCAGGAAAGGAGATCCTGCCCCACTGGGATCCCAGTGGTTGTAGCAAATACAGTGTCCTGCCCCTAAAAGAATAAAATCACATTACAAGTGCTTCTAGATACTGTGCTGTTCTGTCCCTGTGTCCTGCCAACTGCTGCTCTTGCCTTATCAAACCAGAAGCATGCAGGCCTTTGCCTTCATTGGCCTCATGTATTCAAGGCCCTCCTTAAGCAAGACATCAGCTCCCTCATCTCTCCCTTTCCCCAGCAAGGAACAACCCTAATACGAATTCAGAGCAGCACAGAAACAGCAGGTCTCACCACAGCATGAGCAGGGCAAGGCACTCGCRCTTTCTGTGGGACAGGCAGGCAGCAAAAGATAGTAGATATTGACCGCTGTCTTGCAACAGCCCCACAGCCCAGGCAGTACTTTGTTGATCAGCACCAGCAGGTATTTTTTGGTAACCTCAGTTAAGAACTCAGCAACTAGAAGAGGCAACATAAGGTCAGGGAACCGAATGCGCACGCACAAAATTCATAGCTGACATTGTTTCTGCTCTTTGTGAGCCTGCGTAAACTCACTGCAGGACAGGTCTGTAGCCTGTCATGCACAAGAACTTCTTGGGTCATGGCCAGACTACAACACAACAGTCAGTCTGCGGTTGAAAATGCTATAAAATGGCCTAGGCCAAGGGAGCACTCCCCTGACACCAGTGGGAACAAGTGAGCTCGGACGACCCTCCTAAGATGCATGAGTGAAGGCCAAGCAATACAGGGGATGGCAAAGACTGAAACTACTCACTAGCTAACGTTACCACTGCAGGAACACTGGCAATGACTCCTTCAGGCACACGAGCGATGCACTGGTAGCGCCCCACGGTGTGGTTGTTGAGGGCTGTGATGAGGAGTTTCCCTCGTTCAATGTGGATACCCAGCATGTTGTCTGATCCAACCAGCTCTTTCCCGTTCAGTCTCCAGGTAAGGTTCACCCTGGGGGGGTCCACCACACACCCTAGGCTGACCGAGCCTCCCAGCTTTTGGACAATGGAGGCAGGCTGGACAGTGACCTGCAGAGATTCACCTGCACAGAGGGAAAGAAAAGGAAATAAGAAAAGATGGAAAAATAACTCTAGTGCTGGTATGCTTTGGATTCCCCACAGCCTATGGTTGTGCTGCATAGTCTCCTTTGCCCCCTACMTCCACCCTAGTGCTTGGAGATGCACATCAGCCCTATTCTTCTTTAGCACTACCATGCTGAGAYGTCCAGCTCCAACTGTAACCCCTTCTCCTCTCAGGGARCATTTGAACCCAGATCTTTGGTCAAAGCTATTGATGAAGGAATGGAGAGAGAAATGAACCTGTGCGTGAGGCATAGCTACGGTACTCAGCCCGAAGGGAGCAGCATGGTGAGGACGCTGGGTGAGCAGAGCTGGGGGGAACATTGCCTGCTCAAGTAGGGATTTCGCTATTGGGGATTTCCTCTTGCCCCTAGGGGAAGTGAGGCAGCAGGATTTACTGCACCACCTCCAGAATGGGATTGGACATTGCAGGATGTCCCTTAGGGAAATGGGAGAAGYCAAGCCTTTTGAGAGAGAAGGGGGATCTGCTATCTCGAGTTTAATAGCCTTTATTTGCCTCAAGCAAAACATAAAGCAAAATGGAATAGTTGAGTAAGGAAAGAAACTCACTTAGTTTGGCAAAGCAGCTAGCAACTGCGAGAATCAGGCAAGGGATGGGGGACATTGGTCTCTTCCTTCCGCATGTCATTGCCATCCCATACAGCATGTCTTGGAGCAGAGGCACCCAGAGAAGGGTCCCATAAGCTGCCTCAGAGGATGCAGCGGAGGTGTGGCAGTAGCTTCCTGTGGATGACAAGAGAGACGATGGCATGAGATCCTCAGACTCCCTGTGCTTTCCCCTGGCTTCTCTAACAATATCCCTCAAACTCCCAGGGATTCACCAAGTCTGTGGCCTGAGCAGGCTTCAGATGCTGATACAAGCACTTCCCCTCCCTGGCCTCTGGAGGCCTTTCCCTGGTCGTTTTTCTCCCAAGACATCATATCCACAGCTCTCAGCATAAATTTACGTGTTTATGCATGTACACACRCACGCACGCACACATATTCCCTTTCACCATTTCAGATTCAGCAAAATAAATGCTTGTACTGTGCCAGCAATCTATATCACGCAATTTTCAGGAGCAAAACACAAACATTTCCAACAAAATGCTACTGGASATATTCGCTAAATGTTGCTGCCACTTCTTGGTTGTGTCTGCAGAATATACTCTAGCTTAAATGCCCCCCCCAAAGAAAAGTAGATGCAAGTGCAATCCTAACCTAGAAAACAGAGTTGATCCCACACTTCTGTTCCTGAGACTTTTACCATGTCACTATTGAGCATACCCATGTGCCAGTCCAGACAGGACTCTTATGTGAGCTAAAAGTTTCTCTACAAGGAACTATTCTGAAGTAGAAGACATACCTTTCCAGGAGAAGAGGAATGACCAGTTCCAAATTCATTTAAATTCAATGCTCTGGGCTAAAGGTGGATTAAGCTAATTTGGCTTAACATACTTTACCTTTAATCTAAATAAAGGGATCCCGTGTATGAAAGAATTCATATTAATTATTCTGCCCAAAATGCACAGCCTATTTTGAATTGACCTTCCCTGTCTGGACAAATCATTACATTCACATTTGAAAGCATCAATAATCTTCAAAAATCTTGAAGCCCAAGACCACGTGTCACAACCCAGATTGCTGTGAAGAGCTCCATACCGCAGCAGCTGTTTTGGAGAAACTGTCATGAATGAACCCTAAACCAGACAAGCCAGGTAGGGGGGATAAAAAATCTAAGCGGCTGCAGCCAGGAGTGACCATCCAATATGCCTTCGATGTCAGAGGGGATTCACCTTCAAGCAAGGCTGAAGGGCTGAGAGCAAGAAGAGGTATACCCCTACAGAAATCATAATACAGCTACAGTATTCTCAGCTCCTTCCAGGAGCAGCCCTAAGAAGACAACCTGCAAGTCTAAAGGTGTTTCAGAATTGTTCCTATGTCACGTCCACATTGGCACTAGAAGAGTTCGAAGACCAAATCCACCACAGTAGCCAACTCACACAGCAGTTGTTTTTCCTGCTCCCCCTACAGATACAYAGTCAGCTCATTAACTGCTGATCATCATCCTCATCATAATCATTATCCTCAAGAGCATYTGGATCCTGCAGAGCAGCATTACCTGCTTTAGCCATCACTGGTTTGAGCATGTCCTTTCCATATCCATCTCAGTTAGAAAGGTGAGACAAATCTCTTCAGACATAACCTCTAAAAGAGGGATTCCTGAAGTAAAAACTGCCACAGACTCCATGTGAGATGCTTGGTGAGTCTTTCAAGGGAAGGCTGACCTACTACTAGCAAGGAATGACAGCACTTGTGCAAATCTCACTGGCTGCTCTCAAACGACTTCACCTGAGCACTGGTGACAGTAAAGGTCCAAGAGCACAGCACTCGTGGCAATGTCTGTGACTGGCTGTGCTGAGCTCCAAATGACTACAGCAGGAATTAAGAAAGCTAGTTTGCATACATCTCTGCAAACTCTGCACATTTGACAGTGTCACAAGCTGCCCCCTTGCCCCTCTGTGTGCAGAGAACTGGTTGGGAGTCAAGTCATGGAGGAGACATTCATTTGAAGTTGAGAGGAGGTGGGAAAAAGAAAAACCCACCCATTTTGAGTTGGAATTTCAAACGGAAGAGATGCCAAATAAACTAATCTGCAGCTGGAGCTTTGCAAATGCCACAAAGAGCATCTTTACATGGTATTTTGAAGGCTGGTGTGAGCTCACTCTGCCTGCCTTTCCAGCGGGCTAGATGCAAGCCAGGTCTTTCCCAGAAGTCATGTAGCAATGGTTAGTGTGGCTGTAAGCCTCAGCTAATAAGCCTTAGTGAGAAGCAGGGTAAATTAGGTCACGCCTGATTTGGCCAGGAGCATGGAAGTGCCCCCTACCTTCAGGCATCAGGCTTATGTATACCATGAAGACATCCAGAAAGACTACATAAACTTATATTTTTACCTACACAGCCTGTTACACATGGAAGTCCTCTGTTGGTAACCACTAGCGCCAAAGTGACAGTAAGTGATTTCCCTTCCATGCTCTTCATCACTCCCTGTATCACTCTTCTTCTCAGATGAGGGAAAAAAGACTCAACAATTCGCCTTCGAAGAATTTTCCCCACCAACCAACACATACAGTAGGACTAGATCCTTTAACTATTAGCTTGGAGAGCATCTGTGTTACTAAAGTTCATTTCCCTGCGTAAGACAATTACCAAAGCAGCCCACCTCACACTGCAGCCGTCTCTGGCAAACCACCACTGAACACAGCAGCAAAAGTGCCCGATCTCTATCCATGCCAGAACATGCACTATCACCACCACTGATGCACTACTAATTACATTAATCTACAAAAGACTTCAAGTTAGTTTAGGCTTAAAATATGAGCCTTGTTTGCACTTTACACCATAAGGTGTCCTGGGGATAAAAAGTCTTCCACTAAACTAGAAGAAGAATCTTTTTAGGGTAGGATATAATTCTTGCTTCCCAGTGCTGGAAGGCTACAGAGTAAAGCTGACTCATTTGCCCTATCAGGATGGGTTTGGCAGAAGAATGGAAAAGTGTTGGACAGAGAAGAGAGTTCTTTCTTGGAGCCCATGCTGGGGGAAGGGGTAGGTGAAAAAGTTCCCAACCAGACCTCCCTGCAGTTCTCCACAGTGCAGAACCTCTGGCCAGGAGGGCAGAGGAGCAAAAATGTGTAACAGACCCTTCATGAGCTAGGACCACCCAGGCACATCGATGCAATGACTAAACTGGCTGTCCTCAGCCCTGTAAAAAGATGAAGGGCAATAGGTGGGGAAGAAAAAAAAAGAAAAAAAAAAGAGATCAAAAAATTTGGCCAATGCACTAGGCAGATTAAACAGTATTGAATACAGACTGAGGAGAGAAGGTGTGTTACAGCAAGTGTATGGTACCTCCCCAAACCTCTAKGCAGAATATGAGCTCTAAATAGGGACATGTGGTCATTTCTTTCACAGCTGAGTGAAGTACAAAAAGTAAATGACTAGCATAAAAATAATGAGGAAAATGAATGAAAACATCAATTCCAAAAGAACTACTAGGATCCCGGGCCAGATTTAGAAATTCTCAGCTTCCACAATTGAAGCCAGATTTTCAAAAGCATTCAGTTCTTGACATGCTGAGCTCTTCTGAATAGGCAACCAACTTATTCCGATGCCTAAATGGGAACTGACYTCTTTTGAAAATGTTGCCCTTAAGCAGTCTGCAAGTAGTGCAAAGCAAGGAACTTTATTAGTCAAGCAGATTTTGATCTGCCCAAGGTCCTTGTAAGCAGCCCCAGAGCTGACGGCAGCGGGAAAGGCAGCAGAGGTGTGGAGCGGAGGGCGCCCCAGGCGCTCCCAGAGCGAGTGCTGCTGGGCAGGAAGCCGTGCCCTGCACCAGGAGCCTGCTCTGCTGCCTCTTCTCCTCAAGGTAGGTCCTCAAAGAAATATCCCTGGGTGCTGACAGTCCTTTTTCCTCCTGCCACTGAGAGCGTGAGTCTCAACAGCTCACACTTCAGTGCTATTCTGGAAAAGAAAGCGTTAAGGTCACCTGAAGAGCTTCAGCAGGGGAAGAAAAAGTTATTTATTTGTTTTTGCTTAATTCTTTCCTGACGGGTTAAAATAATTTCCTATCAGTGGAATGAGGGCTCTAAGTCCCTTACAGACAGCCCAGTAACTCAAAGGAGAGGTCATTAGGAGAATAAAATTAATGAGAGCTTCATCAGATAGAGTGGGTGTAAAATCTGTCAGCTCGGTTTCCTGCTGCACACGTGCACCCGGCACAGTGTTACAGAGACGGAGAGGACGGCAAAGGGAGAGGAGCAAGAAAAACCATTTAGTAAAGGGGATGAAGGTATGAAAAGGGCAGAAAGGAGCGTGTGCATGGTGGAGGGAGATAAAGCTGGACAGCAAAAGGCGTTCTGAATTAAACAGACGCAGCACGAGAGGTGTCTGCTGATTAGAGACTGAAGGTTTTACTGAGGAAATGCTGCCCACAGCCCCAGGCCCCCTCCTGCTTAACAAGGGCTGGCCATAGAGCCGGCTGTGATTTACGGGGCTCCCAAATAGAAACCAGCCTCTGCCCTGCTCCCGGGCTGCGGCGCAGGGACGGATGCAGGGMGCAGGGAAAAGCAAAGGCAGCCTGGGATGGTAAAGCACCAAGATCCCCCTGAACTCCGAGGGGAAAGCGCAAGGGCAGCACCAAGCATTGCCACGCACTAGGACAAGCGGAGGGAGGGATGCCTGCGTGCTCGCCCTGCGCTGCAGCGGCGCCGGGACAACCCCGGTCCAGCAGAGCCTGCAGGTGACAGGCACCTTTTCCATTTCATATCTTGGCATTTCTTGGCTTTTAGCTACTCAAACTGACTCACAGAAGAGGACTTGAGCTGTCWTCAAGGTGGATCACAGGTTGCAGGGCTAAGTTGACCTTTACAAAAAACACAGACACAAAAACAAACAACCCCCCTCCCCCTCCCAAAAAAACCACACTCTCAAGCTGAAAAACACTGTCAAGGTGATGCAGCCCAGCAGSTCAGCTGCAACATCCTTGCACGACTTCTTGGCACAGATGGCATCTGCAAACTGCAGAAGCAAACTGCTACTCCAAAAACCCATCAAACAGCAACATACGAGAGGCTAAAGAGAGGCTAACCTCAACCCACCACCACCCCATTTTCTAATTTCAGAATTTCACACCATTAGCTACATTCGYTCTTTCTGGCAGGGTCTGGCAAATGAGGGGTCTGGAGCAGGACAGATGCTCCCTCTCCCCCATGAAAGCACGGGGACGAGGACATCCTCACTGCCCAGGGAGAGCCAGCAGCCTGAGCAGAAAGGGGTCGGTGTCGGGACGGGGCAGAGAGAGGCAGCATCCAACACTGCCCTGATGTATTTAAAGTTGAGGACGGATTGCATTGTACATGCAAACAGGGATAAAAGCTTGCCTGGTTTCCTCCTCAAAACTGACAGCTCGTGATTAGGCAGTGCTTTAGCTAGAGCAAAGGTGGCCCTTGATTAACATGGTGTGAGGAGCTTCCTTCCAACTTTTTTTTTT
>NW_028185894.1:260886-288797 GCF_003343005.1 Rhea americana
TCAAAAGGTCCAGGCAGAGGACTCCACAGAGAAGCCACAACAGAGGAATCTCTAGGTAAATTCACGCTGGAGGCCGGGAGGGATAAAATATCCGGGCTCAAAACTCGCCCAGGGCCTCGCTGCTGTACCGGAGAGCGGGTTTGCCCTGTGAGCTATGGGCTCAGTCCGCGGCACCCAYGAGGGTGGTGCTGCCCCGGGGCCCTGCGGGCTCCGTGCGCCTCCGGAGACCTCTCCTGCCTCCTCGCGGGGTGACCGACCGGGAGAGGGCTCGTGTGCTGAGGCCGAATTCGCCGGGTTATTTCTCTGCCCTGAAGACAGCGCCGGCCCTTGAAAAGACAAAACTCCTTGGCTAAAGCATGGGGGGGGGGGAGAAAGCAAGCCCACATCCTTTCTTCAATATAGTGCTTCCCCCATGCCCTAGACACTTAATTTCCCTCCTCCCCCCCCTTCCCCSCTCCACCACCACCACCATTCTGAGTAAATTCAATTTGACAACCCTGCTAATTGGATAAACGCTGCTCCCCGCGCTCCTTCAGGGCCGCTGGCTTTTCTTTTCTTGTTTTTGGAGGGCGATTGTGGCTGTTCTTTAACACGAATTCCATCTGCTTTATTTCTCCCCTGCCCATTCAAGACCCCTCCTGAATATGGATGAGGGCTGCAGCCCCCCCCACCACCTCCACCTCCGCCTCCCCCTCGCTGCATCCTCGCCTCCCTCCCTGTCCCTTTCTCCTTCCCCTCCCTGCCTCCCTCCTCCTCCTCCTCCTCCCTGCCTTCTCCCACTGCCGGGGACAATAACCCCCCTCTTCCAAAACACGCCCCCCCCCATCTCTCACCCCCTCCGCCCTTTTCCCTTTAGATAAACACAGGCAGTGTCAAGTGTGAGGGGAAGGGGGGAAGGGGGGCGACTGCCAGTCAAGCCCCGGGCCCTCAATGCAGCCTGGAGGCCTACCCTAATCTGCTGCATGCTTGCCATATGGGAGCTGTGTTGCCCTGGGAAACACTAACAGGCAGAACGGAGCTTAATAGAGTCCATATTCATTGTA
Source organism: Rhea americana (assembly GCF_003343005.1). NCBI lineage: Eukaryota > Metazoa > Chordata > Aves > Rheiformes > Rheidae > Rhea > Rhea americana. Next base: position 261,930 of record NW_028185894.1, read on the forward strand.
ATGCAGTGAAATGGCTCGAGGGACTATTGCCCCTTGGGTCTGTTTTCATTCTTCTGGTCCCCCTCTTTCTTTTCTCTCTTTCTCTTTTTTTTTCCCTCCCTCCTTCCCCCCCCTTCTTCTTCTTTTTTTTTTTTTTTTCCTTCCTCCTTCCCCCCCCCTTTTTCTTCTTTTTTTTTTTTTTTTCCTTCCTCCTTCCCCCCCCCTTTTTCTTCTTTTTTTTTTTTTTTTCCTTCCTCCTTCCCCCCCCCTTTTTCTTCTTTTTTTTTTTTTTTTCCTTCCTTTCAAAAGGACGAGGTCCCTGGAGAGCTCTAATCTGGAGAGGCCGGGGGGCTCCGGGAAGGGACACCACGGGGGTAGGAGCGGGAAGGGGGCAGGGAAAAGGCGAGGTGGTTAGGGAGGCGAAGGAGAGGTGGAGGGCGAGAGGAAAGCAGCCACTAATAAGCATGCAGCAGGCCAGCTGTCAAGATGCTCCCGGCGCTGCGTGGGGCGCAGAGCGCCAGCCAGCGCTGGCACCGCGGCCGCCAGCGGGCTCCTTCCAGGGACGCGCTCGCCTCCCTCCCCCTGAGCGCCTCTGTCCTCATCTGCTAAACACGGCACACGGGACAAAAAGGGCGCAGATGGAGCGTGCTGCGCAGCCTCTTCAGAAACAAAGTGCACCTCGGAAACAGATGTTGTTGCTGCAACAAGCCCGGAGCTCCTGGCTTCTCCCTGGCTCCTTCCCCAAACGGCACGATGGGGGAAGGCAGCCGAAGGCAGCCCTGTAGCGGTTGCTAGAGCTGCCCCTGGGGCCAGGGCAGGACACTTCGCTGGTTGAGACCCTTTTCCGAGATTCAAGCCAACTTCAATCCCAACCTGGGAGAGCAACCGTAGATCAACTTTTCCCCTGCATGCTCTGTCCTTTTCTTCCTTGACCCATTTGAAGATTCTTCAACCTTTCAGCGAACATCCGAATTTAAAAAGCTGGAAATGCCCCCAGAGAGTGAACATCTCCAGCATTTACAGAAGCAAGTGTCAGGGAATCAGTAAACCTTGCTGAATTCCTAGTTCTGAGACACTCTGAGATCCCAAGCAAGTGCACACAGGTTCGTAGCTCAACCTACCCTGCTCACCAAAGCTGGTTTTGGGAGAGTGGTCAGCATCACCTCGTAAAACCGTGATGTAGCCACATGCTTGTAATCACTTATCTGCTCCGAAGAGTTTCCAGTTTGCCTCATGCTCATGGCACAGCCAGAAGGTCTGACATACCTGGGCTTTGCAACGGGACAGCATCACATCTTTGTGATGAGAAACACCGCAGAGAATGAAGCACAAAAAGGGTCACCTATCAACACAGATGTGATGTGTAAAACATCTTCAATCTTAGATGCAGGTGATTTACGGCATTGCATTATTTGCCTATCAACTCAAGCATCCCATCTCTTGCTATATAAAAACACTACCCACTTTATCATTCATATTTCAATTAAACCTAGAGATCATGTCAATGCAGTCAGAGCTGCACAGATGTGCAGTGACAGATGCTGTAGAAAACAAAAACCAGCCCATGCCCTAGACAGTTTACACAACAAGCTAGGAAGACTAACATCAGTTGAAGATGTTTGATACAAAGGGTAACAACATTTACCTATTTATATCTTTTTTCTGTTCAAACAGATGGAGCAAAGGAAGCAGTTCTTGCCTGCTCATGGCCGTTTGTTTTTGCATTCCCCAGCTTCACTCCGAGGCAGTGTAAGAGATAGGCCTGCATTTTGTAGCTTTGCAGAGACTCCGGGTAGCACTAGACAGGCCAGTTAAGATGTCAAGATGACTTCAAGACTGCATAGGTTACACCAGAGGCAATTCCCTCTGCCACTCCCAGCCACTAACCTCAAGCCAGGAAGGTGTAATGGTAACATCAAACTTCCCTTTTGTTCCTCCCTCTCAGCCTTAGAAAAGGGGGATTAGCGAGAAATAAACAAGCCCTTAAAAAAAAAGGGAAGACCAAAAAAAAAACCAATTAGTGTAACCTCAGGTCAAGAGGCCTGGAATAAAGTGCACCTGAGCAAGGCTCATTCACCAGTTTAGGTTAATGGGCTAGCCAGGGTTGCATGAACTTGAAGGATGGGTGGCAAGAGCCCTCCAACGCTGCTGGTGCGCTGCTCAGCCCCCTACGAACCCAGGGCAGGCGTCAGGTTGTTCCCCTCCCAGCTGCAGTAGAGGAGAGCCTGGCAGAGATGGGCACCTCCCACCAAGAGCCCTCATCAAGAGCAACCACACAGATATGCTTGTGGCTAGTTTACAGTCAGAGCACTGCTTTTTTTTTTCCATTCTCATCCTTTCCAAGCAAACAAAACACCCCCCCAAAACTTGAAGGCTGAGGCTTTAATTGCCTGCTGGGTTAGGGAGAGGTCAGAGAAGAGGCAGGCCCAGCACAAGGAGAGGAAATAATACAGGGCAAAAGCTCTATGAGGTACAAAAGGAAAATGGGAAATAAAAGTGGCAGAAAGGAAAAGCCAGGAAAATTAGAGATGAGGAGGCCAGCAGGTACAGAGAAATAGGGGAGCTGGGGATTTGTTTTATTTCCTTATGCTGCTTTTGTTCTTGACTGCTCCGGGGCAGATCTCTCGCTGTAACCAAGTAATGACAGGGCTCACCTGCAGCGTGGGAGCCCATGCTCCAGTCCTTGCTCTGCCTTTCCCAAAGCAGGGCCATGACCTGGGATTGCCACATCCCAAGCAAATCTCACTCTCTCCATCCAGCACTGCTGCATCTCGTTCAAATGTCAGATACTCATCAGACAAGGCAAACCACTCCTGTTCTCACCAAAAGCTCCATCCTCATCTACAGCAAAAGCTTAACTGGCAGATGAACTTCCATAACATGCTCTGTTTCCAGTGAAACAGCATTTTTCCCTAGCAAGTGGGGTGGCGTGCACAGCTACCTGGCCCTCACCCTGTTGCGTGCGGGGAAGTCTCACGCTGCCCGGCCACAGCGCTCCACCATGCTGGCCAGGACAAGCGTTTTGTCACCGATGTGGCCGCAGCACTGTAAATCCCGCAGCCTGCGCTACCTAGTTATCACCCTGCAGCCTCTTGGTAGCTCAGCCACATGGAGCAATCAGCCCTGGGCTGCAGGTTTCTCTGGGAAGGAGGACTACAAATCACGATACAGGAGTGACGAGGCGCTGCCCCGAAGAGGCTCATCCCCATTTTCCTGTCTCAGCCACATGACACGGGTCAGGCTTACAACAGGACAGACAAGAAATATCACAGTATCCATTCTACTATCTATGGGTAACATACTTCTCTTTGAGAGCAGAATTCATATAATATTAACCAGACCACAGAAGAGCAGTGTACCAGCTGAATAACCCTGGTTAATAAATGCACAAAACACTGCAGGATCACCTAGGTGAAAAAAGAGCACTACTGCCAGCTCCAAGCCAGTTACTTAAGCTCCTGACCACAAAGTAAAGGCAGAGCACTTACTGAGGCTTCTGGAAATCAGACCTTTTCTTCATATGTTTAAAGACGGGCTACGAAACCGTCCTTTGAGATTCAACTTTAAAAAAAAATCTTTGTCTAGGAAGAACAGAAAACACTTGATCATGTCAAACTAGGAACAGTAATAGAGTGAGATAGAAGTTTGAAGAAGGAAAAAAAATACACAAAACCAGAAAATCCCTGAGATTCTGCCAGTGACAAGCTATTAAGCTTTGTCTCAATGGAGAAACTTTCCTTATGGAGTAGAGAGACTGCCCTTTTTTATTAAAAAAAAAAAGCTTTTGAGGCCTCTTTCAACTCTTCTAGTGTTTATCTGGGGAGCAGAGGCACCTACAACAATTGTAGAGTTAATAGGAAATGACCACATTTATTATAAGTCAGTCCCACAGCAGATTATCTCCCAAAAATAAGGCATCTAGAAGCTCATAAGAGGGCTTGATCCTGCTGCCTCTAAAATCAACGTGATCTTTGCCATGACTTGAATGGGAGCAGGCCCAGAAATGGCATTAACAAGTGCAAGACTAGTTTAACATAGTTAAAAATCAAAATCCAGAAGAACATACAAAAGAGACAGGACAAAGTACTCACCAGTAACATCAATACAAAGTTTAATCCCCAGATGGCTGGCTTTAGAGACATCCCCATCACCACCATAAAGAAAAACTGCCTTCCAGTTTGAACTCCTTTCAGCAACAACTTGTTGCTGGGATGCAAATGAGCACAAGCCCATTTTTCTTTTCCTTTGAAGATCATATTTAAAAGATTTGTATTTTAAGTTTGGAATAAATGGAAGTTTTTTTTTTTGTCTCCATAGCTGTCACTTAAATGCTTTTCACTAACAATAATCACTTTTGTTATGAGAGCAGGTCAAAAGCCTCTAGGACTCTCTGCTGGAACAAGTTTCCCCTGGAATACATGTCACTACAGGAAAAAAAAAAAAAAGGAGGGGTGAGGGGAGGAGAATGACACTGAAGACCAGCAAAATGAAGAGACAGAAATGACTGTCTGCAAAAGATGCTCTGGGTAGGTACCAAATGCTGAGGTGCAGTGAGGGTACAGCCCTCCAAGACTCAGGGCTGAGTTTGGTCCTTGACTACCTCAGAGCCACCCAGGCTTGAAGCAGCAGCAGCTCTGTGCCCAGCACTGCACTGGCACCTGGTTGGGCTGAGCTATGGGCCTTACGTGGTGTTGCAGTCAGCACCTGATGCTCTGCCCTGCACTGTGCTGCCCAGAGAACCCATAGCGAACCATCTGGAGGTGAAACATCATGAGATGTCTCTTATAGTAGTATCTCAGTGAAGCAGAGAGAACATCATGCTCCACAATAATAAAAAAAAAAAAGACAGAAAACACAGTGCAGTAACACCCCGGGCTTTACTCTCAAGCCTGGGAAGCATGGTTTACCTGCTCTCACTCAAGCCAACAGCTACAAAATGCAGTTGCTTGCAAAAGTCAAGGACAGTGGCCATTCTCTTATCTGTCATTGCCACAACCAAGGTGACAGCAGCTACTTGGCAGGAGCACGCGCACGCAGACAAGACCCAGTTGCAGGCGCAGATTGCAGCTGATGATGCTATGGCCCTGCACAGGCTAGTTGTCGGCTCTCCTCCTTGCCCTTTCACACTTGTGTCTGTTTTGAGAGCCAGAGAGGGTGCGAACACGGCACCAGAGGCACCTCCCTGGGCTCTTCACACAATAAGCACCAGCAGCAGCTCCAGCTGCAGAGTTTGCTTTCCTTGACACACAGTTTACTTTCTCCATTCCTCTGCATCCCGCCCCTGCCACTTACCCCTCACTCCAAAAAGGCTCTCTCGAACAGGCTTAAGCTTTAAACAAATAAGAGTCTGGAAAGCAGTGGCCTGCTCCCTCTCTCCCCCTGCCTCCACCACAGAGCAATAGCGCAAGCGGAGCTGGCAAGCGCTGCACACGCATAGAAAACAAACATGTGGAGCAGAGCCAGCTGTGAAGTTGGATTTGGCATACGCTCTTTGCAAAAGGCATAAAAGTGCATAGGAGAAGGGAGAAGTGGAGAAGTGAGCAGAATGGGGTGAGCTGGGGATGCTGCTGCCTCTAGGGAGGAATACGACTGTATTAAAGAGCCCCAGCACACACACACGAGAGGCTGTACATACAGATACAGATCTTGTTCTCTGCATGGATGCAGAGGGATGAGACAGACCTAAAGCAACATTTCCTGAGCTATCTGGGAAGATGGGGAGCTCCCCCACTCCTTTCCTAGGGAGTTGAACTGTTGTTGCACACTCTTGTCCCCCTCCCCCCAAGCAAAATTAGCATATTCTGATACAATATGTGGAAAATAAATACACTCTTACCTTCTCATGTCTGCAATGCTGCCTCCTCCTTCTGAAGCTGCCTTATTTCTCCTCCCTATGCATGCTATGCTCTGAGGTATATATGCCCGGGGGGGGGGTACATGCCCCACAGTGCAGGAAATACTTACCCAACTTCCTATCCCCTCAACTGAGAATTACATACGTTGAGGGCATGTACTTACCCAAATCCTTTTCCCCCCACCCCACCCCTCTCTCGATTGGCTATGAAAGGATAGCAGGCAAAATATTCCTTCTCTTGCACCCAAGCACACAGGGGAACGTCAGCATGTGTATTCCGCTGCTCTCACTGGTACAATCTAGCCAAGGGAATGGCATTCGCAGGCTTTAAGAGCGGAATTACTATGGCCTTACATCAACCCTGGATCCGTGCAGGTTTTTCCTCCCTTTCTCTCCTCCCAGTCATCTCCATGCAAAACTAAACAGAAGCCCATGCAGTTTACCTGGTTTGGGGATAAAAATCCAGAAATTTACATTGCTTATGTATGGTTTCCACCCAAAACCATAAACCAGCCCAGGCTATCTTGTAAGGTTCCTCAGCTGCGTTTGGAGGTGGTAGCAAAGTCAGCAGTGTCCTACCCGGTCTTGGGCTTTGTCCAAAACAGGCCAGCAGCTGGACAGATTAACAGTCCAGGTTGACCACTCACACAATGTGAAGACACATTTTCTTCTACCTCCTTACCATCCATGAAACAGTAAGAGCTTTCCCTTCTCCAGACCCACCATGAAATGCTTGTGCCTCAGCATCACTCTAAACCACTACCAAAATGACAAGAGATAACATATAGATCATCCTTCCCGTGAACTGTATTATGGACACTTGATTGCAACTAGAAAACATAACTTACCTTAGAGGAGTCTTGCAGCTGCCCCCCTCCCCTTCCCCGCCCGATGGAATTTACTGGAGTGCCAAAAAAGTCATGGATCACCCAAGATAAGGTGATGCTTGAAACTAGCCAACCAAACTACTCTGGTCCCTTTACTTTTGACAGCAAACTAAGCTTATCACAAGACAAGGAGGAGGCCCAGAATCATAATAATGAGGATTATGATTCCACATTTCTGGAATCACTTCTTTATCTGTTGGACAAAGCAAACTCCTGGCCGTAACTCAGCTTCCCAGGTTGCAAAAACAGGAAAAGCAAATCCCCACTCTGAACGAGCAGTAACCAGATGAACATGAGTCAGACAATTTCAGACTCCCAGATGAAAAGTGCTAGACAGGTATGCGGCCTTATTATTTATATTGCTTCCTGGTAGCCCCAGGATTTCTTGATTAGTAAAATACATATGTCAGCATCCTGGGCTTCCAGTTTCAGTAACTGAATCAAGCAGGAATGGGCACGCTGACTGCAACAAGTGTGTATGGGGAGGGGGGGAACAGAATTTACACGACACACAAAATACACTGATTAAAGGAGACAGCAACCAAGAGATTATTGCCAGCAGAGAGCAGGACAGTTCAGCGAGGTTTGTCAGACTAAACTCTCCATAATCACAGACTCCAGGGAAAGTGTTTATCAAGTAAACATTGAAACACTCAATTGCCAAGAACTAAGTAAATGGAGAAGAAGCAGCAACAGAGTCAATGTGGCACCATTTGCAAATGTCTCGTGGTCAGCTGTCAGAGCCCAGTTATGCCGGTTCGCAGGCACTAACAAAGCCACGGGTCTGAGCAACATTAGGAAGACTCAGAAGAAGCTTAGCTGAACAAGCAGTAATTCATGCCTTCAAAATACTTTTATCCAACACAAGATTTGTTTATACGTGGGTACAATGGAGATTTTCCTGCAGCATGTTCATACTAAACTGACCAACTTTGGCAAGTGAAATGGAGCTGAACTCCATCCAGGCTTAAGGGAGTCCTCCTTGATAATGACTGTCCTGGCCTTGATAATGCTCTGTCATGGTAGTTACTGTGCTTACAAGGAACCAGAGACCCAGGCCAAACACATCACAGATTTAAGGGCAGGTCCACTGATTCCAGCCGTAAAAGCAGGAGTGCTTGGTGGCACCCAGACTGACAGGACACAAGTCAGATGCATCCGGAGACAGTGCTGCTGCAGCTTACCCTGAGCTGCATCCGACATAGCTATGCTGCTCCCTGGCCCAAGCTGGCAAGCCAATATTGTGCTGGGCCATGTGGATTTACCAGCTATGGGGAATGGTATAGTAGATGCTGTGAGGCTGCACAAAGGTCAAGCCACTCTACTTGTTTTATATTTAAGTTGGCAAGAGCCAGAGAGCAGAAGGAAAGGGAATCTTAAAAAGCAAAGGAACTTTCTAAGTCAATAGTCCCCATCATTGGAGCAAGGAAGGGAAACTAGTCTTCCAGCTCCCACACATGTACCTATCTTTTGGCCAGCACTTTCCATCTATGGTTCACAAGGCTGCTGAAAAGGGTGTGCGGATGACATAAGGGGTCCACAAAAAGCGACCAAAAAACCCCGCACGTTCAGACAGGCTGCTCAGTCAGGCATGAACATGAAATTTCCAACAAGGTGCACTGAGCTCCATAGGAAAGTATTCAAGAACATACATTGTCACAAAATAAAGCTGAAATCCATTGTATGGGATCACAAACATGCACCTTTTGTCCACGTGCTCCTATTCCCCCCTGCTTCATCCTGACAAGTGACACTGGTTATTTTCAATCTTTACATATCAGACTCCTCTTGGCTTACTAGACAGATATGTGCAAGACACAGGGCATGTTTTAAGGTGAGCATCAGATGTATCATTCCTCTTTCTGTCACTAGTCACCCTATGCACCTACAGTGGTGCTGCGGTAACCACCCCTCAGCATGTCTGGGATCAGCTGCACTTACTGGAAGAGGCTAAAATTTCACGTGCTGCAGCAGAAGCTGCTGGGCAGAGGAAGGCGTTTATGGTCTGCAGCCCGAGGTCACTGACACCTTCTTTGGAGCTGAAGGTTGTGTTTACGTTCAGGAGGTTTGTGGGGGGATTAGGAAAGCTGTTTTCTCTCTAACTGAACAAAAGGGATTGTGAGAGTTTGGAGGGCCAGAGAGGCTGCTGGTCCCTGCAAAGAGAGGGCTTCCAGGTTTAGTGGCAGTGAATAGTGACTCTGCCTGGGTTTATACAAAGGGATTTTATGCATTTTTGTATGCAGCACTAGTTCCCCTTAACATCTGGGCTCTGAGGGAGGTGGGGTGGCCTGTCTGGGAGAATCTCGTCCAGGTCAAAGAGGCTAGATCTCCATACCAACAAACAGTCCAATATCAAGGATCACACTCCGGGGCCTTTTAATTGCGAAGGGCATGAGCTCCTCTGGAGTCCTGGTACAAGTGCTCCAAGTATTTAGAACCTGGAAAACAACTTAATAAAGAGATCCTGTTGCATTAATTTTCCCTTCTGTTCCCCTCTTGTATCCTCACCCTCAGTACCGCAGCCCTGGGGCAATTAAATCAGCAGCCTACACACTGTGCAATATTTATGGCCCAATGCAGTTGCCAGTATAGCAGAACATGCCTATGGTCCCCTCCTCCAGCCCCCGCAGCAACACGATTTTGCAGCCCAAGAGCTTCGCTGGGAACAGGAGGAGGCAGCACTCCCAGCACTCCCACCAGCTAGCCAAGCTGTCGGGCAGCAAGCTCACAGCAACCCCTGCCCCAAACCAGTGGGTGCTGGGGCTTGCTGCTGCCCCGGTCCCAGCAGCGCCCCCTTTCACAAGGCTCCCTTAGCAGGGGGTGCCCAAGGACAATGTGCTTCCCAAGTGTTTGACACATCAGGAGGCAAAAGTCTTCTCTGCCCCTGATGGGGGACGGCCATAGCAAAGCTGAGCCCCATCCCAAATCACACCAGGTGTTTCTGCAGGGCAGGAAACAGAGCACAGCAGGCCCAACTCTCTGCAAGGAAAATGCTGACTTATTTTAAACAGCTGACACACCGATTCTGGATCCTCACAGATAAACAGATGCAGATTTCTCATCCATTCACTATGGTCTCCACCAACAAGAGCCTCAGACAGTCATCAGTATTTCACCAGAATGGCAGGCTTTTGCTTGGGACCATTCAGGTCACTTGGGCCAAAAAACACAACTAAGATTTTCCCTGCATGACAGAAGGGGAATGACAAAGAGTTAAACTTGGGATAGCCTCAAAATGTTCTTTGCTTTCTGAAGCGAGACTATCTTTGGCAGTGTCTCCATCTGGGAAATGACATCCCTCCCTCCCCTCACTTCCCCCTCTTCTTCCCCCCTCCCTCTTGAGCTCAGAACAAAGCATTGCACTGCCCAACATGTTCCTCAACTGGTTTCATCTTGGTCCAAATGCTTGTTGTGTTTTAACTCCTGCCAAAAAGAAATGCATAAAAAATAATATAAAAACAGGCATGTGTGGGGCAAGGGGAGAGGAAGCAGAGAGAGCAGAGGAAGTCATTAAAACTGAATCTTGATTAGCTACCAGTAGAGGAGAAAGGAAACAGTGGGGAGAGGAGAATTTTCTCTTGTGATATCTCATGTCATGTTGAAGCTAAGACCAACAGGCGAGAGACAAGTCAGCCTCCACACAATCCCCCATCTAGTGCTAAAACTAATTTGCTTGACCTTCTGGTCTATGATGTGCCACCCTATCATCATCATCATAAGAGACATCACCTTCCTCAAAACATTTTCCTATCACTCACTACATACATTTTTTAATCACTCTCATAGCCACAGCTCTCCTAGCTGGCAGAAAAACAGTGTGTCCGCCACCCTACACTTTTAATGAGTGACAAGAGTTTCCAAGTCAGACTATTTTAATGGAATGATTGTTTTTTTGTATATAATTCTTTAAGCCAAATAGATTGTTCTATGACCTGGAAAAGTCTACTGTCAATCTTTTATACCACCCTACACTGAGCCCCTGTCCCACTGAGCCAAGAACAGGCACAGCTACCTCTGCTGATCATTCCCAAAGTTGGAAAAAAAAGCAGGAATGAGCTTTCCCACAGAGCAAGGACAAGTGGAAGCCATTTAGAAGCAGCCCAATGTCCCTTCCAACTCCTCTCCCCCAACTCATTCTGTTAGTGCAAGGAAAAGCGACACATGGCATTGCATAGGTGCACCTGGCAGGAATGTAGTTACTGGCCCACCAGCTAGAGCGGCCTTCTCCCAGGTTCATTCAATGCAGGCGCTGCTCAGTGGCTGAACCCAGGTTCCTAGTGTTATCCCTCTTCACCATTCTCTTCCCAGGGCTGGAGAAGACCAAATGCTCTTACACACTTCTGCTATGCTAAAGGGCTGCACTTTGTGTTCCGGGGTGGGAGGCAATACTTGTCTCCTAATGCAGCACCTCTTTTTGCGTCAGTACCAAACCACACTCCGAGCCCTTGTCCACAGAGGGCTGGAGGATGCAGCACAGCTGTCCAGCTTGTGCAGTCATTGCTACCTCTGCTGCCAAACAGAAATGCTTGGCCATGGTAAAACCATAAGGCATTCTAGAGGAAACTCAGCCTGCAGGGGCTGTTGGTACATGGTCTATAGATAGGCTAGGTGGGCCAAATGAAAAGGCCCAGATTGGCTCTATCTCCCAAAAGAGATCTCTTCCCCTCGCCCCCCCCCCCAAAAAAAAAAAAAAAAGAAGAAAAAAAGAAAAAAAAATCACAGTGGTTAAAAAAGCCCTTAAAAGCAAAACAGTAACCAGTTCAATCTGAGAGTCTGTCAGTGGTGAATCCATGGACACACAGAGGATGTTTTTGGTTCCCTCAGTACAAAGACCCTTGGTTTCCCTCCTCCTCATATTTCTCCATTGCTGGTGCCAGAGACAGTTCAAGGCTTTGCAACAGCACCCGTAAAACTAAGCATTGCTGTCCCGAAGGCAAACAACCAGCTCCAGGGGTTGCTCTCTCTTTGAGAGGCATGGGGAGCCCTGAAGAGTTGGGCAGGCCAAACCCGCTGCTCCTGGAAGACTGCAAAAGGGTCACCCCGGCAGCACTCCAGCAACTTGCTGCCCGCCAGCGGTTCCCTCCACGGTTTGGCTTTCCCAGACATGACTTCGGCTCACAGGCAGCAGGGCCATGTCATTTTGCTTCCCTGGGGTTTGCTTACACTACAGCTGGCACTCTGTGACATGTCAGATAGAGGGAGAGATTAACTCCTTTTTTAAGTATCTCACTACTGTTATAATTTTAAACACAGCTGGTTGAAAGTTTCTCAGTAAAGCCATAAATAAATAAATACTTAAAGGAAATTTCCTGTGATCTGAAAACTTCACCTACTGGTCTAGTCTTTATCAAATGAGGTTCTCTCTCTGGTATGCGTAAGCTCACTTGCTTTCACTTTCTCTCCTATAAGGATCAAATCCATGTAACCATTTTCTTTTCAAGATTTCATTGCCTGTGTTGTCTCACATCTTAACACCAAAGCCCCCTTTGACCCATGTGGTAACATTCTGGTCCTGCTCACTGACTTTTCATTTTTCTCTTAAGAGGCAATTCCTCTTCCCAAGATCCAAAGATCCAGACACTGAAAACTTCTCTTAAACCTGTCTGCAGAATATGTCTTTTCCTGCTTCTCAGGAGAGAGACAGAACACCTCAGCCAACTGCTACTCTGATATTTTTTTTCCTTCTTTTACAGCTCATGCCATGTCTCATTATCTCTCATTCCTCCATCATAGCCAACTTGCTTTAGAAAGTAATCAGCTTCTACAACTGTGGACAGTTTTCCAAAAATCACCATCTGTCACAGCATTCTGCATAAAATAATTATTACAACAACACCCAACATCTTCTATTAGCAGTCTGTTAAGGAAAGAAAACGGTCACCTATCGCTGAGTAAGTGTGACATGGGAGGCAGCACTTTTATTCTAGCCCTCTCTGTCTGCCAGTGGCAGACAAAATTTGTTTAGCACTGGCTGTAGAAGACTTCAGAGTTATATAAATAACAAATAATATCTTGGGTCAGCTGAGAAAGAGGCCCCCAAGTATGAAGCTCAGCCCACAGAGCAATGGAAGTGGTTGCCCCCAAAGGACACCTTTCTACAGTACTTCTCATTTACCCAGGATGGGGCCCATTCAAATTCCCTTCAACCTTGGAAAGGATGACTTGGAGCTCCCACCCTCTTCACTCAAATGCCAACCCACTCCTTCCGGCACAAAACAGGAAATAAATTAATGACCAAATTGCTTCCACTATTTTTTCCAGGCTATTGTTATGTGACTGCATTTGGAAGTAAGGGAGCAAAAAAAATACATGACTGTGGTCAGTGTCTGTGCTAGATTAGGGGAAGGGGAAAAAAAGAACAAAACCCAACCCTTGACTTAAATGCTTAGTCACTTTTGGAGAAAACTCTATCCAGTGAAGGGACCAGGAAGACACTGTGACAAACCAAAAATCACTCACTAAGCACTTGGCCTTGAAGGGCTGATAACAGGAGAAGCAGACCAGAAGGGAATCAACCATTCATTTATTAAGGTTTATTGTTCAGCACAAGAAATCCTTAAGAATCCTAGCAATGATCTAAGCTAAGAAGTCTACTTCTCTCTCATAAAGGACTAAGATGCTTTTGTGCTGTTAACTGTTTTGTGGCTCCAGAACACCTGCCTAATGCAAGAGATGCCTCTGCTTGAGAGGTGCTAATAAGTTTTCACAGAAGAGATCTTCAGAGATCATCCTCTCTGAAGACTCACTCAACAGAAGACTGGGAGAACACAGAAAGCCTCTGGTATTAACTCAGTTGTTTACTAAGGGAAAAAAATAGAGCTGAGTTTTCTTCTCCTCCTCCTCCCCCCCCCCAAAAATATCTTGCCCTTACATTACCTGCCCAGTAAAGGAAAATAAGGACTATTTTATTGACTTACTTTCTACAGAGACTTCTTCATGACCTTACTATAAAGGTACTCTACACAAGTATAACAGAAAGACACCCTCTGCTTCAAGGAATTTGTCTCTAACTGCTTGCAGAGACTATCAATGCTTTCTTGGAGAAGAAAAGCCTGGCTTTCCCATAGCACCAAATGCCTCCAGAAGAAACTTCGACTGTTTAGTGCAAAGTCACCAGTAGAACAGCTCAGTCAATGCTTGCCTGAACAGCATCCTGATCTATAGATTATGTTAAACATTGTCACTTGTTGCATACAGACTACACATGCAGTATTAGAAGTGGAAGGGAATACTTTCTCCCCCCCCCGTAGCAATGGGAACAAGTCTCCTACATAAAGGAAATCCAGTTTCAGAATTATCTATAGGGAAGTTACTGACCATTTCCTAGTATGGAAAATACCATGAACTCTTCTAGGATTGGGGGAAAAAAAAAACAAAAAACACAAAACTGCTCAGTTTTGAGGAAATGCTGTTTCATGGTTTTAAATCCAGTTCCACAGCTGGCACACTCTGCCATGCAATGGGTAAAGCAAACTGCTCTCAAAGGGTAACATCTACAACGTGCTTTGGGATTTAATATCTCTCATTAAAGAGATAAGCTATATAAACATAAACTGTAACAATGGGACAAAAAGCAGCTTCCAGAACTCCCTCTGCAAGCTTAACAGGGAAACAATGATAATTTCCCTCTACATTTCTTGCCAGCTGAAGTTTGTCTCTTTTCCCCTCATTTGCTTTGCTGACAATGAACAGCTGCTAGGAGCATCCTTCTTTGTGCAAGAGGAGGACGAATCCAGGGCAGCCTCTGGGCCTTTGTACCCCCATTAAAGCCTCTGGAGAGTCTCTGCTCCTGGCCACTAAAAGCCACAGAGAAACCTCTGCCAGTCATATCTATTGACTACAAAGGTGTTACACGGAAAATGAGTTTTGTTTTGCAGCCCTCATGTAAAGGTAGGATAACCTTTGGAAACAGGATGTGGGGAGCTTCTGGAAGAGGCAATTTTTTGAGGTCTGCCCCAGATGTGCCTATTTAAGGGTCTTTATTTTGGGTTCCTCCTCCTTAACTCTACCTTACTTATTACCAACTTTTATTTATGCGCTTATTTAGCATAAAGCTCTGGAAGCACAAAGCTTGCAGCTCCTAGGCAGATCTACCTCACTGTGGCTAACAGCCAGCTGTGGGTTTTTGGCCTGTTGCCTAGTTGCCCCTTGCACACGCCATGACTGCGTCCACCCTCCCCACTGAGGCACTTCYCTGGGTGCCTAAGGGGAGACAGGTCAACACTAAAACCTCTGAGACTGCAAAATGCTGGGAGATTGGAAACATTGGCAGAGATCTGAAAAATGTTGTATTTGAACCCCAGAGCTCCAATCTGCCAGATTGGGGGGGAACAAGTGAAGGAGAGTCATGGTTTTCCTGCTGGGATAGGCCTGTGTTTATCCAGAGCCACCCCTGGTGAGGCTGCAACCCTGCCTGCCATGGCAGGCAGTAACTCTGCCTGGGCGAGGGCTCCTCAAACCTGCTCCGACACGCCTGCACCGCACACTCGCCCCCGAGGCGGCAAGGGCTGGGAGCACCTCTCCGGCAGCGGCAGCGGGCTGGCACCTGGAGAGGCACCTCCAGTTGTTCCTTATCAGCCCTCCCGAAAACAAGTAAGGACAGGGGCATTCGGCATAGGCCCAACAAGCCTTTCTCAGCCCCAGCAACTGCTCTTGCAGCACAAGGACCTCAGGCAGAGAGGGTAAATTAAAGCCAGAAAACCGGGAAGCGGAGAGGCGCGAGGCCCCGGCGGCAGTCTCCACATCCTTTGGGAGGCAGCACACACTGGGGAAACGGGCACGCATTCGCAGGCTCAACTACAATCCAGTTCACCTTTTCCTTTGTGGAGACTCATAAAAATGCTCCACTGGCAAAGGGAAATGCATGTGAACGCTGAGAGGGAGGGAGAAGTTATTTTCACTATGTATAGGGTAGGGGTATGTCACAATCCAATTTTTTTGTCCCCTTTCTCATCCCACAGTCTAATTCAGCTGGATGAAAGCAAAGGCAACAGCTAAGTTGGTGTGATCCAGCAGTCTTTCATGCATGGGGAGAAACCTGGGACCAGAGAGCAGAGAAGAAAAAGCCATAACTGTTGCAGCTGGCTGGCATCTCCCACTGCTTTTCCACTCCAAAGGCACTTAGCCCAGGAGAAGCTGGAAGGGCCCAAATACCTCATCTAACATCTCCTCTGTAATTAAATTCTTCAGCTTGCAGAGGGCAGCTCAGTCACAAAACTGAGGAGTCCTGCTTCAAATATGATCCTCTCCCTACAGAGCAGGGAAAGGCGTCATCTCTTCATCCAACCACAAAGAGCCCTTTGCAACAAAACGCCATTAAAACAATATGTTTCAAAGCATTCCTCTATGCAAAAACCCCTCAGACTGCAGTTCAGGCTGCTACTTATCCAGCAGCAGGACACAACCATGAGCAGCCCCACAGGAGAGCTTGCCTGCAACTCACAGCAGACAAGCAAGTGCCAGCGGAGGAAGCCTGTACAGGCCCCATCCCCACCTGCTTCCCAAAGCAGTGCTATCAGGTCAAAAGGCAGAAAGGAGGAGGGGGGAGGGAATTGCCGAGACGCTGGTGAGGCAACTCTATGCCCTTGAGAGATGGTTCCCAGTTACCCCATCAAGCCGGGCTCTCAGGCCAGCTGTGCTCGTGTTCTGCTGTTGGTGTCAGCAGCTCCATCTTGGGCTATACACAGGGGTAAGAGTTGAGTTAGCATTTGTGTACCCTTGTGAGTCCTCAGCAATATATTCAACACGGTCTTGCACTCTCAGGAAGAGCAGCTCTTTGTATTTCTACAGCTCCTCATCCCTCCTCTGCACAACCTAAGGTACTCCTGGACTGACTGTGCAGAGGTGAGTAACTAGAGGTGTCTGGGCCACCACAAGAGCCATGTACCTACCCTTAGTAGCATCTGTTGAGTTCATCCTTGGCCTATGTAGTATAAGCCAGTGCCTCCAGGGCAGGAGGAGCACAGTCCCGGATCATCCCAGAAAGGAGGTACGCAATATTTACATAATGAGAACGTTTTGCTTGCAGCATGCACGTTTATTACACTGGCTCTCTGTTCAACCAGCTATCTTTCAAAGTATGATGCCGCAACTTGAAAACTAGCTGACAGGAGAGAATTAAAGCCATAGCTGGCTTCCTTCCTTCCCCTTCAGCCAGGCGTTCCTGCTCTCCACCTGCCATCGCCCAGAACCCAAGCAGACCTCTTGTTCATTTGCCTTCTGAAGACAGACACAAATTTCAGTCCTGTGAGACGAGCAGTTTGTCTCAGTTGCAAGGCATGCCACAGCGGCAAGACACTACAAACAATTTCTGCATGGCCAAGTGCCCCCATTCAGGCAACCAGTTATTGGACCTTTGGAGATACCACTCTTTACTGACTGATGTGAGCCGAGAGCTAATAATGAAGATGAGACCTTGCTATGGACAACTCTAAGCTAAAGAGAGAGCTCATAGGCAGAGCAGCCCTTCGTGAAATCCAAGCTATACTTAGTTTTGACCTCCTCTTCTGAAGAGGAGGCCTAGATGGAGAATAAAGTATGGGGCTCCCTATCAAACAACATGGGGTTTGCACTAAGCACTAACCCTGACCTGCTGAGTGACCCCAGGGCACATGCATCCTTCTTCATGCCTTGTTTTTATCTCCTATACTCTGCTTGCCTTACTATTTTGAATGGGGATATAGGAACTGTTTTGCATTACAGATTAGCGTAGTGTCTAACATAGCGAGGTCTCAGTCCTGGTTAAAACTTCCGGACACTACTGCAATACAAATAATAATTTAGGTTCGGGATTATGGTGATGGAGAGTGATGGGGTGGCAGGTCTTTCTCAAGGTCTTCATCTGGGGAGTCAACGTCAAGATAAGTAGAAGTTTGTTAAATGCTTCAGCTCTGCAAGAAGTGGGTTATGCTCACATTTTTGTGGCTGTTGAACTTTTTGCTTGTTTGCTTGGTCACTAGTTTGGGAAAAATTTCTAAAAGTGGTTCTTTGAAGTGGCTCAGAGGTTATGGATGTCCAAAGTTATCCCAGGGGGCACAGATTTTAGGGCAAAGCACATGTTAGGTGGTCAGATGTCAATGATAAACACAACTTACTATTTGCTCTAGATGTTGTTCTATTTGTGCTCCAATTTCCTCTCCTTCCCAAATCAGCAGTCCAGGAAATTGTGATGAGAACCTGACAAGTACACAACTAGTGAGTATGTTCCTGCCTAATTTACTACATTATGTTAATAGTTGACACTTGCTCCCAGGAAAGACAGCAGACTTCATAATGCAATCAGCAGATTTGTACTGCATATTTGCATACCAGGCAAATACAGCTTAGTCTGACAGACTAGCACAGATGCTAAAAGATAAAGGGCTGGCTTGTCTTGGGCTTGTGAATAGCCATAGCAGTGTAAACCATGATGCTCTTCCCTAACATTTCCCCAAACTGGCTACTTGCCTCTCTGCCAAGAGGAAGTAGGGTCAGCAAACACACAGCTGGGCTCCAGCTCCATATGTTGGTACTGATTCCTCTTCCTCAGCAGCCGTCACTAAGTTAATGGGCTGCAGGGCCATCTAGAAGAGCTGATCATGATCCTGAGACTGTCTCCCTCTCTACTGGCAGGGCAGTGATTTCTGACAGGGCATGGAGCTGGGTATACCAGGATCTTAAACTACCCTCACAACATTCACCAGAGCTCAGGTTGCCAGAAATGCAGGGTCCTTAAAAGCAAGTAGCCCTTGAGCTACTTTACATGCCTTCTCTTCGAAGTTATGAAGAAGCTCAGGCATGAGTCAGTACACAACAAGGAACTCTGCTCCTCACCTGCTGGGAAGCAAAGGACCTTCTCCCTTCAGGCCAGCCTCAGCCACTTGAAGAGCAACATCAGAATGATGAAATGACAATGACAGACTCATCCTGAGCAGTCGCCAGTGTCCTGAGCAGTCACCACACCTCTCTGAGGTGTGCTCCATGCTCTGGTTTCTCATAGCTCTCTCACAAACTCCACAGGTGGCTGACAGCTACAGGCTGAATACCCTGCCCCAACAGCTGAGGGGTAGGAAAGTTCTCACAGTGACTCAAAGGCTGGTACTTATTAAACCATCCGCTTGCCAAGGGTCCTACTGCTGAGTCCAGAGGGAGATGGCCACAAGGTGCTCCTTGCTGGATTCATTTCCCCCTACAGCTGGGGATTTGGGCCATCATGATCTCCATCTCCCAGGATAGCTCTGGCTTGGGAGCTACTCTTCAACTCCTTGCAAGGCCAAGGCATGTCTGATGGACTCTCTATTTCAGAGGTGGCTATTTACATGCAGAAATGGTRGTTAGAACTAGCTTTGACAGCTACTACACTGGTGACAGCAGGACAGTCCCACAGATCTACTGAGAGTGACTTAGTACTTAAAAGCAAGGGGAGAGTAGGCTGGTCTCTCCAGAACACTCAAGGGACTTCAATGCACAGGTCTCACTGATTCTTGACTATGTCAYTAAAAAGTCACCCCAAGTACTTTTAAAAAAATCCCACGCAGCACGCTTTTGAAGGCATCTCATTCAGACTCAAACCCACCCCTTCGATCTGATGGGGCTTGAGTTTGTTGAACAAGCAGCTTTCCAAAGATAAAAGAAAAATCACATTCCCATCACCTCAGACGCAGGGGGCCCAAAGGAATCACTCATTGACAGTGGCAGGCTTAAAAGAAGTTGGGCCAACCAGTCGTTTTTACCACCTACAGCTGAGCAACGTGCAACGAAGCACTACCTTTTGCCCCAAAGGGGACTGCCGTCCAGCAGAGGGCTGGAGTGAYGAGAATGCTGTACATGTCAGCTGCAGCTCAGGGAGCAATTTGGGACAGAAGGCACTAGATGAAGTAAATAATTATTCAGCATCCAGAATATTATTGGCTTCCAAATAATTGTCTATTTGTGTGCATGCATGCACAAGAATCCTCGTTCCATGGTCTTTGCCAGTATATTCCCAGTGCTGTGACTCCTGGGGGACAAGGCCCATACTTGTCTTCAATCTTGCCTTTGGAACTCAAACACTAAGGTTTCAGATTTTGTTTTAAAAAACATTTTCTCTGGCAACTGGGCTGCTAATGGATTTGATGTTTTTGCTCTTGCCTCCTACCTACCTTTAAAAGCTTGGCGCCAAAGAGCTTCTTTGAAGATAAGGCCAAATTTGCAATTTAAGGGAAGGAACTTCATAAAACTAGACATGAAGCAATGGAAAGGAGGGGAGGCAAAAAAAAAGAGCCACTTCACTTGTTGAGATATACAGTGTACAGCACATAAGATTACAATGGCCTCTCTGTACCACCACTGGCAGGAGCCGTAAATCCACTGCAGCTGCAGCGCTACTACCTATGCTAGACTCCCTAAGGGTCACTTTCAGAGAGCAGCTCCTCTACGGCAGGACACCCAGCTTATCCTGCAAATCAAAAACATCACACAGCCCTTACAGAACCCAGATCCTCCTAGCACGCATGGGTGGATCCCCCCAAAGGGATCCTCAGGGGTTTCCTGTCAGGCTGCCAATGCCCCCAAGAGGCTCTCTACTGAAAATGAGCAGTGGTCCTTATCCAAGAGGTCTTTTTGATGGCCAGTAAACCCACGGTCTCTTGCAGTCTCCAGCAGACCTATCCTCAACACCACAAGGAGGCAGGGAAGTGCCACCAACAGGTTTTGCAGGTGGAGAGCTGAGGCAAAAGAGCAACTTGCCCTAACTTGGAGGGAAATCTGTAGTGCAGAGAGAATCAGACCTGCTCTCCTCACGTCCCAAGTTGGCACCCCAGAASCTGGCCATCACTAAGTGAGGTAGTTGCTCTGCCATAGACAAAAAGTATCAGGATATATTACAGTGACATTATCTAAGGAAGCTGCATTTTGCACATAAATGTTATATTCTAAGCAAGTGTATCCACATTTGAGGTTTATTTCTCTGAGACAGTCTCAGTAACTTTATACTAGCACAAAGTTTTCTCCACCATACTAACACAACACACTGATTCACAGGGCTCTGCCTAGCCTGTTCTTCTGTTAATGTCAGGGAAAAAAAGAACAAAAAAGGAACCTTGGCCTGATATTTGAAAGGAGGCAGCGCAGTTCTGACAGGGACACTCACACCCTTTCCCTCTCCACTCTCATGATTCAAGTAAGGGGAGAAGCGCCTGACGCACGGCCTTTGGACACACAAGCTTGTTTGGACTCGCTGACCTTGCAGCCAGTGAGCACAGYCTAGCATTTGGCAGGAGCCCTGGGACCCTGGCTCTGCGTAGGAGTATGACTTGCTGGCTAATCTCCGTGCCAGACCGGACCTTGGAGCGCCAAAATGGAACTGCCACTTGGGGTTTGGGGTAACTTACTGCTTATGCTGGGCAGAGAAGCTGAGGAGGAAAAGAGACTGGTTTCCAAGCCACTAGCTGGTTTTACAGACACATACAGAGCGAGACTGCAGCCCAGATCCTGCGTGATCTTGACAACAGTGTGTTTGCAGAGGGGCATAACACTGTTGTGTGGTTTGGACTTAGCCCAACCCACTGCACCATCGCAGGGTGCAGTCACAACCCTCGCGTCTAGCGGGAGCTCGGGGATGGATTTCGGTCACAGGGCAGCAGCCTCCTCAAAGAGGCTGAGCAGAACGCGAGGGTAAAGTTTGGCTCTCACCTCTGTGCTGGCACGCTGCCTACAAAAAAGGCGAAGAAGCTCAAGCACGTCCCACACGCTCCCTGAAGCACATTTCCCTCCATCGATCCCACCAGAGCCAAAATAAATTGGCACTGCCTTTAACTCAAGCACTCCTGTAACACACAACAACAGCCCTGAGAGCCCCTCTCAGCAACTGTGGCCCCACTGTGCCAGGTGCTGCGCCAACAAGTCCGTCAGGCACAGCCGAGCCTCTGATCCCATTTGTCCTTTTTTGGGGAGGGGAAGAAAGACCATTTTAATAAAAGGAGCATGCAAGATCCTCAGGGCAGGGATCTGTTGTTCCCTATTTACGTACAAAACACTGCACTGCCTATGGCAACTTCAGAACTGCACAAGCATTGAACGTTTTTCCCGTGCAACAAATAGCTTTCGGAGCTTCTCGGCTGATTCGTTTCCATTGCATTCGCACTCCTTCTGTGTTGACTTTCCACAAACATTCATACAGCTGGCTTGCAGAAGCACAAGTTTCTGTGAAAAGTAGTTTTTAAAAACTCTTATATGCAAGTATGCATACAAAGCAAATTCTAAAAGCTTCCCATCCTGCAAGCATTCCCTCCAGAAAATCAGCTTCAAGCATGTTATTCAGCCAACAAAGCAACTGTAATAATGTTGTATGATTGGGGGCCAAGAACTAAACCAAATACCGGGAAATAAAAAGATGTTTTTGCTACATTTCGTTAAATAATTACTCAAAATCCTTGTAGAAGAATGGAAGATAATATTCACCAGCATTCTACCCAAGGACCTGAAATTCACTGAATATATTATTCTCTTTAAATTATTCTTGTGGCCTAAGAACTGGAATATGTAACAGCCCTTTAAACTGAGACTGACCACAGGAACACCAAAATACACAACAGCAGGTTTTTCCCTCAGGATGTTTTTAGTCTAACCAGAAACAGGAAGTCTCCAAAGATTTTCGAAAAGAGCTTTTTTCCTTGTGGGATACACCATCCCAACAGTACTCCTGACAGTGCAAGGTTTTTAGATTGCGAGGTAATGGTTTAAACGAAGAGATTTGCAATCCTGATCCATAATATGTCAGCAGTAACACATCATATCTTCTCTGCACATTAAAGACGTCGAGGGAATTTTGCCTCATCTGAGGCACTCAGGGTCAGGCATGAACACGACCAATCTGTCATTATTTACGACCAAAGAAACTTTTGTTAACCCAGAGTTACAGTGGCCTCCTACTGCTTTAATTTCTTGTGGGTTGAATGACTAAACTGAGACTGCAGCCTGAAAACCCGGGAGGACAGAATTAATCTGAATCCTGCCGTAACGCATGCCTGCCGCACTGGATACGGCACCAAATGCTGGAAACGCAAGATACTTCCATGGTGCCACGTCACACCTGCACCTGGGCCAAAAATGCAAACCTCCGGTGTAGGTTGCAGGCTGTTAGCCTTCGCCTCCGCCAGCTGCCACTCCAAAGGGCCACGGCTACAGAAGACAACAGCAAAGTTTGTGTTGAGCRTCTTCTTTCCTCCCCGCCTTTCCCGGGACAACGCTCCCGTCAGTTGCGCGGTTCCTGAGCTGTGTCTATGGCTGGGGTAAAAACTGCAGCGAAACTCCAGCCTTGCCCCTCTCAGCTCACTCAGCCTTGCACCAAGACGTGCCATAAACAGTTCGGTGACGGGTTCTGGTAGCCTCTGGTGGAGCCACTGACACAAACCTGCTGCTGCAGTGCCCAAACCGTCAGTGTCATGGAAACCCATCTCTCTTCCTGGACTGTAACAACCATAGGAAAAGAGCATGTTTTTAAAGGAGAAAGATGCCTCCTCAGTCCTCTTGACAGCCTATGAGAGGCTCAGCAGGGCCCAGCAGGTCCTCCCTTTCATGCCTGTGCTCTGGTCTGAGAGAAACAAGGGTTTGTGCCTGTTAGCTTAGAAGATCCAGTGTGGACAGCAGTATTTGCCACTCCACATTTTTTACCCCATCTGTGCTGGGTATTAGCCTGGTTCTGAAACCGAGGCACTGGGTCGTGAAGGGAATTGCTTAAGTTCACACAGKGCACGTGCATCAGCTGAAACTTTAGCCCAGACATTTCTGACACCCAAGCTTGTGCTTCAGCCTTAAGAATGCCTTTCTTCCCCATCACTGATCTTCTCTCCTAGAGCCAGCGTAGAGGAAATAATAGGGTTTTTTTTGTTCTGTATAGTATTAAACTGACAGGTTTCTGTAGTCCTGAGGGTATGTGACTCAGGAAAAGGCCACGAAGCCCTGGCAGGCAGATTTGTTGGTAATTCAGTTGTGATCATTCAGTAACATAGAGAGAAACTACAAAAACTGAGGTCTGCTTTAAAACGATTAGATTTCTTAATTCAGGAAAAGAAGTTTCCTCTCTGCATGACTTGGGATGATGGGGACAAAGCAGGCTGCTCACTTCACAGCCTCAGCTGCAATGCTCCTGGTGTGGCAGAAGGCCACAGACAGCTCCTAAAGGCCCAACTCTACTGCTSCCGGCTATATCAGCAGCTATATCAGTTATATATACATAATTGTTTTATATACATATACATATATATATATATATGTATGTATGTATACAGGAGTTGTATCAGCAGCTTGAAAACACAGCTAAGATGGAAGTTCAGTATCGAAGAGCTTGGAAGGATCAGTCTGCCATCAGTTTTGAGGACAGCACAGGATTTCCAGAAGTGAAGGGGTCTGGGCAATAATTCATCTGTCTTTCAAAAGAGCAAAACTCCGAAGTGAAAGCCAAGAGTTTTGCACGCAAAGGGCTAGAAAGACATCTGCAAATATCAAGCACTGAGTTTCACTTTACAATGTTTGTAAGAGCAGGCACTCTGTGCTCACTGGGAATATCATGCCAGTACTAGATATGGAAAAGCTGTATTTTGCAGACCATAGGGAAATAGAGCATCTGCAAGACTTATATCCCAGTTTACTCTAAGCAGAGAAGAAATGTGTGTGGATTCAGCTACTTGTACTGGGAGATCTCTCAAAGAAAGATCTCAAGGGTGCGTACATGTATGAGAGAGAAAAGGAGAGAAAACTGAACTTGCTTTTCAAATCCGTATGGGACTGTTGCGCGTCCTCCAGTTGAACCTGCCTCATTCTCCCCAGTGGGAACTGCATCAGCAGGGAGGACCCCTCTGTATCTGACTTCAGCCCTAACAGCAAACACATACTGGGATCTTGTCTGTGTTGTACATGTACGATTAATCCCTTCAGTTGTGTATAAAGGGGAAGGTTAAAAAAGTACATAGAGCAAAACTCTATTTATTTCTCATCAGAGAATATCATCCACCCTGCAGGGAGCTCACAACTCTCTTAATTTTCCTGTTCCAGGGCGATTCCTACTAACAGGGAAAGTTATTTCACCTTCATTTCTCTAAGTCGCTCAAATAGAACCAATCTTCATTGCAAACCCTTGATATGTTTCTGCCAAAATCCTCCGTAGAGCCAGAAACCTCAATATCCAACCCATTAGAAAAAAAAAGGCGTGTGTGTTTACGTATGTATGTGTATTATATACATGCACATATATATCTATACATATAAAAGAACCCCCCTCTATACCCAGACACATTAAGGCAGTTCCAAAAGAAAAGAAAGCTAAAACAAAATCCTACTCACAAACGCCCACATTCTTTTAATATTTTCCATGACAGTTTTTGAGCCCATGGGAAAAGAAACTTTAATGGCTGATTGTGAATGAACGTATCAAAAAGACACTGTGGTAGCAATGTAAAAATTAAGGGCACTGGACACGAAGAAAATCAACCAATTTAAGAGATGCCTAGAATTACGCACACGCACACACTGTGTGCATGGAAGCCTGTTACCCCACTCACGTAATGCCGCAGAGAGGTCAAGAGAGTTTGTTTAAAACAAGCAAGAGCAAAAAACACCTTTACTAGACCTGAACTGCTTTTTCCACAATGTCAGTGAAATAAACACTTCGGGAATTAGAATTTGTTGAGGCAGTGCTCAGAAATACAAGATTTGTATTAAGTAACCTTTACCAGATGTGGATAACATTAAAAATCCAGTATTATTTTTCAGGGCAATTATCAACATCTTTAGAGCATTTCAAAAAGTTTCATTTGGATGCAGCTACAGCTTCCTCACCCGTTTTGTCCTCCAGCACATTTTCTATTTACAGTCAGCACCAAGAGGACCTGCCAAAGTTAGAGCCCAAACAGTGAGGTGCACGTGCATACATCCTACGGTATCCCACGGCGGGGTAGAAAATTACTTCCCCCAACCCAAATCGTGCGCCGGGGCAAAAAATATCTGACTGCACAAGAAGAGGACAAGGATTTTACTCACGGGTTACCCACCCACGCTTTCTTTGCAGCAGCACCAGCCCCTTCAACCCAGCGCCGATCAAAAATGCCTCTGCGTTTCGCGGGAGCCGAGTCCTGTCTGCGAACTCCCATCASTTTTTGACAAGAGTTGGGGCAACAGAAAGCGAGCGTCTCTTCCACTGCTTTTCCCTCTCCCTCTCCTCACCGCACGGTCCCTCCTCATGCAGCCGCCGGCGGCGAGTGGGACGGGGACACTTTGCCGACTAACTTTTGGGAAAGCCTTTGGCCAGCGCTGGAGCCCGGCGGTGCGAGCGTGCACCGGGCCCTCCATTAACGCCGCCTAAACCCCGGAGGGAAGAGCCGAGGGGAAAATAAAAAAGGAAAAAAAAAAACAGCCGAGTCCCCGAAATCCCACCTGCCTGGTGCAAAACGGATCACACYCTGGGGGGGCTCGGCGGGAGCTCACTCCGCTCTTGTCATTTCTCTTGCGTCCGGCGCACAGAGAAATCCCGCGCGGAGCCGCTTCGCAGCAGCCCGGGGAGCAACTTCCCAAACTCGGGCGCAAAGGTTTGCGGCTGCGAGGCAGGAGCCGACGGAGGAGGGGAGCCAAGTCCCTCACCCCGGCCGCCGCGGCTCTCCCCGGCGGCCCCCTGCGAGGCCAGCCTGCCCTCCCCCCCGCGCCGCCCCCTCTGCCCCGGGAGCCCTGCCACTCACCCGGGTCTCCGACGGAGCAGGACGGAGAGACACAAAGATGCGCAAAATGCGGGGAAGCAACAAAGAGGCTTAACTCCGGGAGCTGGGAACTTCCAGGCCGGATCTGCAGGGAATTCAGCACATACACACACAGAAAGAGGGGAAAAAAGGGGGGGGGGAGAGGAAAGAGAAGGAAAGAAAGAGGGGGAAAAGTCTTGTTTTTTGGGGGGAAGGGGAGGGGGAAAGAGGGGGCCCTTGCTTTGGGGGCCGGCGGTGCTCCTCCGCGAGCTGTTCGTAGGGGTATAGCGCGATACCGGCAGGGCTCAGGAGCGGAGGGGAAAGCAAGAGGAGGAGGAGGAGGAGGAGGAGAGCGGCGTGGGGATGCGGGAAGCCCGACCCTCCATATGGGAGACGGTTTTTGGATGACTGAACTCTCAAACAATCCCTGTCTTTAGCGGCTCCTGCCCCAGAGCCTCCCCCCCCC
>NW_028185894.1:289263-357454 GCF_003343005.1 Rhea americana
AGGAGCGTCGCATCGCTACGTGCCTCAGTTTCCCCAGCTGGGGCAGCGCAGCTCGCCCGTCTGCCGAGCTGCCTCGCGGACCTAATCGGTGCGTGTGAAGGTATCCGAGGTACTTCGTCTGGCCGGCGTTGCCCGCAGACTCATCCCCTCCAGGGGACGATCCCCATCCCGTCTGTGCTGGTGCAGGACCCAAGACCGGGCCATCTGGAGCAGCRTGCCAGGAAGCGTGAAAGGGAGGAGTAGGCAGGGAAGGAAGAGAAATGACTACGTGAGAGGCAAAGCTTTGCACAGATCCACGTGAAATAAGATGAGCCCGGCTGTTTACTTCAGTAAACAGTTTTTTCCCCTGAAGTGTTGGTGCTAATGTTTTGCTAAATGAAGACAGTAACTTCCAGAGGTAGTGGAGGAGATTTTGTATGTAGGATTTTAGCCAGCTGGTCTCAAGGAGGGTGCCCAGCTCCCCCACCTGACCTGAAGAAGTACAGCTTYTCTGAAGGTGACATGGGGAAGAACGAGACAAGAAGGAAGACACTGTGCCTAGCTGGGGCCTCAGTGGCTGCAGCCCTCATTTCTGCAGGAAGAGCATGGACTAGGAGACTCCCAGGGGAAGCAGCCCATGCACAACACTGTGCGGCAGGGGAGACGGAGGTGGGCTGTGCCTGGTCCCATGCCTGGCTTGGGCCTGAGGCCCGTCCTCTGACCCGTGTGGGGAAGGCGGCTGAGGCATTGCTGTGCAAGCTTTGAGACAGTTCTCCTTCCTTCCAAGTGAAGGAGACCTCCTACGAGCTTCACATGAGCTCTTTCCATTCCCACATGGAATTGCCTTTTCTCTGGGTCATGGATTTGGACTTCAGAAACGCTGTGTTTCCCYGAAGCTTGCCATTGCCAGACACTCCTTGTAGGAGTAAAGGGTCAGGATGCAAGGAGCCTTTGGCAAATGTGGAAGACTCAGAGACAAGAGGGTATCGAGAGGTTACCATGTGGTCAGTAAATCATGGCAGGAGGGAAGGAGTGAGGACCCRTCTCTCATTAAATGACATCACTGCTGCAGAGCAAGAGTACTCCCTCTCCACGGTGTTTGCAGAGCATCTCTCTGTATGTTTCTCCCCCGTGCTGGGTTTCCCATCTTCCCCAGATCTACCACCATGTGCTTCTGGCACTGTTTGGCTCCTTTTTCTCTTACAGCCACCCCCCAGCAGGTGATTGYGGTCAGGAAAATGTTTCAGGCACAACTTTTCAAGAAAAGCGAAGACACAAATCTGCAATTAAACCAACCCAACTCCTGCTTGCTGCCTCCTCTCACTGTAAAGATGAATACATGCCCAACAACATACAGACTAGAAGATTAACCTGGAGTTGTAAGGGTATCATCTATCCTTTGAAGCCTTTCTGTCAGCACTACCTTGAAATAATCTGCCATCCCTGAAAAACAGATCAGAATGGGAGAGTTAAAGGAAACATGGACAGGTTTCTTACCCCTTTACCATGCACGGAGCACAGGTGATAAGGAAGATGTACAGTTTCTGAATCTGAAGTTACAGAATCACGGAAACACAGAATGGTTGAGGTTGCAAGGGACCTCTGGAGATCATCTAGTCCAACCTCTCTGCTCAAGCAGGGTCACACAGAACATATTAGACAGGATCACGTGCAGGTGGGTTTTGCATATCTCCAGAGAAGGAGATCCCACAACCTCTGGGCAACCTGTTYCAGTGCTCTGTCACTCTCACAGTAAAGAAGTTCTTCCTCATATTCAGGTGGAACTTCCTGTGTTTCAGTTTGTGCCTGTTACCTCTTGTCCTGTTGCTTGGCACCRCTGCAAAGAGTCTGACCTCATCCTCTTGACACCTTCTCTTAAGGTATTTATAGACATTAATAAGACCCCCCTCAGTCCTCTCTTCTCCAGGCTAAACAGGCCCAGCTCTCACAGCCTTTCCTCATAGGGCAGATGCTCCAGTCCTCTAATCACCTTGTAGCCCTATGCTGGACTCTTTCCAGTAGCTCCATTTCCCTCCCTTTCCCCTCTGGGGAGCCCASRACTGGACACAGTACTCRAGATGAGGCCTCCCCAGGGCTGAGCAGAGGGGCAGGATCACCTCCCTCGACCTGCTGGCAACACTCTTCTGAATGCACCCCAGGATACCACTGGTCTTCTTGGCCACAAGAGCACATTGCTGGCTCATGGTCAACTTGTCATCCACCAGCACTCCCAGGTCCTTCTCTGCAGAGCTGCTCTCCAGCAGGTCAGCCCCCACCTTGTACTGGTGCCTAGGGTTATTTCTCCMTAGGTGCAGGACTCTGCACTTGCCCTTGTTGAACCTCAGGAGGTTCCTCTCYRCCCAGCTCTCCAGCCTGTCCAGGTCTCTCTGWATGGCAGCACAGCCCTCAGGTGTGTCAGCCACTCCTCCCAGGTTGGTATCCTCTGCAAACTTGCTGAGGAGGCACTCTGTCCCCTCATCCAGGTCACTGACGARTAAGTTGAACAAGTTTGTCCCTAAGGTACACCACTAGATACAGGCCTCCAGCTAGACTGTGCCACTGATCTCAACCCTCTGAGCTTTGCCTTTCAGCTAGTTCTCAATGCAGCTCACTGTCTACTCATCTAACCCACACTTTTAGAGCTTATCTAGGAGGATGTTATAGGAGACAGTGTCGAAAGTCTTGCTGGAGTCAAGTCCCTCAGTCAAAGAAGGTGAAACAGTTTATCCTTGTGTCATCATTAGGTTTCAGAGTTATTCCTGTTGACTTGTACTGTAAAGAGGCACCTATGCTCCTAGCTTACCCATTTCTCATGTACAAAGATGACTTCAATGATTTAGGTTTTTATGCTTTTAAACTTTTGGGTTTCTTGGGTTTTTTTATGATAGGTGTACTGAAAATGTCAAAATTGGTTTTTCTGAACTGTTTCTTTAGTTTCTAGGAAATATGTATTGATGGCCCGTAAACTTGATATCTGAACAGTTAGGTTTATCAAGTTAAAAACAAACCTTCCTCCACAATGTTAACTTCACTGTCTAATTATCATTTAAAAAACTGTTTCCCAAATTCCAAGGTTTTCTTTTCGTTGCTCAGTAACACAGTTCTTAGGTGCTAAATCCATATGTAGACACCTCACTAAGTGGCCTAATTTTTAGAAGTGCTGAGACCTCTAGCACCTGCCTAGTCTGAAAAACAGTGGTTTCCTAATTTAGAGCAGTCGTAAACTGTCCTAAATTAAAACAGGAATTGAATTAGCCCTGACTAGTTTTAGGACTRGAGAGGTGGGAAGAAAGAGGAGAGAAAGAACTAGAGCTACCTTGTGCAAAGACCTGCCCCAGGGTTTGTTTAACGCTGGGGAAAAAGGGGCCAGCTTTGTAACCTTGCAGGGTTGCATTCCCACCTTATGCTCAGGAGGAAGAAATGAGAGTGCAGCGATGTGCTTCATGAGCTGCTCTGCCCACTAGCCTCTGTTGAAACATCTTTGGTTGGATGCCACAGTGCAGCACTCCTTTGCCATAAGGAATCTTTTTTTTCCTGTGGGTGGCTGACGAGGCAGAAGGTGCAGCAAGAGGACCTCTCACCCTTAGTAGCCGCCCCAATCCCAGTGCACTCCTTGTTACCGGCTTGCTGGACCGAGCCTGGCCTTCTCCAGTGCCGGGCAAAATTGTCGTTGCTGCTCCCTTTCAAGGCATAGCCTCCTCCTTGGGGCTGCTGAAGCTCCAGCTGTGTGATATTGTACGGAGCAAGGCGGGGGGCATCGAGGGACTCCAGATGAAAGGGCGAGCTCAAAGGAAACTGGACCCTGGCATTTCGGCAAGATACTCAGTGGGTAACAGGCTCAGTTAAATTTGCTCATTCAGCCAGCTAAGAAGGAGAGTTTTCTCATCCGTCCCGCTATGTTTAATTCATCCACACATGCCTTCCAATTACAGCAGGACTAATAAATAGAGGGAAATGGYAGGGGGAGTATAGGAGCAGAGCAGAGCCTAGCCCCCACGGCCAAGCACCCCAAAAACTTCAGTGCTGCTTGTGATCTGCTTGCTGCTGGGTCTGTCATCCCACAGGGAGCTCAGCARGGTCTCTGGTTCCGAGTCCTTAAAATTTTAGCCCAGATTCGGTCTCGTTTCTTTTCAGAAATACACATCGCAGGAGGTGCATGCACAGAGTGACACTTTCAGGTGTCAATGCAAAACTCCCAGTGAAATTAATGCAGCATTCGTGCCTCCATCGGGACTCCAGGATTTGTCCCTCTGCTTTTTTTTCGCTCTTACCTTTTACAGAAATGGCACATGGAAGGAAGATGGCATGGAGGAAATGGGCTGTGGAGCCAAAGACAAGATGGAGAAAATCCTCCTTCCGTGAGCAAGTACAAAGCTGTCTGGCYGTATTGTTGGGAATTTACGGTTAGTTTGATGAAGAGAAGTAAAAAGAGGCTGGGATTAGATCATCCCCAGAAGCAGGCTGAGGGGAACAGCTTTGATTCGAAGTGGCCAGCAAGTCATCCTGAGTGCGATTGCAAAGAGAGGGGAAAAAATTCACATTAGAAAGTGAAGTGAATGGGCAGCTCCTAGTTCAAAGGAATTTCAGCCTGAGTTTTACTTTGTTTACCCTCTTGTAAAGCTATTTGTTACTTCGATAATCCATAGGAAATGGGATCATTTCTCTCTCGGCATGTCAAATTAAATAAACAAATAAAACCWTGTTTGGCTGGTGAGAAGCTTAGTGAAGAAAGTGTATTTGTAMAGGGATTCGGGAACTGAGCATCTTTCAGAGGCAGAAGATTAGGAAAGAAATCAGAGAAACGAAGAAAGTGATTCAGTCATCAAAACTCAGAGAGCTAAAYTGGGATGGGGAAGGGGGAGAACAAGAAGGTAGGGTCTGTCTATATTAGGAAATCTGTACTGGTTTAAACTAAACCAACTTGATGTCAGCTTAATTTCACCGCTAGGACCCAAGTCAGGGACATAGTCTTGATTATGACAAGTTTACCTTGAGCTCAAACAGAAACGTTTTATGCTCACTGAGATTTTATTATCTGTTGTATGTATTTGTAACCTCAAGTGTAAACCCAACCCTAAAGCCAAAGGGTGAAACTTTTATGCTGAGAAACTAGTAAACACTGTGACAAGGTGTAAATTAAACTAGGAGAAAGTGGAGGAGGAAATGAACTTGCTGTGGCTGTGTCAAAGGCACTTCGGCACTGAAATGGGGAACATTGCAACATCTCATTTTTAGATATTTGGTCCCACATGGGGGTACCAGGACCCTGTGTCGGCTCCCCCTRAAAGTGAGGGGGAAGGAGAAGGGAAGGGCGAGGGGAGAGAGGCCCTCTAATGGTGTTGAAAATAACCTACCCTTTACACCCATTCAGATCTTGCCAAGAAGGAAAAACTTAAGTTCTGCTTTAGAGATGAAATTTTTAGTGACCCATCTTGTACCCGTCTTGCACCAGGGCCTAGGCTCTCCAGGGCCAGCTCTGCCTTGTTTAACAAAGTATAGTTTTACTGATACAACCSCATTTCAAACCAGACATAGCCCCGCATGGTTACTGTTCTCCTTTTGTGCAGTGGTAGCTATATTGGTATAAAATATCTTATATACAGATGCAGCTGTGCCTATACTCTAGGTCTTGTACTATATATATGCTGGCTGTTCTAAAAAAGTACTGTTCTATTTGCAGTCCGTTCATTGATAAAAATATTTGGACAATGAATGGGCCCCTGAGTCTACGAGATGACCCAATTCACTCAACTTTCCAAATGTTGAAATGTCACTCAACATTTCAGGCAAAGGACAAGGTCTTTAAGAAAAGGTTTTGTTAGTTGGAAATTACCAAACCCAGTGAGCAAAACCTTTTGTTTTACTTGAGTAAGGAGCTCAGATCAATGCCCTGAAATAAATAGACTTTTTTTCTAGGATTCTGATTTCCTTCCTCAGAACTCTTCTACAGTGTAAAACTTCTCATGCAGTGAAAGTGAATGCAATCACATTTGTGATTAGGACCACACACCTCATTGCCAGTGCTATCACACTGGATGTGGGAAGTCCTGAGGTTGGATTGAAGAGCATCACGAACCTGCTGTGCACAGAAAGAGGTAGTGCTGATTATTCAGTAAATGTCCTCCTGCATTTGGAATCATTGCCAAAATCCATCTCAGAGTAACGATAGGAGGTGCTGCCTTGATGACAAGATGTAAAAACAAGATCATGYGCTTCCTGTTGTGCTGTGTTGCTATGTGCTATTACACAGGGATCATGTTTTACCCCTGAGAAGGTGAAATTTCAGTAGTAGGCAAGGTTATTCAGGTATTCAGGTCCTTCACAGAAAAAGATTTGGAAACTTTAGGATGCAGGTGAAGTGGATACAGAGGATATACRTACATATATATATATACACATATATATACATGTATATATGCACACACAAATTGTGTGTATACACGCACATGCACACGCAYRTGCACATCCACAACATGACCAGCTYATGRAAAAATCAGGGKTTTTCTGTTGCGTACACACCTTCAGCTAGGAATCACAGCAGAGAAGGTGAGGTATCTACAYGGTATCAGGTTAGGTGGCTCTTACTGTACTGTTTMCCCTGCTGTCCATTTTTAGGCTTACAGAAGTTTGTTGAAAAAAYAGGTCATTTCTTCTCATGTTAGATGAACCACTTCTCTCTTCTGCAGACCAGACTTTGCATGGAAACCTACACTGGTCTGTGGGAGTCCTATTCCCATCACTATAGGCTTCGCTGGATTTAGGATATCACGCTTTTTGCTGATTCCCTTAATCTGGAGTCATACAGGGTTTAGATACATCATCAGTCAAGTTGGAGAGGCATCTTAAAGGTGATCTAGGTTAATGCTGAAGAGTGAAAAGATCCCTTTGGCCGTTTTTAGTCCCTGAGTAATTACATCTGTATTAAATAGCTAGCTGTCATATATATCAGCAAAGGAGCTTACATTTTAAGACTCGTAGATATCCATTTACATTTAATTCTGTCTTTATTGTAGTCCATTTATACATCTATTATTAATCTATAACCTTTCCTTGTCCTCCACCACTTTCCCACACACCTTTTGCCTTTACTTCTTTTATTTTTTTCATTGCCTATGGTTTGTTCCTACCTTGCCCCCTTGAATAGCCCTCAAACAAGTCCTGATCTTCAAGAAATGAAAGGGTTTGGTATCTAGTTTCTCTGGCGCCTGTTCCCCCTGCATCCACGTCCGTACCCCTCTAGCATGCCCATCGCCCACATTCCAAGCATGAAAGCCGGCCGGGTTAATCCAGCGCGGAGCACATTGTGTGTGTGAGTCATGATGGGCTCAGTAAGGCGTGCAGAGCTGATAAAAGGCAGCTCTGATGGGCTCTGTCAGGGATCCCAGAGAAACAGCGTGGAAAAAATTTGGTAACCTACATCCCAGCCCCAGTGACCAAGGCCTCAAGACAGCGAGGCGCCAGGGGGAGCGAAAGGAAGTGCCTGCGACACTAGCAGGTCCCACTCTGGGCTCAGCCCACAGGAGAGCCCATGGCCCCAGACACATGCCTGGGAGCACCAGGATCCACTCTGAGCTCATGGTGCCAAAGTCAGGGCTGGCACAAGCCACCAGGTCTGGTGGAGGTTTCCCAGGGGTAAACTCTGTCTACCCAGAAGGGCCAGCTGGTCAGAGGTCATTCCTGATCTCCCAAAGCAATGTCAGAGGTGTCACCCTCCATAAAATTACCTTCTCCATTATGCTCATGCAGCTGGCCAATCTGGGGCACCCTCCAGCAGAGCTTCCTTGAGAGACTGCCTGAAAGCCAGGCTACTCTTTGGTGTGCTCTTGTCTGTCTCAGAGGGACCTCTGCACCCTGCAGGCCCAAACACTGCTGTGGCAGACAGCAATAGTAGCAAATGGTGATGCTCCTTGTGCRTCCCTTCTCATGCCTGTCACTGCCTGCTCTTGGGTGAGGCTCTCAAGGGCTTCTCTTGCTGGCTGCTGGCTCTCCCCTAAACCCAGCTAGCCATCCCTCCAGCCCCAGCGGCCATAGGCTGGAAGCCCCTAAGCCCACACRTCAACTTCCCATTGGGCCTTACCATGGAGCTCTTAGCCTTGGGTAGGGTCTTATTGTTTCCAGTTATCTGACTACTGAAAAAGGCATAACCACTCCGTCCTTTCAGGCTGGAAGCTGACAGCATGGCACTCTCTGTAAACTGAGCTGAAATTGTCGGTAGATCAGACACATTTCCTAAAGCGTCCCACAAAACATCRTGTTACTAACCTGCAGCTTTCCTATTTATTCATTATTCCTAGTGTGATGCTTTTTTATTGTCCTGAGCAGTATCTCCATTTCTCCAGTGTTGACTTTACAGGCACTGACTTCTGARCTGTTTTAAGTCCCTCTCCTTTGGCTTAGTCTAGCTATGCATTGCCTATCCACAGTATCCTTTTAATACTGTCCTCTCTGAAACGCTACTTTTATGTGGCATATCCAGTGAATACTGTTATCCCTCTGCAATCTGAAGACTGTGTAAAAGGCAGGAAGAGCTCTTCTTACAGCTCTGTGCCTCTCTGAATGTGCCCTCTTTTCTCTTCTCATTAGGCTGGGYGCATGCACGGTTCCACTGCATTTTAAAGATCAGGATCTCAGAGAATCTACCACTCATTTCTTTGTAACTTAAGAAATCAGGTCCTCTTTTAGAAAACAGAATCACAGCTGATATCAAGGCCATGGTGCTCAGGAGTTTACASTCTCTGAGAACCTTAAAAGGTTGTGTAACTTAGCTTTTCGGATCATTTCTTAATCCAAAGAGCAAACTAACCCTCTGGGAGAGGAAAAAAAAAGAAAAAAGAAAATCCACAGATTCTTTTGTGGAGTGATACTACACAGCAGCCTACAGTTACTGCCAAATAAAAGTCAGGCTAAGCTTTGAAATTTTACATCTTTCATTTCTACTAGCTGCTTTTATTCCCCTCCATTTCGTTTGATTGCATGTGTGAGAATATTGCATGAGGTGTGAGTATACTGGGGGAATTTGGAGAATGATGTTATAATCCTCTTGTGGACCACCTTCGGAAGTCTTGCAAGCAATCAGTCCTCAAAATACTCATGATCTAGTCTGTTCCTTGCATGCTAGATTGTACTAGGCCTAAGACCCGTTTAAGCYGCTTTCTTGACTGATATAGGCGAACCCTAGAAGCTTCTTACAGAAGGCATAAAAAAGGCTCAGAGAGAGGGTGAGGGCTGTGATCTTTTCTATACAACTTAAATTTTACACTGCTTTAGTTCATCTCATTAYTTCCGGTTCTACTGTTTTGGAGCATATCTGCTTAGTGTTTACAGGTCTTTGACCCTGTCTGCTGGTCAGACAGATATACTTGATCTTGGCCTGATTCTCCCTCAGTTACCCTGCTGTAAACTCCCCTGAATTCACACCACCGTAGATGTATGTAACACGAGAGCCCCTTATGAGGCCCCTTATTCTTTCAGTCTCCTCTCATGAATCAGGTCCTCTAGCAGCACCTGAAATCATTCCTGCTAGACCAAAGCATGCATCGAGAAGCTTTTGTAGTGAATCTATGGAGATCAAATGATCTTAGAAGTTTTGCTGTTATGTACAGTGCTGTGGACAGCTTGACCAGAGCCACTGAACTTGAAAATGGTACAAGGTTGTGTCTAAAGAGCCTTCCTCACCTGCATGAGGACGAGGGCTTGGAGGCAGGTCTTGTCAGGACAGAGTTACTCAGTGTGCAGGATCATAGTACACTCTCAAAATGTGAGAAACTAGGTAGTGCCAGTTGAGGGAATTACAGAAAAATAGAGCAAGAAAAAAAGAGGGCCCTGAAGCCCACAGCATCACCTTATGCTGCTGATTCTTGGGTGCATGATGTTCTTTACGTTTTCTACTTTAGTACCAAATTCATCCTTCTAAAGTGCCTCTAAAGATTTTTACAAACCAAAGCCCAGACCCCAGACCTCTGCCTCCTGCTGAAAGCCTGGTAACTGCAGCTCAGAGGGTAACACTCTTCTCATGGGCAAGTGGGTGAACTCCCTGTAGTGCAAGCAAGATGCAATATGAAATGCAACACAGCTTTACCAGTTTTCTCCTTGCTAACCCCATTATAAGCACCGCAAAAATAAATACGAGAGATATTCATGTCAAATGCATTTTAAAAATGATATTACAAAGGGTTAATATTTTTTGGAAAAAAAAACAGACACTACTTTGCATTCTGAAAGTCAAATCTGGATGGTGTCCTATGACTTGCCAGAGCCATGAATTTCCCTGAAGGAGTTCAATTTCCTTACTGAAGCTCATTTGGGGAGTTCCTCCCTTCCTTTGAATATTCAAACCAGAATTCCTCAGCCATCTCTCTTTTGCTTGTCACTCTTTGCCCTGTTTGTTTATTTTTTGCACTTCTCACAGCCTGGACAAGGCAAACAGGCTAGTTGATTGTTGGTTTGCATCTCTTTCACTGTAAGGTTTGTTTATGTCTTAGCACAGTGATGCAATATTTGGGTTGAATGCTTCAAGGGGGAATGTTTATAAAACTAAAAAAAATATTTCCATTTGATTTGTTTATAGGAAGTTTTTTCTTGTGGTCTTTGGTTTTGAAAAGGCCTTTGCATGTTTTCTTTCCCTCCCCCTCCCCCTTTGCAGATCTGAAGTTTGGAGCCAAATTCAGTCATGATAATGTCATGACTGACTCTTTAGGTATTTCTACCATGCTCAGTATTATAGTACTATGATACTGGAGTGTCTTCATCCTGGTCTTGCAGCTCTTCTCAGTGGTGTCTCCCTTCCCGTGTGCCGAGGTCCAGCGTGTGGGGCTGGGGGGTTTCCAGCCCTTGATTTGAACAACTCCCCGTTGTTCCCTAATTGGCTCTGGCCTGGGCAGCCCTCAGGCAGGGCAGGCTGCACTACAGGAGAGAGTTGGAAGAGTTAATTGGAAATGTTACTTAGAAGGAAAAACAAAAGAGTAATAGGAAAGGCATCTTCGTGTGACTGAGGGCTTAACCGAAACCAGGCCTTCTCCCTCTATCCCGGCTTGGAAAACAAGGGAGTACGTGCAGGCAGCCGCCGACAGAGCGTGTGCGTGTGTTCCCCTCGGCCGCGAAATATGTAGGCAAGGCTGAGCTGCTCACAGCCGGGGGGGAAGGCTATACACTCACTCCCGCGGCTTCCTGGGGCTACACATCCTTCCTCATCGCCTGCTCCTCACCCTGCTACAGCCTGCATGGTGGTACCCAGGCCCGGGGTGCACTTCCCATTAGCACTGTGCTAGCGCCAGTCATTGCACACCTGCCGTCCCCTTTCTGTCCCTCTCCTATCTGCTGGGCACTCCTTAGCTGGAGGAGGCTCTCCGATGCTATTTTACATCATTCTTCTCCAAGCATTGCCTATCTGAATGCTCAAATGCTTGGAAAGGCAGCATACCACAGGGCAGCCTTCTTGTGATAATGGGCCAAGGAACAAGGATGCTGAGAAGATGAACGTCCTGCTTTCTGCCCTCACAGAAAATGTTTCAGTGGCCCTGGCTCTGGGGAATTCACAGCTTCTCCTACCAGGGCTTGCTAACAAGAGGCATTGACAGGGCTGGAGGAAGCTCAGGTTTCCTCTTGTGCCTTGCGTTTCTGCTTCCTTGTACTGAAAGCACAGAAGGCAGTTGTAGAACATCCCTCCAGTCATTTCACTGTTCTGCTCTGCTATCCCAACACAAACCAGTGCCAGACCTGTTTCTCTCAGCAGGACAAACCATCACCACCTTTGCCTTGCCATAAGCATATCTACAGGCCAGAAAACAACTGGGGACACAGTATGTAGCAACACATCCTAAACTTTTTGAACCGTCAAATATTAACAGCCTTAGGCACCCACACGTGTGTCACCACTGTTGCAGCTGGAAGCATCAGAAAGGTGAGATGGCCTCTCAGCCCAGGTGCAGCTCACTTGCCACAACCTCACTAATCAGCAGTGCTTCACAGACCATCATTTGGCAAAAGCTTGTATAGGAAAAAACTGCTTTTAGAGATGTTTCCAGCTACCTTCAGCCTCTGCCTGTGTAGGAATAATATGAGATCACTGGCTCAGAGGAAGTCTTGGCTTCCCCGTCAGCAGGTGGTCCTGGGAGATGGAACAGCCTGTGTGTGCTACAGCCAGGGGGATCTGGGAGCATCAAGGCACTGGCATCTGGGTAGTGGGAACATACCCAGATGAACAAATGAAAGCAAGACCCCCGTGCTTTTCTGTCTAGTGGGCTCTCCCACATGAAGAGATTGCAATTTCTGTTTAGTTTTCCCTTGAATGCTCCCTGCTCGACACGCACCATTTCAGATACATGCCAGCCACCTGCTGCCGACAGCTCCTGACGATGCTTAGCATCCTGGTTCCCAGCAGACTGCTCCATCACCACAGCAGGTCCTGGGGCAGCCCCGCATTTCCCCACTCCCACACTGTGTTCTCCCCAAGGCTGAGACCTGATGGAAAGGAAAAGCACGGGCAATGAACGGGCTGGCTCAAGCCTCTTTTATAAGGAAGGAAAAGGAGGACAAGTTAAAGGAGAATACAAAGCCTATTTTTCTTCAGAGGTGACAAAGAACATGTACATGGGTTGCCAACACTTATTCTGGAACACCAGGATGCAGGCAAACTCACTCTGACTGTCACCTTTTCTCCCAGTCAGCAATCTCTTCATCCCTTGGAGACATGCTGTGATAGCATCTTTGTGCCCCAAAACCAGCATACTCCTTCTGCGAACATGAGGGTCATACTATGAGCATATTTACTCTGTCAAATTAACTTAGGACAGAAAGGTGCCTAAAGCCCCAGCCCCTGGCTTCAGACTGGAGCAAGCTAGCTAGGGAGCAGGGAAACTTGAACCTGGAGGACAGATGTTACAGGAGAAGGGATGAGACATATGCTGACCTGAATTTCACACATGTGTCCAAAGACAGTGCAGATACAGCTGCCTTGAATCAGGTATCACACAGAATGGTTGAGGTTGGGAGAGACCTCTGGAGATCATCTAGGTCATGGCACAAGTGTGATTCAAAGGTGGCTATGAGGTGAGCTAAGAAATGGAGTAGAGGCCACTCACAGCAATACTAAGATTTTTCTTCAAAGTGTATACATGGCTGGGTAAAGAAAACTAAGGCTAATATATCTTATCAAGAGTCCTGGCTTGATTAGAACTGTATTATCTGGGGCTTCATAGTCTACAACATGCATATGGGTCATCATAATCTGTTTATCCTAGTCTGTCTTGGCTCTTCAGTTGTAAGAGAGATGCTACAGCATCATGTTCTTAGGCCTTTTTAAAACACTGAGAGCCAGACAGAGTAGAGCACCATAGGAAATGGAGGGCAATGTAGACTAAAGTGCAGTTACAGATACCATAACCACCAGCCTTGGTTTGTGAGGGAAACCCAAGGGGGGTATCATTTTGCAGGCTGTGGCTTACCGTACACTTTCATGCCATCTTGGTACCTACCTGGGCCACTAATCACCTTCTCCGGGGAAGGAAGATCTGTGGGGCACACTGACATGGTACATGAAAGATGGTCCCTGCAAATAGCTATTACACATCTGTTTGTATGTTACTGTCAGATGCTGGATGGTGGTTCCTAAGCGTAGTAGAAATAGCTTATTTATTCTCTTTGGCATTTAGATCCAGTCCCTCTTATTTCTCTCTTCTCCTCCCAACCCATAGCCCCCTCCCTCAAAAGCCAAGTTAATGCCTTCCAGATGAGGTGCTAGAAGCTGCTAATTGTACCCGGATCCATCCCGATTTGTGCTTCAGTCAGCAAGGCACCTCACTAATGGATCTGAGACTTGGCAGTGGGCCTGGGACCAGTGTCAAAGGAAATAGATGAGAGAGAAAGAAAGAGTAGAGTGTTAGAGGGAGAGTGGGGAGACCAAGAAAGGAAAATGATTATTCTTCCTAACAGCAAGAGGCTGAATCCTGATAAGGGTTTGTGGTTCTCCCTGGCAAAATTGTGTGTGGGTGGAGGAGTGTATCAGGCAGCAGGGGCTCRTTGCCTTCTCCTGGCAGAAACATGACCCCTGGCCCGGTTGGTCCTTGGCATTGCTTTTTGCTCCCCGGGCAGGCAGTGCTCTGCTCCTGGGGAGGCTCATGTTCTCAGAGCGGTGGCAAAGCAGAGCTATAACACACCTGGGCTTTATGAGCTCCTGGCCCATGTGGGGCCTTTGCTGGCTGGAGCTGCTGGAGCTAGTTTTCCTGATGTGGAGCTGGAAGAGGCTTGGCCGAGGAAAGCTGGGAAGTGGGGCCTGAGCTGTTTCTCCCTCTCATGGAGGGCATTCATCACACTTCACCAACAGCCTCCAGGAGAAGAGGAGCCAGATAGGGTGAAGAGACATGGATGAGAGGTGGAGTGAAGAGGAGAGAAAATAAGAGGGAAGGGGGTGGGAGGTGAGGGAATGAGAGAGTGAAAGCAGGCGGGATAAGCAAAGAAACAGAGCCTGAGAGGAGAGAGAGAGAACAGAAAGTACTTTAAAGGGCTAGAGGAAGAGGCAGAAGGGGAAAGGCAAGATGAAAGGTGAAGGTGGGAGAATAAGGAGATGAGGATGTAGTGCTTTGGTCTTGCCCCTGTTGAGCACACACTGCCCACGGTGCTGCCTGGGGAGCTACATCAGCAGCCTGATGGAGCTGCAGCTTCCCTGCAGCCCCATGCTCCTCTGTTT
Source organism: Rhea americana (assembly GCF_003343005.1). NCBI lineage: Eukaryota > Metazoa > Chordata > Aves > Rheiformes > Rheidae > Rhea > Rhea americana. The sequence goes on from NW_028185894.1 coordinate 303,926, forward strand.
CTGGCAGAGGGAGTGCTCTGAGRAGAGTCGGAGGGAAACAGTGCAGGTTGTCCTACCCAGGAGCCCATGCAGACTCAGGGGTGAAGAGCTTCCTATTGACCCAAAGACCTTAGGGGCTTCTCTTTAATGGTTTGCCATGATCTTCTGCAGGTGCAGGTCTGTTTCTGGACATGTGGACAACAGAGACATAAGGAGACTTGAGCAAAGTGCACAAGCAGGCAGGAGAAAGCTTGGGCCTTACCATCAGGGCCGAAGACGGCATTCCACAGCAGCATCCTAGTGATTACATAGAGGGAGCTCAAAGGCTTACGGCAACAGAGTTTTTCAGTAACTCTGCAGTTTTGTTCATTTCTCAGCACCTCCTCTTCAGCATATCTGCCTAGAGCTGAAGAAAAGATTTGTACTATATCCTTGGGGTTTAGCTTGAGGGTAGCATGAAGGAACCTCCTTTCTGTGTGCTGGAGGGCCCCAGCTTGCCACACAGTGGTTTCTCTCCATCACAAGATCCCTTGTGTTCTAATCTAGTGTATCCCTTGAGTTCTAATCTAGTGTCTTTCACAAAGTATTTTATGAAAGGGAGTTTATTCCACTCATTTTACAGGTGGAGAAAAAGAAGGTCAAAATAACACTTCCTAGGTTTATACAGCGAGCCAGGCCTGCCTGGGATAGGACTCAAAGTTCTCCATCAGAAATTACCTCATCTGATAGATCACGCACTGAAATTAGCAGACCTATCAAGTCATCAGAGAGGGAACTAAGGTCCAATGGCAGAACTGCATCAGACAAAAAATTCCCAACTGAGAAGAGAGGATGTTTAAATCCATGCTAGTGACCTGGATGGATGGGCACTTGGTSTCAATGAAGTCTTTTCATTGGAAAAAAAAAAAGGCAACAAGAAACACCTAGGTGCAAGGAAACAACCAAATGATCTGTGGCTACCAGGGCCTCAAAGGTGTGATGTGACACCTAGCAATGAACATTATAATGCTGGGAAAGATGCCCCAGGTGGAGGAGAAGTGCCAGGCTGAAAACATCACTAGGACAACTGGAAGCAACCAACTGTAATGGGAACCCAGTTGGTGTCAGCCAGTGAGGAACCATGTTAAATTCCCTTTGGCTGCAAGTCTCGTTTTCATCAGCTTTGCATTTCTTGGCAAAGATCAGAGGGAGTTTCCACTAGACTGTGATTCATTTAGTGAAATTTGATCTTGGCCAGCAGGGGAGGGAAGTAGTGAGACAGACAGACTGAAAGAAACACAGTGCACTTTGAGCAGACACASGACTGTCAGGCCTCTGCAGAAGGGGCAAAAAGAGACCTGTTCTCCTGATAGGGATCTCCACGGGCAATCTGCTGGAGAAAGAAGTAAGGAAGTAGGAGAACAAACTAATTACAGACATTGTGTGTGCTTCTATGTGTCTACAAACTGATTAGCTCATGTCTCCAAAGCATTTGGAGATGGAAACTAGTTAATTATCCTTATTATTTTYCCCCCTTTTGTGGTCCTAGTTATTTTTGGAGACTATTCTAAATACAATATGCCACCCAGGTATTGGCTGCGCCAAAGCCTGTCAGAATTCCTGATGTGTCTTTTCCTCCCCCCCCCTCCAAGAACAAAATATTCCCAGTGAGAATGATTCGTTCTTCTTGAAATAAGGACAAATCAAAGGCGGGGGGGGGGGCGTGGAGAAGAAGAAGAAGAAAAATAACATATCCCAAGCTGGTATGTGCAAATCACATGACATTTTCCTGCTTCTGTGCCTCTGCAARGCCAAAGGCAAGGTGGCTGCTTGTCTCTGCACACATCAGAGCCCCGGGATACTGGCACAGAGGATGGCCTGGTACATAGAAAACAAAAGCATAATCCCTTCACAGCTAATTGCAACACAAGTAAGACTTAGATTCATTTTCTTTCCATTGTTGTTGTCATGGGTACCMACCAGAGGACATGGAGGGAAACCTTAGTGACCTTCTGCAGTGAGRTAACCTGCAGAAGAACCTGCCCTTAAGCTTCATCTGCCACCTACTCTTCTTCTTCCCAAACTTAGTGCATGGCTTCCACGTGATGTGCAGGCTTTCTTTTTCCTGTGATCCTAAAGTTGCCTGGAGAACTAGGGAAGAAGCTGCAAAATCCGTTCACATGGAGAAGGTCACTTTGGGATTCAGGATGCTCTTACACATGGATAGTTTGCAGGCAGTCTGACAGCGGTTTGAGGTAGCCCCTGCCAAGGGAGAAGGGTGCACAGCCTGACCTGCACCTGGAGCTGTGTGGGACTGGGTCTGCTCTGAGGTGCCCAGGCCTTCTGCAGCAGTCTCAGGAAATGAGCAGACAGTGCGGGGCTAGAATTTCCTTGGTTGCCCCTTATAATTTGTGTAAGGTTTGGCTGTGGAGAAATGCCCAGCCCTTTCCTTCCTCTCTTTCCTGTTTTCACTGCCCAGGGCTACAACACTCTCTGGCCAGGTGGGAAGCCAGAATCCAAGAACTGGAGAACTGACAGTTTTTTTCAGTGCTATGCCAAAGCATTAAGCACCGGGAAACCAGACCAAGCACACCATGTTAAAATAAAGAGATAGCTGAAGACTTCCAGACCATGACAGGTTTGATCTGGCTTCTTTATTTTTTGGCAGAAGGGACAGAGGGAGGCCAGGGCAGGGACCGAGCATGTGCTGTATGTGCCAGAGGGAGCATATCTCCTCCAAGTCAGCTGTACTCTGTCTGCTTTCACACGTGGCCGCTCAGTCCCATTATGGGGCTCTGCTTTGTGGTGGCCTGAAGGCAAGAACATCTGTACCAGGTCCATTGCAATGTGATTTATGAATCCTCTCAGAGGTCCCATCTTGTTCTCCTCCTCTTCCTTTTGGGGACTTAGGGAGTTAGTTGTCTTGGGGGTAGTTTTTTTTCAAGAGCACTTCAAATTCATTTAAGGCAGGACCTTTTGATTTACTGTGCTTTGGTTTCAGGAACACAAGACTTTAAGGGGAAAAAGGAAGCTTTTTAGATTTTTGAGTAGGTGTTTCCTGTTACACTTCAGCCTTGTTGCACAGGCAGAAAGTACACTGTAGTGGAAAACCAGGACTTCTTCTAGCTGCTGGTCACTACCCAAAGCACTGTGCTTACACCACATACTGCCAGCTAAGGTTTCAAACAGCGGTGGTGATGCTGAAAATTGAGATTTCATAGCTGTACGCCTTAGCTTTACAAAAGTATCTGATAGACACAGGCTAGTGTAACTTCTCCCTAGCCTGCTTCCCTGCCTGCACACAGCCCGTGGCTGCCAGCGCAGCGGCAGGAGCTCCAACACCGTTCCCTGGAGCTTAAAAGTGACCTGAAGCAGTAGTGAGTGCCCATCCTCAGCGCATTGGCCACAGAAAAGAGAGCACACGTGAGCTGCAGGAGCTGACTTAGAGAGTCCCAGTTTTTCAAACATGAAGTCAATCCATATTGACTCTTTGCTCTGTCTTTTATATAGCATAGTGTTTGCTGAGATCTTGGATCCCAGCAAAATCAGACTTCAGGATTTTGACAAGACACAAGCAGCAGTTTTACAGATTTATAAAATAGAAGCGAATGAATATGGTGGACAGTGAGCAGTAAGGACAAACTTCTGTCCTTACTCACAGCTTCTCAAGTGRCAGAAAGGTTGCAGAAAGAAGGCGTATTGCTGCCTTTCAGCACCCCATTATTTCTGAACCTCCAAGAGCATGCTGACACAGCTGCATAAATTAGCAGTTGTGGGGTCATCTATCCAGAATGGTCCATTGCAAGCACAAAAAGGATATGAAAGACAAAAACATGATTTCCATATAACAGCCACATAACAGCAAGAATTGTAATGTGAGAGTGTAAGATTAATTTGCAAAGTGGTGAGAGGCATCCAGAGGAAGACGCTGCCCCAAGGACTGCAGGATGTGCTTCTCTCCCTTTCAGCAAGTGACTTTTTCTAACTCCAGTTCTTAAAATATTGCAATGTACTTCCAGAGCAGTTTGCCTTTCTCAGATCTGAAGTGTACGATACCAACAGAACATCTTATGGTGAATAAATCACGGAGTTAAAAATAGGGAAAAAAAAGGAGAGTAGCTGATTTTCCACACTTTGAGGAGCAGAAATTGTTTTGTTTTGTTTTGTTTTGTTTTCTTGAAGCCCAAGCTTGGTGTGATTGAAAAGTCAGATCCGTTTCTTTCTTCCTGCTGCAATGAACATCTCACGCAAGTCCAGGGTATCCTAGCCTAAAGTCTGCCATTTTTGTTTTGTTTTGTTTTCTTGAAGCCCAAGCTTGGTGTGATTGAAAAGTCAGATCCGTTTCTTTCTTCCTGCTGCAATGAACATCTCACGCAAGTCCAGGGTATCCTAGCCTAAAGTCTGCCATCTGCAATCTGCTCACCAAAACTGCACACCTTTCATAAGAGAAAAATGAAGTGTTACAGTAGAGGTAGACGGTCAGATACATACTACGTTATATAAAAAGCACATGCACGCTTATATAAATTCATCTGGGCCTCTTGGTACCCCACTGACAGTAATTCAGACTGTCCACGAGAGCATCACAGGAAAAATCTACATGGACCTTTCTACTCTGTCAGAAAACAACCAGATAAATAGAACCTTCTGTGAAAGCTATTCAGTGATAAAACACAATGTGCCTCACTACACTGGGAAATCTGAGACCCAACTTTAACAGTTAATGCCACCAAATGAGCCAAAACCTCAAGAGTAACTTTATACCTACAGTTCTGCAAACAAGGATTGCATGCGTTACCAGAACTGGAGCAACAACAGTTTCAGAGCAGAATGGGGTTGCTGACTCCTCCTAAGCAGCCTTTAGAAACCAGCCAAGATAGGGTTGCGTTCCACAAAGCACAAGTGAATCAAAAACAGAATCCACTTGGAAAAACAGTCTGTTCCTATAAAAAGCCCTGCTCTCAGACATTCTGAYCACTGGGGCACTAGCAAAAATTGAGTGCTACTCAGGACACTGTTCCAGGCACACGTTAGAGAACGGGCTACCATTCTTGCCATCCTCACTGCGAAGGGAACAACTCAGAACAGAACAGATGCAGAAAAAGGCTAGCTGGATGATCAGGGGAAGACAGTGCCTATCACAGAATAGGAGACTTGATTTATTCAGCCCAGCAAAATGCAGACTGAGAATGTCTGATTGTTCTTGGTAAACACATCAGAGGGATAAGCACCAGGGAGGCAGCAGAGCTATTTAAGCCTTAGAACAATGTTGGCACAAGAACAAGTGGGCATGTTCTAGCCAGGAATAAATTCAGACTGGAAACAAAAAGAATGGTTTAAGCCTCAGAGCTGTCAAATTCTGGAATAGCCTACTAATTGGGGTAATGGGAGAATCTCAAAACTCATTAGGATTGTTTGGAGCTTCACATTTGTGAAAAAGATTGCATTATGTGATTGCTAACAATAGCAATGGATGAGACTTGGTAGAACAGGAGATCCCTTCTAGCACTACATCCCTACTGTGAGCCACTCAGRATTGATTTCTTTCTCATGTGTCCATGTTAAGGCAGGAGAGTTGCAGGATCCTTTGCCATCCAGCCCTACGGGGAAACTGTTCACAAGCCAGCTGCAAGAAAGGAGATGAGGGGACGCTTTCTCAGATGGCTGAAGATAATGTGACAGTTCCCGCTAATGAGCTGTGAGAAGAAATGCGTCTCTTGTCCCAGGAGAGAGACTGCAGGCATCGCATTAGGCCACAGTCAATCACCAGAGTAGAAATGAACAGCAATGACAAACAGCTGAAATTCCAGAGGATAAAGCCAAGTGCAGGCATTTGCTCAATAGAGGCTTGCTTTGTCTTTTCCAAAGTAATAGAGGYTGAATGATTACCTGTGAAAATACACATATCCATTTTTGTCATTTTGGGTGATGGCAGCTCTGCACCAAGCCCTAGGATCACCTATCCCATTAAACCCAGGAAAGAGCTGCAGTGAAATGGTAGTTTTACAGTCATATACCTCCTCCTCTTCTTCAGGGGAAGCACTCCCACCCCAGATACTAGTCAGTCAAAAATATATTCCAATATATTCTAATGGAAACAATCCTGATGGTCTTTGGCAAGCTTTGGCAAACTTGACAGGTCCACCCCAGCTGAGGGGCTCAGGTGTGAAGAAAGGCATCCACGTCCTGAGGCACACACTCATGGAGGTCCCCAGAGGAAGGGAGCCTCRGAGAGAGCCTGGGGTCAGAGTGAAAAGTGAGGGCCCTGGGAGCTGAAGGCAATGCAGCAAGGTGAACMAGCTATTGAGCTGCCACATTCAGTTTTAAGTCACTGGGCTGTGCTGAATGCAAAGGGCCAGCCAAGGAGAAAGCTTGCTGGGTAAAAGGATCCTAGCATCAGGCGGAGAAAACAGGACGCAAGGGTGGCCAAAGGTGTGTGTCTTCCCTATGACGTTTCAACATACCTAGCTGAGCTTCCCTAGGGCTTGCATGTCCAAATGAGCACATGGCTTATACACATTTCATGAGCCTAGAGGTAGGCCAGCATGATTTGGGAGGGCTACATGCAATGTCTGACCTTTGGTGAGAGCCCCCACAGTGAGCTTCTTGCGGGCACATTTCACTGGAAGAGCTTATGCTGGGATAAATCCCCTTCTGGATGGGCTTATCCATCTTAGCTGGATTTGGACAGTACCTAAACAGGGGCTTACAAGCATCACCAACCTTTTATCTCCTTTATTCCCTCTCTTGAGCTGCTCTCAAACCATTTACCTCAGCATAGCCCACGCAGTTATATTCTCTCCATGCTGTTCCACTTTGAGGTTGACTGCTAAATGTAAAGAAGCAAAAAGAAGAAAAACATGATGTCAGTCCAGGAGAGAGGGTATCAATGACCCTTACATTCATTGCCCTTCCCAGAAGAAAAATCTTTTTTCTCCCTAAAAAGTGGCACCTGTGCAAAATCAGAGTGGCACATCACTCAGTTGCTCCTATTTAGTCCTTTCAACCATCTGTCATGAGTAACCCAACCCATTTTGGATCTTGGGCTCATTTAGCTGCAGTTAGATGGATGGAGAAACATGCACTCAGAGAAAGTGGCATTTCTCATCCTTGGTGACTCTTTACCTGAGGCAAAAGGGAAATGAAGAGCTGAGGAATAACTCAATGGGGACATAAGAAAGGGAATTAATGTCATAGCTGCTGGCTAACTCACAGGACTTCCATACAGGAATGATAAGATCAAGCTCTAAATTCTCTTTCTCTCGTTCATCACATGCACACACAAACACACACACACACCTCTCTTTAGGAAATTGAAAGAAAGAAAAAGTAATAATAAAATATTTTAGATGAGAGAGAAAGATTTCTCTGTGATTGAGAACATATAATGGAAACCAGCTGCCAGAGCAAGACCAAAGGCTGGTCCTGCTGGGGTTTTGTTGACAGGTCACTTTTCACAGGTACCTGCTGAGGAAGAGGGAGGGATGCTCAGGAGACAGCATGGAGGAGGAGACAGAAAGTTGAAGGAGTGCATTACACAGTGTTTCACCTCGGTGCTACCCTGGCTCCCCCTCTTCCCTCTTTCAAGAAGTAGTTGTTGGAGAAGAGCCACTATGGGACAAAATGAGAAAGTGAGCGTAAACATGGTGTGAGTGTGTGGGTGGTTCTATCTGAGCAAAAGGGGGGGGGTGGAAGAAAAGAAAGAGGAGCCCAAAAGTTCAGCACATGAAACAAAAGCCAAGACTTGCCCTGTTCTCCCCTTCCTGTCCTTCCCTGAGTCCAGACAGCTGCAATTAAGATGTAACTGATATACTGAGAGTTGCTCCCTCGACTCGGCATGCCCTTGCTTTTTCCTTTGCCRTCAGCCCACCTCGATTTGCCCACAGATATGATAATTGCCCAGCTCCAGGGCACTACAGWGGCTGCCCAGGCATGAACCCACCTATTCAGAGCCATGCCATGACTACCAGACCTAGCTAAAGCAATTTCTGGGAAGGGAAGTTTCAGCAGAGCCCAGAGCTTTCAATTCCTTCTTTCTCCATTGAATATTGCCCAYGCCATGACACTTGTGTTCACAAGGCAGTGGGACCCACCTGATACCTGCTGCCTTTGCAGCCCCAACTCCTCTGTGAGGAGTCTTTACCCCACGGGACCAGGTGCGCTGCTCTGTCCTACACCCATCTGGGCAGACTGCAAGGAGAGCCAAGACCTTGAGTGATGGGCTCAGGATCCCTCTCTTCTAGAGATATGCACAGCCCTCTCCCTGTCCCATTTATCCAATTCACAGCTTGTCAAAATCAAGACAGTTTCAAGAGGAAATGAATCTTGTGAACTGCCTGCATCTGAGCAGYGAGACTACTGATCAGTGCTTCAAGCTTGCAGAAGGCTGGAAATGTAGCTATCATTTTCTCACTGAAAAAAAAAAAAAGAAAAGAAAAGAAAAAAAACATAATAGCTTTTCAGAATGCTCCAGAAGTTACTCTGCATCAGATGACATACTCWGTGGTAGATGTTGGTATGAAAACATAGTCCTTCATTAGGCTAGCTAGACATTCAGTAAAATTTTCTGTTTCCATTTCTTTATATGAAATTCATCTTTCAGTTACAGATATTCACAACTTCAGCCTACTCTACACTCTTTATGCTCCATTTTCCCTGGTTTCTGTTCACAGTCATTAATGMAGTAGTATCTCTAAACATTTTCGTCAAAAACCATGAGCCAAATTTCCCCCAAATCAGGAATTAAGTCTACCAGTCATTGATACACACACACACACACACATTTTAGACAAGTGGGATTATGGTTTCAGCATTTGAGCTCCATGGGTTTATGTTTTTCCTTTGCAGGAGAAATTCCCAGTCCTGGAGGTCTTACTCTTTAAAACAAGGAAGAGCAGAAAGGAAAAACAGTCACAGAGAAATGAAGATCAGAAGACATCCAGGGAACAGAGCCTCCATCTCCATGTATATAGTGTTTTCTGCTTACTGAGCAGTTGAGATGCAAGTATTTACTGGATAAGGTGAGCAGATGCAACTCGCCATCAGACAAGCCACAGCTCCTTTCCAGTAGGGTTCCTGCTCTCTATCCACAGTGATGCTTCACCAGAGCTAGTGCAATAGCAGGGGAAGTTATGCAAACCTTGCTGTAGACAAAGTTTTTATGTGGACCCTAACACCTTAGCACAACACCTAGCTACATCTACAGGTCAGTGGCAGGGATATCTACCCCAATGCTCTGGAGAGGGGAAGTGTAAACAGTCTGAGGCTGAAAGGAGGGAATACACTGGTAAACCGTGGCATGGATCTGATTTTCCATTCAATACCCACATAGTAACTCAGAAGATGGTAAATTACAGCTGAAACTGCTCACTAACATTTCCTCATGGTGCTCCTAAGATGCAGAAAGATCTCCGCAGTGAGGCCCACGAAGGGGGAAAGCATGCAGCAAATGCTTCAGAAAATTGCCCTTCGCCCTTCTTCACCATACCCTTCCCCTTACAAGGGTGTCATCCCCTTCTTTTCAGTTCAACAAGTTTATGCATAGTTGGCCCAAAACAACAAAGGCAGGAGTTGCTCTCTATTTATCTGTATCACTTTTATTTCCAATAGAAATTGCAAGAAAAAATGCAAGCTCCAGTGCAAGAGATCTTTCTGCCTTGGCTCTTCCTCCCCAGCATCAGTTCAGCCAAAACTCCAGGTCCTTGCTGCAGAGCCCCCACTGTCTTCCTAAAATTGAATGGACCTGCTACTAGCTTTCATCATCAGTAAAGTGTCCATCTATTAAGAAGGCGAAATAGGATTATTTTTAGGCATACCCAGCCTAGTTGCTAAAAGTGTTAATAAAGTATTAATAATTTTTTGCAATTATGTGGATCATGGCAATACTATGACAAGATCATTTGGAATTAGCTTTCTCAAACGAAGTAGGGGAAGCTAGCTACACCTATCCTCATGCTTGCTCTTAATCCCAATCCCTTTGCAATTAATAAAACTTCAGCTGGTGTATGGGATACATGTTGCAGCCTATGAYAGTGCAGGATTCAACTCTAGGGTATCATCAGCAAGACATCCTGGACAGAAGTCAGAAGCCTGGAACTCTGTCCCCCATCAGGCCACACTGCTGCCCTGTACAGTGGCCTTGGGCAAGCTTATCCAGCTCCTCAGACCTCAGTTTCCCATCCTCTGAAGCCAGACATGGACTGACTCCTCTTGCATGCCATCAGGGCATCCTCTCCTTGGCAATTCCTTCTTAACTTCCCTCTCCTTTTAATCAGCCTCTGGATGTGGGTTTCCAGGCTCTYTCTTTCTCTCCGTCCTGTCTCCTCTTTCTCCTGCACTTCTTTGATGTTAATTGTCCCCAGCGCTGGAGCGCTCCTTGGCTGATTAAGTCCAAGAGTCTTCCCTGGTTTTGTTGACCCATGAATGGGGGCCTCTTCAGTGCTCACTGGAGTGCGGGCTCATCGCCCCTCCTCCTCCTCCCTGTTCGGTTTGATGGATTAATCTTGCTGTGTAAAGGAAAGTGGGCTGGGAGGGGAAACCAGAGCCCGGGAAAGCGGGGGCAGGAGAAAGAGAGGAGAGAGAGAGGGAGCAAGAACGGGAAGGATCTTCAGCAAATGCTCGACTGCCCTTGCTTGAAATAACACCGTTTATTGAAGCAGGTCAGGCATACAATAGCATGAGAGGAGCGGCTACTCAGATCATGGGACCCTGCGTACGCTGAGCAAGAGGCTGGAGAGGGCTTTAGTCAAGCTCTGAGAGCTGGTCTGTTCTTCCCCCAGTGTGCCCACCTCCCCCTGGCACACACACACAGACACTCACACCTCCTCTTGGTCCTCCTCTCCCTTCCCCCTCCCCTTCATGCTCTGGTCTTTTGCTTTTTTGGAAGTGGCATGGTGTGGAGTTGGTGATAATGCAGCTTTGAGAGGAGAAGAGGGCTCCAACCTGCTGCCCCCAGCCCTCTGTCCTGGCACRCAGCAGGAAGAGAGGAGCTGACCCAGCTGACCACTGACCCATCTTCCCCTTGCCTCAGCCTTGAGAATGGAGTCTGTGCACGACACAGAAGCCAAGAATTTGGAAAGATTTGTCCCTCGGTCCCAGCTGCCACTGCTCCCTCTGTCATAGCTCGGGTGTTCCCCTGGCTCGGCACAGGGTATCTGTAACACTTTCAGTAGACAAATCTGCCTCCTGCTCCTTTAAAAAAACAAAACAAAACAAAACTTGCTTATGTGGAAAAGTGAGACTTGAATGTCCGGGGCAAAAATAGCAATAGCAATCGCCCAGTGTCAACTGGCTGAGCAGGCTGCAGGCTGTGTTAAATTTGCCCCTTGCTCCATCAAAGATATCCCAGCCCAATAGATACAACCATTACCCAGGTCCTAGGTTTCCCACACCCAGGGCCACCTGTGCCCTTACTCCCAGTCTGCAGCATTCCTTTAGCTCTTCATTTCTGACCCACATGCAGATGCCTTGACCACTTCTCACCAGGGATGGCCAAACTGGGGTTGCAAGGCTAAGAGGAGGCTCACAAGTGGCTCAAGCCAGTCGCGTTCACACTGTCAAGTCACACTGGCCCTTGTACTGAGGTCCTTGAGCCTGGCAGACGATTGCAATTCCTCTTTCTGCTTTCTTCCCCTCTGTAAAATCAACCACGTCCCAAAATAATTTCTGAGAAACCCCATATGTAATCCACTCCATACTGCTTGCTTCCCCACCTCCCCAACGCCCGTGCCGGCTGATTTATGCAAAACTGCCCCAGCCCCGGTTGCCTTCATGCAGCACGCAGCAAGGCAGGCGCAGGAAATGAAAAGGCTCTCCCCGAGGAGGCTGATGTAATTTTCCAGGCTCTCGCTCCGTCTCTGTTTCCCATTCTCTCCCCATCTCTCGCTGGCCGGTTGCGGAGCGAGGCCGTCGGTGTTGGCACCGCGTCGCCTGCTTGCTGGCACGCTCCCGCAGCTGGCCTGCCAGGCTTTGCAGGGCTTACTCTCGCTTTCCAGAGACTGGAAGTGCAGAGCAGGAGACAGGCTCCCTTGGCAGCCTTCATGTTTCCAAACATTGAAAGGGAAAGAGAGAAAAGTCGGCTTCTCCAGACTCACCAAAGCCACCACCATGGTGGAAGCTGGCCAAGCCGGCCTAAAAATAACTGTCGCACTACCGGACACACGTGCTCCTCTGGGGACAACGCAGGACAGTGCACCCGGGACAGCGGGGACAAGCAGAGTGGTGAAAAATCTCCAGTCTTTTTTCTCCGTCCTCCTTTAAACAAATGAAAAAGCCTATGTTTTCCCAGAAGTGCTAGTTAATAGCTACCACGTACACCTCTCTCTGTTTATTTTAATAAATGGGATCCAACCAGTAAGACTTAAAATAGCTGCAAATGGCCTTTTCCTAGTGGGGAGTGGTGCCTTATTCCCTGTCGGCCAGTCTGCGCCTGTTGTGCTCGCGTGTGGGCGAGGGTATGTGGCGAAGGTCACGGCGGGCGGACTCGGGGACGGATGGGTGACACGCGTAACCCTGGCGAGCGTGCCTGCGTGAGCGGGGCAGCGGGGCAAGGGCGTGCGCCTGGGCCTGTGTGGCTGTTCAGAGGAGCCTTGCTGCAAGGACAGCGCAGGAAGATTTAGGAGACCCAGATGCACTTTTCCACTTGGCCAAACATGTTTCATCGGTGGGCACTGGGCTAGTCATGCAATTGCTTGCAGCCAAGATCTCCCCCTACCTCCACCTCCTCGAGACGTGAGCTCCTCAGGGCAGGGATTGCCCATTGCTCAGGCGATGGAGAGGGAACTGTGATCCTGATCCAGTCACCCAGCCATGGCTGCAACATGTAATTCATGAATGAACTAATGGGCAAATGCAAAGTGTGTGACTGGCACAGGAGTGACTGTGTAGGAACGCATTTTGCTAGCTGTGCTGCCTGCTTCAGCAGAGCTACCCAGCGTAGATGCAAACACAGCGTGCTTGTGAGTCCGTTCACCACTCAGGCACATGGGTGCCTTTACGGCAGCAGGTTTGATGGGTCACACTGGCTCCTGGCCACAGGCACCCTGTGACCACCTTGCCTTGTCTGCCATTGGCCCAGACAGCAAGTCTGGCTTTGAAAGCAACTTCTGGGCTCCCTTCCAAGTGTAGAGCAGATACGCATGGTATAATGCAGATATACTGTGCTTGTAAAGATACCTGCCATGTGTTTCTGCTTGAAATAGAGAAGTGAGAGGAGATGTAAAACCAGATGTGCAATTTGGGGCAGTCTCTTCCCTCCCCCTGTGGCCAAGACATCTCCCAGTCCCAGGTGGAGGGTCAGCCCAGAGAAAACATCCCAGGCCTCCTCTTGGCCRGAGGGTGAGGGTAGCTGGAAAGGCAAAGCTCTGTTTTACAAGCAACAAAACACCACGTCCCGAACACGCTGAACATTTCCATGGGCTGGAACAGGCTCTGCTGGMTCAGGCTGTCCATGAAGAGTAACATGCCTTTGCTCTAACCTGCGGCCTCATGAAATAGCTCTTGGGGTGAGAAAACTGATGACAACCAAAGGCAAAATAACAATCTTTGCCAAGTCTGATGGATCTGCTGGGAAACCGTGCACAAAAAAATGGCCTTCGTGTAGCAAGGGCTTGAGTGTTTCTCATCCCTGCGGAGAAGGCTTTTTTTTTTTTTCCCCTTTCAGGCAAGACAATTCAGCAAAACTGATGTGAATTCGCTAAATGTTTCAGGTGACCCAGATCTATGGGGTTTGGCACAAAAAAGTGCTCTGAGAAAACCACGTTTCAGCTAAAACAATTTGCATTGCTTTAAGGTTTTTTTTTTTTTTCATTTTTTCTCTTTTTTCTGTGAGGAAGAAAAATAGGGGTAAAGTGGGTTTGGCACAGTGAATCTCAGCCCCAGAAGATACTTATTTGTTCATCTATTTACAGTCAGGACAATCTGAACCCATTAACAGATTTAACTGAGTTAAAGCATGAACTTGAATGCAGAAAACAATATTACCCATCATTGTAAGAAAGGCTAGGAGGCAAAATCCAAATAATTGATATCATAAATCCTTCAGATCATTGCAGGACATTTGCCACCTCAAAAAAAAAGGAAAAAAAAAAAAAAGGCCACTTGCTTTATGTGTTATTTTTGAGGCATAACTCTGGACACTCATGYTTGAAAATGTTAATGTATAAGTTGAGGCAAACACAATTTGGCGTTTGTTCTGCTCCTGAGGTATTTCAAAGTAACTGCCAGATCTATAAGATCTGTGAGAAACTGCTAAGTGCTAAAGCTCCAATGAATGATGTTTTAATTTGGTCTGAGGGCTCTAAAGAACATCTTGAAAGACTTAGACAAGTCTGAAAGAGAGTATGAGAAAGAGACTTAAAACCAAACTATAAAAAAGCTATATCTGATGTAATAAGTTATTTAAATGAGGCATAAATTGAGCAAAGATGGCTTAACTGCTAATGTGAATAAAATGTTGAAATGTTTAACTCCACAAAACAGAGCAGATCTGTGGCAATTTATGGAGATGATAAGCTGGTTTTGACAAAATTCATTCCAAATGGGCAGGGAGGGTCTGATTTTGCAAGGTGGTGAGCAATTTTTTTCCTCATCCAGAAAAACACTTAAACACATGCTTGGCCATGCTGGCTTAGCATGCGTGCTTCGGGGGCAGGATGCTACACAGCATGATATTCAGAGAAAGCACATCAGCCAGAGGAAAGATTGCTGCAAGATCCTTTAGCAGGGACTCAAAAGAGTCTGTCAGGGAACCCTGATTTCACTTACCCTTTACATCTATAAAATGGAAATAATGTTTTTTTYCCCCCCACAGCTCTACGAGAATAACATCTACCACTAAACAAGTTTGCCAAGATATTGAGCAACAGGGGCTCATTAGTTAGGGGCATTTGGGATACAAAATTCAGACAGTAAAGTTAGGTAGCTGCTGCCATCTCTGCAGGGAAGGCAGYGTTTCCTGGAGGCAGGTACCTGCTGCCTGTACAGCCAGACTGCCTTCCCGGGCGAGCGGGAACATCATCACCCTCCAAGAAGWAAAGTGAATTCAGAGGCCCAGCCTGGGACCACGATTACTGCTGCCCCTCTCCCGGAGATGAGCCGTCACTGCACTGCTGGTGCTGACGAATACCTAATACAGACCACATTAGCTCCACTAGCACTGCTATCACCTCTTTCTCCCAAGTTCACTCCCGGCTTACCACAGTCCCTTTTGTCTGAAGGCTACTTTTCACTTAAAAGTGAGTGCGTATTCATATGAACAAGACAAAGAGAAATAACTTGTCTTCTAAGAATGAGCCTGCAGAGCAGGCAAAAAAACAAAAACCCCAAAAATAGAAAACAAATCTCCCTTGTTGTATTGCTTCTAGTGCTTACACATATTGGGGCAAGAAAGCATTTTAAGAACCGACAAAGTCTTGCTAACAGAGACAACCCTCCCTCTGTCCGTCTCCCTAGCTGCCAGGTTTTTCTGAACTTGTTTGCTTCCCAGCATCCCATCACAAAACCATCTTCTCCCTCTCACCCCCTGCCTAGCCTTCCCAGCCCAGGTTGTAAAATAACGAGTTTCTTGTTATTCTTGTTATTGCTGAATGGCAGAGGTCTGGAGTCCTGTGAAGAGAAGGAGGCAGCCTAATTAGGGAAACGAGAGCCATCCTTAATGAGCACTCCTGACTAGGTGGGGTTTTAAAGAAAGAGGAGGGGGCAGTGGGGGAGAGAGGTCAATTCGTACAGCTTTCTCTTTCCTACCCCAGCTCCCCGTCCACCCCTCCTCCCTGCAAACCTACCGCAGTTTGGGGTCTGACAAGAGGGTCTTATTATTATTATTATTATTATTACAATATATTCTGTTGCCTGACTTCACAGGGGATAACTTTGTTTCCACTCCTTTGCTAGTTTTGTTCTGTGAAGGTATGTCAAGTGTTAGACGGTTCCTGTTCCTGTACCTCCTTGTGGGTACTCAGGCGTCCTTTTTGGGTGACAGCTCATGAACGTAGGGGTGCCTGAGCAGGGGAGGAGCAGCCAGTTCTACCAAAACTGTTTGTCACCCCTGCAGAAAGGCCTGGTGGATGTGCAAAACATGCTACGCCTATGCATTAAGCTGCTCCGTATTCATGCTCTGCAAGTTGCCAATACTGTGCCATTTGTGTTTTATCTGGGCAGTCTAACCAATGCTGATGCCTGCACATATCTGATTGAAAACTGGATTAGAYTTGAATGGATGGTATGCACCGATGCAAGAGAAGCATCTTTACAGCTAAGTCTGTGAGGACCCATATTTGCTCTTAACAGACAACTCTGCCATTTGGAACCACATTGCAGTGAGCCAACAGCATGCCAAGACCATTAACGTTTGAGACTTAGCTCTGATATCCCATAACTCAATATTAGATGTTTGCTACAGTCTACCTTAGTACACATAAGCCTCTCTGAGTTCTGAGTTCATCTAGTCCTGTATGTACGTTGGCATGAGCTGAAAGCCTCGTGTGTGGAAAATCAATTGCACAAAATTTCTCACTCCTCACTCACCCGCCTGAATTTCTCGCCTGTTCTGATTTCGTTTGCTGGGGCCACTGCAGCCAAGCTGTAACCCAACGCCCTGGCTCTCTCTAAGACTTCAGCCCTTGGCATCTGTCTCCATAGGCTGGGCTCCTCTCTAACTCCTAATGGGAGGGAGAGAGTGGAAAAAGCAGATTGCGAGGTACACCCCATCACAGCAGACAGCAGCGAATGTCTGCTGAGAGCCTGATGCCTTGTAGTGCCCTGGGAGAGGCTGCAAGAGCGTCAGGCTGAGAGACTGCATTTCTGCTCACCAGCCTTGTCCTCCTGCATATGCCCCAGGCCAAAATTAGGCAGTTACCTCCAGCAATTCCTGTGATGTTATTTGCAACAATCTGTCAGAATCCATGCCCAGTTAAATCAGCACATGCTGAAATGCTTAAATAGGCTTCCAAGGAGCAAACTTGCAGCCAGAAGTGTGGGAGGAATGTAGTCTGACAGAAAGGAAATAAGCAGGGAACATTTTACCCATAAAAGCACTTTGCTTTCTCTTTGCTTCATAAATCAGCTTTCTCTGATCTCATCCAAGAAAAGGCAGTTAATTCCCTGCTTCTCCCTGCCTGGGAGATGTACTCTTTTCTGTATTTGGATCTTGTCTTGGAGAAATTAAGAGACCTAATTGTTTCCACTACGCTCTCCAAAACTAGGGAACAAAACAACATCAGGAATGAAGGCCGTGGGCCACACCTCCCAAGGTGCTCCGTTCTTGCGTTTCTGATGGGAGGCGGTGGGAGCTGAGCACTTGCAGGATCTGCAGGAATCAGGTCACTCGTGCGAGTCCCTGAATCCACAGCCAGCCASCCACCCACCAGCACCCAGCCTCAAAGCTTTTGGACCACCTAAGGCCAGGTGGGACCTGACCAGGAACTCCTTACTCTGCCTGGGGAGAAGTCACTAATGTGGTAGTCCCATAGACTCTGCTGGGACCAGTCAGTTCTTGCAGCTAATTATTCACCCAGAAAGAGCAAAACATTCACACAATCTGCAGTGTGTCAACCCCAGAATAAAGATCTGTACTCAGAAATCCTGATTCTCACTCCCCTGTACTGAGCACTGAACTTTCCTCTAAGCCTACAAGAAATGCTGCCTTTTATTAGATCCATTTCTCTTCTCTGTTATGGCTTGAGGACTCCAGGGCCCCACTGGACTATAGTTTGAATTCATTAGCACTTTTTTGCAGGTGAATTTCTTGGATTAACAAGAAAGTCTTGGCAGAAGAGCCAGTTTCTTCTATTCCTGCTGTAACCTGCAGGCTTCTTAGATTGTGTTCTAGCAAAAATGACTGCACTTGTTCAGAGTCGATGGCCTTGACTTTACTGCCACCTATGATGACCAAACAAGCACAGGCTTGAATAGTAAAAACTGATTCAACTTAATCTTCACTGCTTGCATTGCTCGTTCTAGAGAGAGGACCCAACCTGCATTCCTGTTATTTTTCTTCGGTTTTATATTAATTTCCCCCTTGCAGAATGTACTCCACCCTATGCACTTCCTGGTCTTTCCATGGGGAAGCAAAAAAATAAAAGAAAACGGGAGGAGAATGGGGACAAGAGCATTTTTGAAGTGGTGGTATTTCAAAATAAGGCTTTAAAAGCCAGTGGTGCTAGGCAAGCATTTCTAAACAGGTGAAAGGCTGAATTACAAGCTCAAGGAAATGTGTACCTGGCAGGCCTTGAAATAATGGCATCAGTCTCTTAAGCTATTCCCCAACAGCCGTTTACCTGGCAACCTGGAACAAGGAGGAATATGGCTTCCAGCTTTGGAATACAGATTTTGATTACAGACTGTGCAAGCAGTGCCAGCACATGCACCGGGCAGGGGGCTGGTGGCAGACTCTTGTGGACCTGGCAGTAACTCCTGATTTCTGAAGCTCTTGGTGGACATTTGGCCACCAGCGCAAGCGCTGGAGGATGCACTCCCAGGGGAGTCTGGAAGCAGGGCCTGAAGTTGCCCAGTCCTCCCTGCAGCTCATCGCCTTCCCTTTGCGAGCTCGCGGCTGCAGGGAGTAGCTGGAGGGGAGCACTTACTTCCTCCAAAGTAGTTCCTGACAAGTGGTACATGGTTAGATTTTGCCCCATTTGTGCCCTTGAAGCCAGAAAATCTGTGTCTCTAAGTCTCACATGTCTATGCCCTAAAGTCAGAGGCTCCACCAGGGTCAAATTATTGCAGAGGGCATTGGCGCCCCAGGCTTTCAAAAACATTTTGTTGTCCCACAGGTGGCCTGACGTTAACACGACAGTCAGGATCCTCCTTGACCCCCTTGACTCTACCGTGATGCTCAGACACCTAGTCATGCTCCTGCAAAGTTGTGTGCACAAACCTACTTCCTCTGGCAGCTTGCTGAGACCTCTCGTGCAGAGCTGTGCTTATCATCTCTTTGGAGAGGCCCATTAACAGTGTTAATACCCCAGACCTTTGTTAAGTGTTTGTTTAACAGGAGAACATTTACACAGCTTGTGGGGAGGGATTTTAATAGAAAATTAAACCACTGTTGCTTCCTCATCCCAGTACAGTTGCCAGGCCTCTCTCTTTGCTTCCCTACCCTTTCCAGGCTTTGGCAATGCCTATGAAAGTCTAGAAACTCTCTGTTACCAGCCAGTTTCTGTCCATTATAACTAGAGAGAAGTGTGCTGAGTGTACTGTTCACTCTAAGGAAACTTTATGATTGTGGCTGACCGTCCCTGAAAGTAAGTTGGCATATTGTGCTTTAAAAATGTAACAGATCGGGCATATGTTGTTGGCAGTAGTTCTGTGGGTACACTGTGGCATGAGAGCCACAGGTTTGCCATGGCTGCCTTAGGGGGAGGTGTACCACCATGTGGGACCCCCAGCAAACGTTCCCCATTCTTTGCAAACCGAGAAGATGTGGCAGTCAGAAATTGCTCCGTTACATACAGAGAAGTGCCACCAGGCTGAGTGCACCGGATTCAAGAAGAGAAACGTAGAGCTGAGTCTTCCACACCTTGGTAGTGCTGTAAATCCTAGTCTAGTGGCCATATCCATAGCCTCATAGGGCTCTAACAGATCGCTGGTGTCACTAAACACGGGTCCTGCGTTCATAGAAAACATTTCTTAAACTTGTGTCCGTGTTTCATTTTCTAGGGTAGAACATTTTGTTGGCTATATTTTTCTACTGGACTTTTTTCCCCCAAGGAAAAAAATCCTCAAGGCTCATTTTCTCCCCAGCCTGCAATGAACCCAAAAGGCCCAACCTCAGCATTTTTCACAAAGTGTAAGCCTTGTTTTGCAGCCAGCCTAGGAGGGAGTGGAACTAGTGTGGCATGTGTGGGTGGCTGGGGAGGCAGGTGAAGGTACGTGTGGGAGGCTGCACATGCACAGCAGGTGCACAGAAGTGTGAAAAGAGGGAAAGCATGGATGTCACAGATGCTTATAAGTATGATAGGTTTGCAGGTGTCTGTGCAAGGGGTGTATACACACACACACATAGAAACATATACATTTCAGTGAATATTTGTCTGAGAGGAGCTTGGCTGTGAGGGTTTATATAGACTTGGGTATGCAGAAATGCTCCCTAGCTCTTCTGTAAGATTAAAGACTTGGCAATAGAARGGATAGGGTCATTGAAAAGCCTCATTTTTACTTTTGAGTTTTTCTGGGGGACTGGGCTGTAAGGAATTTCTAAGCCTCCCTGTTGTACCTGCATGTAGACCCTGTTTTGCTTTATAACTTGCCTCTGCTCTTATTTGCTATTTCTTCCTTTCCTCTTGCTGGCTCCCTTTTTGTTATTCCTTCTTCTCACATTTCCTCCCTCTGCCTCTTTTTAAAATTTGCTCTGCCTCCCTTTCATTCCTCACTTCTGTTCGCTCCCTCCATGCCTCCCCTCTCATTCCACCTCCCTCCACTCCCCCACCGTGGCTCTCCATCATGTCCCGTCCCATAGCTCTCCAGTGCCACATTCTTCTGCCTTCCCTTCTCTCTCCCCCTCTGCTCGGCCTCTCGCCCCACTTCTCTCTCCCGTTTCCTCACTCCCTTCTCTCTCTGAAATAAACTTCCCCATGTGAAGCTCCTGGCTGCCGTCCAGCCTCCAGTGAGATGAAGGGGTCCCTGGCATACGCTCAGCTCTATGCTCCACAGGGCATTGTAACCACTGGTACCAAGGCTATAAAATCTTTAGTGTCGCTAGGAAAGATGACTGTAAATTCTTCAGAAGTCCCACCATGGGTGTAAAGCTTTCCCCCTCCTTTCCYGGGCCTCTGTGAAAGGGGCTATGTAGTAAAACAAGGGGCTCACTCCTCCCCTTTGCTACTGCTCCAGCTCTGATCAGTATTTCAGCAGAGCATGGTTCTCCCTATTGACTTCAAGAAGAGATTTCAGTACCCTGCGGAGCAGAGAAGCAGTTCTCGCAGATCTTGGTCACTTAGGTATTTGACTTTATAAACATGATTAAAAATGCTAAGAAAGCGCTGAAGAGCAGGAGGCCTCCCCTCTAACTGTTGAGCAAACAGAAACACACGAAGCATTGTTCGGCTCTGAAAGACAAGCGAGCCTCAGGCCAGCGTGGGAGTGGGGCAAAGCAGACAGTGCATTAAAATAGCTTAATTCTCACATATTATGGATTTGCATAAAGATCTTTAAGATTTTTAACTAATTTCTGACTTGAAAAATTGCCAGTATATCTTCTCAGGGGCATTCAGCAGGGAGTTCTGAAGGGCTTGGGAGAGATGGGCCAGCTTACAGATTTGGGCGCTGAGGATCTGTGTAGTTAGCAGGAGTCAAACCTGTTTATTTTCAGTCCAGTGGGTAGATGGGACTCAGATGTGCACACAGAGCRGGGCGTTAGAGTAAAACAGGCCATAATAGTTTTTTTGCATAATTTTTCTGGCACTTGGCATAGAGAGAGGGCGCACAGGGCTTGMACATGAAGAGCCATATGGCAAAAGTGTTTCTGTACGGCCACAAGCTGGTCAGGCTCTGCATGTCAAGCACAAGACACACTACTGGCTCCCACCTCAGCAGAGGGAATTGTATGTCACATCTTGTATCATGGCCTGCTTGCCACTCTCTGACCCTGTGGGGTAGACATGGGCTAGATGTAGCTGGGCAGCCCAAGCTGCACCAAGGGACCAGCTGTGCTGGAGCACCAGCACACCGACAGGCAGGGGCCTCTGTGCAGRGCCCAGCAATGTCAACCACTGATGACCACTGAAAACCAGGGCTGTGTAGCCAGCTGGGGCAGGTCTAGGAACAAGAAGCAGCAGAGAAACCAAGCTGATCAGAGAAAATACAGCAAGACGCAACAAATCCAGCAGAAGGGAGCCTGAAGTGTCTGTGTGATTTTTGTTTTCAGTCTGAAAGACTTGGCCAACCTGCAGATACCAGGCCTGCTCTTTCTAATAGGTCATACTTTTGCATACAGCAAGGGTAGTATATTCACTGCAGTTTTTAGTCAGTGCTGGAGCTAAAGAACCAATCTCCCACTTCTTTACGCCATGGCACAAATTCATTTCATAAGACGGGGGAAAACAAATCTGTGGCATTCGTATTCTCATCAATGACTGTCCACCATGCTGCTGCTATTCAACATAAACGGGAAGCGCCAAGGCAAAAAAATAGGGAGCTTTGTTATTGGCCTGGCAGGATGGTGTGCGTAGGGGTGCCCAGCATTGCAGTGGGGGAGAGCGGGAATGTGGGGAATGGCAAGGGGCTTTGATAAAATCGTCTATGTGAAAAATAGTGGAGAATTTTGTAGGTAAGGAGTGCTGTGAAGCTGGCAGAGCCTTGTGGAAGGTTGTCCAGAGCACCTGGCTCTTTGGTTATCATTAGAATAGCAAATTTGCTCAAAATGGAGAAAAGAATTTAGTGGAAGTTGCACAGCTCTTTTGTTCTGTGTCTCCCTTTCACTTCCCCTTGCCAAGATCTGCTCTGCACTTTTTCTGCTGAAGAGCTGCAAAGCAGTTTTCTACCTACCCACTTAACTGCAAACAGCTACAGACTGCTCCTTTCATCTTCCTTTGCAGTCTTCTCCTCCTGGGGTGCTTTAAGCGTAGCCAAGCTTCCTCTTCAGTTATTGTTACCTCCACAGTGTCTCYGGAGTGGTCAGCATTGCTGACCTATTGTTTCGACAGGATCCTGCGGATCAGCTCCATTTGCTCAGCTGCAGCACCCCCTCAACACACCAGCTCCTCCCAGCCTGCCAAAACCTGATGCATTCAGTCCGAATGGAAGTGGGCTTGAAGGTGTCCTGTATCTTACTTTGGAATAGGTGGAACTGTTCAGTTGGTGCTCCGGTCATTGGCTGTCCACGTCCTGCTAGATACAATAACAGACTGCAAATCATAGGATTTACACTTTATTCCCAGCTTCGCTTCTTTTCAAAGGGTGATGTTTGGTACCTAGCCACGTCCTGCTCCATGCCTCAGTTTCTYCATTTGTAAAACAAGGTTAAATGCTCTGACTGCCTTTTGTAACTGCTTTCATATTTACTGATGAAAAGGGTTAGCTATCTTACAGATGCATATTCAATAGCCTCCTTCTCTAGATGACTCACTAGAGTTTGAAGTTGAGATGTCCAGATCTGAAAAGTCCTAGGTACGACAATCATCTGGGCCAAAGAGGGAGAGACATGTACTTGAGTATTAATATCAATTCCTGTCCTCTGTGAGTGAGCAAGGCAAGGGCAAGTATGTCCTCTCTCCTATTGAGTTTTCCAAGTACAACCAGAATTCCCCATAGCATCTCCCCACTCATAAGAGAAACTTGTCCCCTGCCCATCCCATGCTGCCTGCCATGGGTGCTGTCGGTGTGATGTCTGGGAAGTGGTGATGCCATGTACAAACCTGCAGCACAGGGTTGGTGGCATGGGAGACAGACAAACCAGTCTGCAGCCTGGACTGGTTGGTGAGGCCCTGTCCTACGCCCGAGTAACTGTCCCTCGGGTGGGGGCACCCGCAGCAGAGACCAGAGCATCAGCTAATCCCATGAGACAAAGGAAGCCCTCACGGATGAGTGGAGGGGTCACAGGGCCACGGCAGGAGATGTAGAAGGAAATGCCAAAGGCAGACCCCCGGCCATGCCTGCCAGAGTGCCCTCGGAGCAGGCAGTGAGGCCCGAGGGGCAGACTGATGCTTATGGGGATGCGGGGTCTTTCTTCACCTGCTGCCCTGGGCCAGCTCAGACAGTATATGACTRACTCCCTGGCCTTGGGGTGTCATGCAGGGTGACAGCCTTGGGCATGTCACATGGGGCTGGTGGCCTTGGGACTGGACGTGGTGGAGGTGGCGAGGACCAAGGGAGGCTGGCCTATGGAGCTGCCCCACCGTTTAGCCCAGGACACAGTCTGAGCTGGGCAGAGCTAACACAGGAGGAATAGAGGAGCTACAACCTATACCCTTCTTCATTCTTGCAGCTTATCCAGCTTTCAAGCTCTCTATAAATGCTCCCCCAGGACAGATAATTTGGCCCCCACAGCACACTGAATCTGCCAGAGAGAGAAGGTGCAGGGCGCAGGCAATTCAGGTGGCAGCAGCATTAGTTCAGAGTCCTCCTGGTGGCTTGAAACCCTCCAAAGCACATTTTTCAATAGGCCACCAAAACAACCACTAGATGTTTAACGACTTTCGATCTCTCCTGCCCCCAGACTGCCTTTGAAACTGTGACTCAGATGCCAAAGTCCCAGTAGCAAAGTGGCTTTTTAATGACATGATTCTAGCTCAAATTCCAGGCACAGGGGGAGGCTTTGACACTGCTGTTTGTTTTCTTACTGGAGAAGTTCAAGAGAAGCTCAAGGCTTAAAAGCAAACCCTTGAAAGCAAAGCATTCCTAATCACATAAAAGTGTCTGTGCAGGCTGGGACTGAAGAGGGGGCTTGTGACTTTAATCTTTGCATATCCCTTTCTTTCTTCAAGCATCTCTCCCTCTCACAGACAGACACACAGACACACATGCACATGCACACAAAACTCTCCCCAACACCAATAGTATAATCCTCCAGGAGAGCAAAGCAGAGGAAGAGGAGGAGGAGGAAGCTGGCCCGCCTGCCTGCCCCCATGCTGAGCCCGAGCAGACTTTGTGAGAAAGCTTCTCTCCATCTGCAGCCCAGCCCGGTGGGAGTCAATTAATTCTGAATAACCTAAACTGACAGAGGTATTTGCATTCACAACCTGACTGATGACCGTATAAAATTGATTTATGAATTGAAGTACTTTCCCTCCCCTTATCCCCGATTCAAGCCATAATTGATTATACGTGCTGCAGCGAAATTAAAGAAAAGAAAATTAAAAAAAAAGAAAAGAAAAAAGGGGGGCCCCACAGACACTGCTCTATATTCTCAAGGTTTCCCGGGATTAGCCGATCTATTCATCACTTATTTTTTTTATTTAAAAAGTTGCTTCCTTTCCCCTCTCCATCAACTTTCCCCCCACCTTTATCCCTGCCCCTAGCCACCACCTCTCAGCCCAAGAGGCAGCACAGCGAGTTGTACCTCGGGAGAGAGAATGGGAGATACAGTACCCCGTGGCACACCAACAAGATTCCCACAACACGAGGGAGAACAAGACGATCTCAAACTTGACACCCTTATTCCCAGGGCAGAACAGACCCCTTTTAAAGGACAGCCTGAACTGGAAGTCCTCAACCCAACAGTGACAGAAGTTTACGCTTAACGTGCTGCCTTGCAATTGCCCCATTGCAGACCTTTATGGGGTGGAGACTTCACTTTGCCCTTCCATCCCATCATCTCTAATAAGACAGTGCTTTTTACCTATCCATGGAGAAAGGCTTTGCTAGTGGGCACTGTCAGGAATACAAGAAAAGCTTGACTAGATCAGATCCCAGGTTCATTTGCCCAATGTCAAAAGGAAGCGCAAGAAATCTTGCTGGAAGCAGTTATATGATACAGCTTCCCCTGCTGAAACTTAATATTTAAATACTGAGCTGAACCCATAAGAACTGATAACCCTTTTAATTTTTTTCTTATTATCCACTTACTCATCCCTATCTATTATCCTAACTTTCTTATCTACTTACCATATTTCTTCCCATTCTGCATATGGGAACACAGAGGAGTAGAGCAGTGGTGGGAACAGACCAAAACCATACAGCTAATCCAAAACAGAATCGCAGGCAGAATGTAGCTCACCTAATTACTAGTCCTGCTCTCTTTTCTCTCTGTCTGTTTCTAAACACTTCAAAACCATTTTAAAAAGAAGAAAATAATATATCCTCTCATTTTGTTTTCACTTGAGTGGAAAAAAACAAATAAAAAAATCGATTAAACTCATATCATGTATGGTTTCATTAAAAAACATTTGCTTACTGTGCTCTGTAAGGCTCATGGAACCCATGAGCATGTAGCTCCAACACTGTATCACTATGTGCAGTTGCAGTGCTAAGGGTTCCTTTTGTGTTAAGGGAAACTAAGGTACAGGAAAATAATCAAAACAAGTGTTTCAAACAGTTGGATACAGAATCGCAACGTCATCTGGTGCCCCTCTGATGCAAGAAGAAAGGCCATGATCCAAGTGAATCAAAGCTGGGATTTTTAGTACGCCCATCACTAGTGTCTACGGGTCCAAAGAGGAGAGCTCATTCATTTCAACCTCCATAAAGTTCCTCTCCTCAGTTTGGACAATGCTGAGCAAAGGAACAGAGCTCAATGAATAAACATCGAATGAGGCCACTTTCCTCAACTGTTTAGAGAGGCTTGCAGCAAGCAGCTCATGCAGGGACATTCACCTGGCAGAAGTAGCACTGGCTGCAGCGCTCAAGGGGAAACTGCTTTGCTTGCTGCCAACAGGCCTTACGAGAACCACAATGGCTTTAGTCAAAGCTCTGCTGCCCTGATGCCTATGAACAAGACATTAACTGGAAGAGAAATGCAAGGTGCATGGATAGCTACAGGGATAGCCCTGGGCAGGGTCCCAACTGCGCCTCCCCTGAGGCTGCCTCTTGCCTTCCAGTCATGTGCTCCCCACCTCACGCCTTTGTCCTTAACTAAACCTTAGTTTTCCAGGTGTCTAAACCCACTGTGTTGGGGACAAAGGAAAGCTGGGGCAGGGGGACTCTGTGTGTGTAATTAAAGCCAAAAGCCCTACATGGGTGCTAGGAAGCAAAAAGTGAACAGGTGCCTCAGATCCCTGCTGGAGGCTGAGGGTACGCTGAAGCCTTCAGAAAAAAAAATGGGAAATAACTACGAAAATCCTTGTGACCCGGAAAGCAGAGTTCCACATTCCAGGAGTTAGACTCTATGTAGAATAAAGTCCGTATCTGGGCAAATGCCTTTCTGTTTTAGCCTGGGACCTTGCTTGGRAAAAAGCTGCATATCGCCTTCAGAAGTTTAGAAGCCCCTGCTCTTGGAAGATGGWACTATAGACCTATAGCCACCTCACCAGTTAGATCTGGTTTGAGATGCAAAATCAGGCTCTGTGGTAGCCTCTAGTCCCCCTCTTGGTTGTGAGTCTTGCCAAAGATTTCCAGTGCAGGTAAGACCTATTTCACGTTGAGGTGACATTAGAAGCAAATGTGTTGTGCTGGCCCTAGAGGGGTTTGTCAAACCCCTCCACCTGCCTGCTAGGATGAACATGCCTCCTATTTTGTGCAGCAGTGGCTCCAGTGTCCATTGAAGCATGCTGATGTGGGCTGGCACATGTTGAAGCATCTGCTTCCCCTGAGAGCCAACGCCAGTATATCATAACAGTTCATAACAAGTCCCATGCCCTGTCAGAATCCCTTCTTTCCACCTTCAAAGTGACTCCCCAGGTGCTGTCTCAAAAGTACAATCTAGGTCCAAAGTTAATTTGTGAGAGTTTGGCCCCTAATTGTCCGAAGTGCCACCAAGATAGGCCAGCACAGCCTGTTAATACCTGTCCAAATTAATCTAATGAAGAAACACTGTCTAAAGCTTGAGGTGGTGGCAGCAGGCAGTCCAGAGGCATCTAGCAAGTCAGTATAAACCAGAGGTTGTAGGTACACCTACACCAACATGTTACCTAGTAGCTTGAGAATGTCATCTCTGGCTGCCTGCTGTTGGGCTTTTGTGCTGGAGTGAGTCACTGAGTTTTGAGCAGGCAGTGCCGAAGGTGGAGGTGGCCCACAGCCTTGGCGGAGAAGGGCACYGTCTGGCACCCACTTCTGCCCAGCTGCCTCCTGCCTCTGCTGCAAGGAGCACTGCAGGTGGCAGCCCCCCAGAAAGCATGTGAGCAGGAGGGATGCCGGCCTATATTTGCATCCAAAGGCCGCCATGTCCTGAGTGCTAAATTGATGGACAAAGAAGTTAATCARGGAGTCAGAAAGGGCAACCTGAAGAGGAAAGGCAGCTGGGAGTGTGGAAGCAGAAATCAAGGCAATTAGTAGGAGAAAAGAGGAAYAGTTTTGCATGCCTTTCCGCATGGAAAGAACAGCACAGTATTATCTGAAAYTGAATTATTTTTTCTGCCAGTTGAGAGAGAGCAACTACAAGGCTTGAGCAGATGTTTCCACCCGGAACCACAGTGCATCTTTCTTCCCACACCAACCAGTGACCCTTCTGTGAACAAAATGGCAGCTCACTGAAATTACACAGCACACAAAATAAAAGCAGTGCTATCCCCACACATACCCTGACAGAAAGGGCTAGGGGCTTGTTATTATATATGTGATGCGGTAACATGTAGGAGTACCAGTCATAAATTAATACTGCATTGCATGAGGTGCTGCACAAACACAGATTTAAAGATGATCCATGCTCCAGTGAACTCGCAACACAACTATTACAGGCAGCAACAGGTCAGTACAGCCTGTGGCCACGCAGGCATTTTTGAACTGTTGTTCAGAGTACAGACTAAGGTCATGTTCCTTTGAAGCTGTGTCAATCTTTTTTCCTGAGCTCACTGGGAACGCAGGCCAAACCCTGGTGACTGTGAGATGAACCAAACCTCATCTTTTGAAGATGGAGTGAACTGAATTAGCAGTTGGTTCTTCCAGGCATAGAGAAGACAACAAGACAATCCATGTAACTAAAAGAAAAAAGAACAAAACAGAAAATTTTCAAAAAATATTAATAAATGAGTGTACATTTTTACTTCCTCTTTTCACTGCTCCTTTTTAAAAAATCCTTCTCTTAAGAACTGCTTTTCAGAGGACCTGTTAGACAACTCATTCTCCTTTAACAGTACAAATTGATTAACTGCCTTCTAATGCCATTAAATCACACCAGCAGAGGCACTAGTTACCTACTGGATCAGTACAAGAAGGTCTAGGGGCTCTGAGCTATGCCCTCAGGTCCAACAGTATACCCAGGGCTGGCACTATTCTCTGCACATTCCTGTTCCTGATTCTTAAAGAAATCTTCAGAGTTAATCATCGGCTCAAGGACTGCAACAGCCAAATAGTGCCAGACAAAAATCTGCTTACTGCAGAGAGATCTCCCTGCTTTGCAGGGAACCTCTGCACTAACTATTTGCCTGCTGCATCCAAGTAAGCAACTGAAGAGGAGTGGTGGGGCATCAGCAGCAGGCCTGCTAGGAGGGCAAGGGCTTCTCCTGAACCTAGGGGGGATGTACTGGCACTAGCCATGGAAAGAGTAGGCCAGATCTTAAGGGCCACAATTAACTTGTGTAATTTGCAGCAGCCCCTAGACTGCTCTCATGGTGCAAGAAAGCTGAAGTTATTTGTAACCAGTGCTCTGCCTATCCCACCTCAGTGGATACCTTCTCYAGCACAAACCCAGTTCGGTCAGGGGTGGGCATTAACACACTTCCTTCCACATTTCTCCAGCCGGCCATTAGCCTTGCTCAGCAAGCAAACTTTTCCATATTTATTGTCACACATAGGAGGTAGCATGAATACAGCATCTGCTTAGGTGGGGTCAAAACAAAATAATATATTTATTTCGCCAAGATGTCGAGGGGCCCGGGACTGGCTGAGCCCATCCTTTTTTGCATAGAGTCTACTTGAAATACAGAGACAAAAGGCTATGTGTGACAAGAAAGTGGCTGTTGGTCAGATACAAGTCATTTAGCTCAATATAAGGGTAATTGGGTGTCATTCTAGGGTCTTTATAACACAAAAGATCAGACTAGATGGTCTAATGATCCCTTTTGGCCTTCAGATCTATGAACTGATTCCCCATCTTTCAAGCACTCAGTTCCTTTCGAAAGCTGGGGTGCAGACTAGGTATAAAATATCAACGATGTCCTGCAGCTCCAGTCCTGTTGTGCTTCTGCATGTTTGATAGCTATGCTGTTGCCCCACTGCCTCAGGAGCTTTTATTTTCTTCCCTACACTTGCCCATGTCTGGATGTTTCTGTTATTAAATTCCACAGTGACGACCCTGGATAAAAGCAGCAGGTTTTTATTTCTTTGCAGCTGCAAATGTGCGAGCACTTTTATCAACAGATTGTGTCTGCAAATGTCACAGCCAATGCGGCATTTTGACATGACTCAACCGAAGCATAAAAATGCCTCCTGGATCATATTTTGTCTGCAATATTGGTATATCTTTGTGCAATTGGCTTTATAACAAAGAAAAAAAGATCCCGCCCTTCTTCAAGTAAGTATCTGAACGTTGCCGGGAAGGAGAAAATACAAACATGAATATAGGGATAAAGATCCCAGGTTACACCTGGAAGGGGAGATTTTCTCTGCGGGTTTCTGAAGCCCAGAAAACACAGCAGGGGTTTGTTCCTAGGAGCTGCAACTCAGCGGCAGTGCCAGCAGGTCGTATTTTACAGGCAGCGCCAGGACAGGATGAAAAACAGAGAGCTGGTTTCTAGCTTTCCCCGTCTTTAAAGCGAAATTCCAGCCGGCTCCCTTCTGGCCGAGCCGGCCGCCGCCGAGCGCGCGGGGACCTGGGGGAGCAGACAAGCGCGAGGCTCCATTTACGGCTTTTTTTTTTTTTTTTTTTTGCCTCTCTTCTCCTCTTTCCTCGAGGCGAAACTTCTCGCTGCGGCTCGCCTCCCGCCCCCCTCCGCGGGCCGCGCGGCATCCCCTCGCCCTCCCCCGTAACAAAACCAGCACACACACATGCGCTCGCACACACGCACGCACGCACAAAGGCTTTCAAAGGGCCCCTTTATTCGCCCGCAGCTGCCCGCGCAGCCCCTGCTCCAGCGCTCGCCGGGCAAGGCCGCGTATTCTTCGGCTCCCAAAGGCCCCCATTGCTGTCAATTAGTTACGGGACGCCACCGGGATTCAAGGCTGACAGCTCCGGCAAAGCAGGAGAAATGGGCTCAGTGGGGAGCGAGGGGCCTGCCCTCGTTTTTTCCCCCCTTCCTCCCCGCAAGAAATACCTTTCTCAGCAAGGCTTTTTTTGGAGGGCTCCCCAGCCCCCAGCCGCCCTGCTCGCCCGCGCATGCACACATATGCACACACGTACACGTATATTGTGCTGAGGGATGAGAACGGGCTGCAAAAGCGACGCCGGGGAAAGGCGATCCGCAGAGATAGGGGGTCATCAATATCCCGGCGAGCTTCTGTCAGCACCTTCTCGCTCTGCCCTCGGCCCCAGGCTCCGGTTACAAATCCCTGTCTCCCGGCTCCCCGGGATGCCTGTAACATCTTATTCCTCCCCGCCTTTCCCACCCACGCTTGCTTTGCCGAAGGAGAGGCATGGGGCAAGATTAAAACATGATTCTGCAACAAGTGAGGCTTTCAYGTAGCGACATTTTATCCGTGGCTGCTGCTGCCCGGTGTTAGCAGAGTGCAGCTCTCCTCTCTACATACCCACCTGCAATATTGTAACACACAAGCTTATGGATAAGGTGGAGAATAAGCATGGAGGGGGGAGCTGATCYGGTAATTTCACGGCAAACATCTGTGCTATGAGTTTTAGGAAAGAAACAAAGGCTGTAATGGTTTGGGAGTGAGAGACCTCTCCAGCCAGACCATGGAAATAAGATATATTTCAAGGCAAAGCGTTCCCACGCTCTCAGCCGTAATATGGGGTGTAGAAGAACATCCACCCTGGGTGTCGTCACTGGTGATCTCAAAAGGGATGTGTTTCACATGAACCCCAGCTTGGCCACCTGTTGTAATGCCATTTAGAAACCAGGCTTGTTCGCTCCTAACCTGATCTCTATCTTCATAGCGTTCAAATTAGATTTTCATTTGGATAGCATTGAGGCTCTTACGCCAGCTGTGGATTTGGCCCACCCAGACTGGTCTCTGTGGATCAAAGAGGGATAACAAAATAGTATTTAGATTTTTTTTCTTGTCTCTGCTATTGACTGTTTGCGTGCCCTTTGTCGAGTCACTTCATCAACCTCCCACCCGAGCCACAAGCAGCTTACTTACTTTGTCTTCAGCCTGAAGGCAAAACTAAGTCAGGGTGACTGCATTTTGCATGCCTTTGTGGACTAAAATTATTCTTTCATCTGAAACACTTCCCACTTGTAGATAAGAACAGCTCAGATTCAATTTCTTGGACTGAAATCCTCCTTGGACTGAAATTTGGATCCTAACTGGACCAAACTCAGAAAAGAGAAATCTTTAGGTTTGGCCACATTTGAAGTTCTCAGCTAAAGTCCACATGACAGGATCTTGCACAAACAGCTCATCTCAAGAGAATTCTGCTTCCCAGAGAGATGAAATCTTTCAGAAACAGAGTAAGAGATTTCAAGTCCCTAGAAAAAAAAATCCTCCTTTCTGCTCCCACCCACAATTTGGCATCAATACGGAACTATGAATCTCTGCCTAATTCAAAATCAGATTTAGACAACAGGCCCCGGGGATGTTACARTGAGAATGAGAAACTTTAAAGCATCTCTGCTTCATTCAGAATGGAAAACTTCATGAACATCCGTGAACATTTGGCCAGGCCCAAGTGGCTCATTTATAATGAACAAAGAATGCTGGGGGAGTTATGCAGAGCTTAAATTTGATGTATGCTATTATTTTCATGCTGTTGGTACTGTAGAGCAAACAAGGTAGTGAAAAGTCTAGGTATTACAAAGGACAGAGGTGGCAAATAGTTCTCAAGAGAGGCTGATAGCCTTCCAGGCCTCCAAAGGAATAAGCTGGCCAAAGAACGGCTTCTTAATGAAACAGCCCTCATGCATTTCTGCATCTGGACAAAGGAGAGGTTTATTTTGGATATGCTAGTAAAAGTGCTGTCTTTGAGCCATAAGGTCATATAGTTAAGACTAGGCTGATGTCTGGTTAGGAAAGATTCCTCTGGGCCTCATCTCTCAGTAAGTAATTGTAGGTCTTATGAAAAGGAGTAATATAGTCACCATGTCTCCATAGAACAGCACTGCTGAGTAAACTTTATGATGTGGGAAAGGTAGGTTTAGTTCTTCTTAATAGTAAAATGCTCTGGAGCCTGAACAAGAGACTGGTGATGGTCAAGGTTTATTTGTCAGGTGATGACCCATCTGAAATGAGTTGATCATGCCTTACATTATTTGCTAGCACTCCACAGTCCAGAGGGAAAAAAAAAAAAAAAAGAACAGTTATCATGATGGGTACCAACTGGCTGCCTCACTAACAGACTATGAGAAAAGAGTTCAAAAAATTGTGCCTGAAAATGTGAACTCTTTCCCTCTTTTGGACAGAATTCTGATCCATAT
The DNA here is from genome assembly GCF_003343005.1 of Rhea americana. Lineage (NCBI taxonomy): Eukaryota > Metazoa > Chordata > Aves > Rheiformes > Rheidae > Rhea > Rhea americana. The sequence continues at coordinate 336,937 of NW_028185894.1, forward strand.
TATTGCTTCCTGTAAGTGATATATTTTACAGCTAAACTCAGAAGTCATTGGTCTCCAGGGCTGTTAATCCAGAACTTTTCACTATTGTTATGTTCATATAACCATGTAAAATGAACATAATTTGCACTTTTAAAACTTCTCTGAAAATGAATGTTGTCAGAAAGGCAGATTGGACTGGAATCTGTATTGGGTACCTGAGTGCTGAACCATATTGACTTCTGGGCCATTTGACCTAAACATGCCAGGCAAAGGCTAAAAAGCAGTAAGAGAGAGAATGAGAAAGACTGAACTGGAAATGCTTTTTGCCAAGAGACGTCTCATAAATAATGGAAATGCATTAGCAGCACCAAGGCAAGAAGGGGGTGGGAGACGATGACGAAGGGGGGATGGTGAAAAAACAGCCAACGAGGAGAGCTGATTTCACATAGTGCTCACTGGGAGGCCAGTCTGGTCACGTGCTTTCTAATCAGACTGAAGAAAAGTTGACAAAGAATGTCAGGGCATGAAAAGTCAAAATAGACACTTTAATTAACACCTCTTCACCAGGCCAGAGGAGAAGTCACCTCCTCTCTCCACTCCTCCTTCACCCCACATCCCCACCCTATAATGTACCTCGCACCTGAGTTGCTGAAAACAGCCTCCAGTGAGAAATACTTGTCACCATTTCTAAGTGTATCACTGACAGGGTCAAGAGATCCAGCTCATCACCTCTAGGAGTGAGCAGGTAACAAACGCACAGGGCTTTCCTGCTGCAGACAATGTCAGGAAAACAKTGAGGAAAAGGTAAAAGTGACCTCCACAAGAAACTCCTTCCAAAGTAGCCCTACCAAACTGCTGGCACCCTTCCACTTTGCATGCTAATGTAAAAACATGAGTTTCTTAGGTAGGRATGAAAGGAAAGTATAAGTCTCATATCACATGCGACCCTGGGGATGGGGACATGGGCATGGAGGATTTGAGATGAGAAAGAAGATCTTTCTTCTCCTTTCTATTCCCACTAGCACTGAGTGCCACACAGGAAGAAAGAGGTTGGATGTTTGAAGAGCCAACTGCTCTCTCTGTTTTTTGCTAGTGGAGACACAGGTCTGTTGGAAAGATCCCACCAGCCTGTGCTCCARTGTGGATGGAGTATCTCACTCATCTTGCTTGGGTAAAGAGACTCTTACAATTAGCTCCAACTTGCACTGAGCAGAAGCRGTATTAGACATTGCACAGAATCTGTGAAGAGATATGCTTTTTCAGAAAGGTGAATTTTACTCCAGATTTTGAAGAAAAGATTTTTATGATCTTTTTTTATTTTTTTTTATTTGCAAGAGGTTGGACTGGACTGTTGTGGTACTCCCTTCTGGGACACCTTGTGCATTTACTTCTCAGGCTGAGGAGGTGRGGAAGAAAAGTCTACAGTGCTTTCAACATGCCTTTTAGCTCTGCATTAAAACACACAACTGCTAGAGTTAAATCTCATGTTTTAAAGACGTGGTTTAGCAGGAAAGGCTGCCCATATAACTCTTCCCTCCTCCTAATCTGAAGCACTTAAGGCTCCAGCTGGGAGATGGTTCAGTGGTGAGGATGCAGAGCTAGAAGAGTTGTATTCAARTCCCTGTCCTGCTGTGGACAACCTGGGTGACCTTTTGCAAAAGCAAAGAAAGCATCATGTTTTGCATTTCTCAGCTGTACAGTCAGGGTAGAGAAGGAATGCCTCACCTTGTTAGACTACGTACGTTACAGACTCCAGCAAGACAGCAGAGCTGCATGTGGCAGAGGAAAGATGTGAAAGTAGCTCAGTACAGACAGTGTTGAGAAAGAAGAATGCAGAGACTAGTAACCCTCCAACATTACCTTTCTTTTGGTGACACCTGATATCTTCGACCAGCTCCCAGATAGCTGCAACTGAATGGGTTCACCAGGCAAACTCCTTTGAGCCTGATGAAGTTTTTCTTGTTTACACCAGGATCAGGGAAGAGAGAATCAGACTGATAGGAACAGGACAGGGACATGAAGCAAGACCATGCAAATGAACATGAGAAGTATGGAAGTGTTTAAAATCTGTGTGGGAACTCACATGCCCTTCTGCGAAAGTTTTGAGCTTAATAAGGGCAGAAGCAATATTAAGCTGCAGAGCTTACAAACAAACAAACAAAAAAAGCTATGCAATTTAACAGCATAGGGATATGACATGGCTCTCCTTTCTGTTTCAGTCAAGATGAACTTCTCCAGCATCCCATCTCTGAAATAGGCATTTATCTGTTGACTGTAGAGTCAAGCAGGAAAAAATCTTCACACTGTAAGTTTGAGACTTCATCAAGAAGTCCCCTCCCCCATTTATGTCACATTGTGATGAGAAAGTTAAAATCTTAAAGAATTTTACAAACCAGCAATCAGAAACAATCTTGACCTTAGAAATAAACCTTCTCCCAAGTATACGCTATTGTGGCCTAGCACAAAACTAGGCCTTTGAACAAAGACATGAATCTGTGGCTCAAAGAAGGTTAGCACAAAAATGTTCATTTTATAGATCCTTTTCCACCTCAGGATTTGCYCATCCTTGGCTAAACATGGCAGTCAGATGTCCCCAAAAGTCTTTGCTCCTGCTGTGGTCTGTGCATGACCAAAGTTGCCATTTTAAGTCTAAGGTATGTGTGCTCCTTCCAGCTCTTCTTCTGCCAATGTGTACCCCAGGCACCCTTCATGTTACAGATGAACTACCCCGGAACAGGTGCAAATGCCATGGTATATTTAACCCTGCATAGCTTCGTCTGGAAAGGTTTGAGGAAGAACTGCCAGGGGGATTTGAAGTCTGGACAACCTGCCCTATTGTAAGCAATTTAAAAAGCACAATCTCTTCAGTTTGCCCAAGAAGTGATTTGATCTACAAGCACTTCAAGGGAAGGAGAGACTCCTGATATCAAAGAGCTCTTTAATCTAGCAGAAAAGGGCATTATGAGAACCAGCTGCTGGGAGCCGCGGCTAGACAAATCCAGACTGAAAATCAAGGTGCACATTTTTAACTGTGAAAGTAATTAATTCACAGAGCCCATTACCTAGAAGCGCAGCAGCAGCTCTGTCGCTCACAGTCTTTAAATCAAGACCAGATGTTTCTCTAGAGGAGATGATATCACCCAGCCAGAAACTGTGAGCTGGGGGCAGAAATGGTGAGAGTTACAGTGGTCTCCACTGTTGGCCCTAAAGTCTACAAGCTGCACAGGAATGTGTTATATATAAATATATATATATATATATATAAAATGTATGCATGTATGCATGTATGTAAGTATATGTATATAGGTAGTTTTACATGCATACCTATACAGTCTCGGCTGGTTTAATTCTGCGTTGCTCCAGCCAAAGGTCTGGCCAGCACTTTTTTGTTTATTCATTTCAGTTTTAGAGCATGGGATAAGCACCCTGCCCATGCTCAGGGGCTTTTAGGCAAGTCAAAACTTCCACAATACACCAACGTTTCACAGGTTCCCCCCTCGCGGCAGACTCTCCCCTCCCTGTGCAAAAGGACCTGGGGCCAGGGCCAAGAAGGGGAAATAAAGCAGCTCGCTGTATGGGCTCCCGAATAGTGGCGGTGCGGGGAGCGCGTGGGACTGCTGAGAGGAGGGAGCTCTGCCATGCCTGCCCTCCCTCGCCGCCCAGGCCCGCCGCTGCTGCCTCCCCCTCCCCAGCCCCAGAAAGTCCCTTTCTTGGGGTCAGTGCTGCCTGGCGGCCCCTCACTTTCGCTTGAAGCCTCCATTGAGAATCACTGGTTTGGGCAAAATCCTGCATTCAGCCGGGGCCTCCCCGCCCCAGCCCCCTCACCCGCCTCAGCCACTGCTGGCGCCGCAGCTCCGACTCCACAAAAAAAAGAACCAGAAAACTCTCCGGGCTGCAACGACCAGACCCTCAGCCCCGAAACTGATGGCCGCAGCAGCAAGGGGACTCTGCTCGTCCGCCTCCCTCCCTCGGCCCTGGCCCCCTTCCTCCCCCAGCCAGTCTCCTGCTATTCCCAGTCTCCCCCTCCTCCTCTTTTTTTTTTTTTTTTTGGCTGACAAGTGTGCACTGTTATAGTCGCATTTATTCCCTTGCTCGTCGCTGCAAGAGGGTTTTTTTTGTTTGTTTGTTTTTGATTTGGGTTTTTTTTTTTAATAACATGCACGCAACTTCGCTTCGGGCGCACAAGTGCCTTTGCGTGCGGGGAGCAGGACGTGGCGAACAGCAGCGACCTGTGCCTCGGCGCTGCGCCACACAATGTTAATGGGCTGCAGAGAGGAGGGGGGAACGAGTCAAAAGGGCCTCCCGGATCGACAGGGAATAATATGAAAGGGAAACGCTGGCGCGCACGGGTTGACCCAGCTGGACAAAGTGCAGCCAGGCAGCTTAGTTAATAGGCTGCATTAAAATCAAACAGAGATGGTTTTCATTTCTGAAYGACGCGGGGACTGTGGAAAGCTTGCGGGGCCCCCACCGGAATGTGGCGCACATTGCAAAAGAAAACCACAGCGAGCCTTTCCCTCCCTCACCGCCCCCCAGCTCCTCCGCAGGTGTAAACCAGCACGGTGCCACCGGCTTCACCCCACTTAACACTAGCAATGCTGGCGGCATCGCCAATCTCCCCTCCTTTGCCGTCAGCTCGCGTTCGAGGAAAGCAGACGATGATCTTGTCACTACTGCGGTAAATCTGGATTTACTACATGGTTGCACCTATTACAGAGGTGACAGCTACTTAAGAGCTGGCCAACACAATGAGGAACCAGCCAGGTAGCCTTGGAGAACAATTCAGACTTTAAAGAGAGGGATGGTAATAACATATATYCTTCCCCCCTCCAGCCCCTGTCAGAAGGAGGATTTGTACTGCTTCTTTACAAAGGCGTTAAAGAGTCATTTCGGCAAAGCACCTGCTTAATTGCTTGCTTTCCTTCACTGGGGCTCAAGCACATGGTTAAGAACATTCTTAAAGGCTTTGCTGGGTGGGAATGAACTTAATCATATGCTTAAGCTTAAAGAGGTGTTTAAACGCCTTTGCTAAATTAGGGCCTTGCATCTGAGGAAAAGTGAATGGAAAAAGTTACCAAATTGGAATAGCAGCTTTTTGAACAAGGAACAATTTCAGTAAGTTATTAATAATTCTGAGTTTAATGGAGATGAATGAAAATCCTCATTTCTTGGAGCAAGAAGCTAGAATAATCAACCTGATAGACTCTTAAATAGCTATCTGATGTATGAAAAAGAGCTGAGTGGTGATACATTACATACCTTATTTTTAGAACTATGACTGAACACCCTTAACTAGCAAGAATATGTAAACTGATCTGTGTTTTCTTGATTTTTCTCTATATTGAATAGAATGTGAAACATTCTTCTTCGTTTAAAAAGGCACAATAGCATTTGATATCCATTTTGCATGCTTCTAARTCATTAACCAAGCTGCCCGCTGATCTCATTTATATCTCTGTGAATACAAAGTAACCAGGCCATGCAGAAGATGTTCAACTAATAGCCCTGAAACATGATGTAATATTCTGTAGGGAGACTTCCAAAATAGCATGARTGCCTTGTTCAGCAGCACAAGGTGTGTGCATTTTCCCAGTCCCTTTTGGTGCTCTCATGAGCTACAGGACAGCAGCGAAAGGCAGTGCCCATAACGCTGCCTTACAATATGCACCAGCACCGAGGAGATAATTCTGGCTCCATCCCATGTTTGGCCTCTTCGTCATGATCATCACCCAACCCATGCTACTCATGTTGCTGTTCAAGTGATGGGGATGTTTGTCCCAAGCAGAGTTTGGAAGACATAAATAGGACTTCTCATCTCATGAATTTCCAAGGTCTAGACATGATTTAGGATATACACTAAACACCCACAGTAAGGGACTCATAGGAATTATCCATGCATAGAGCATAATTTTTTTGCTCATTTTCTACCTTTAGTGTAAATAACTCTTTCTCTCAGCTCAGCTTCAAGGTTCTTTCTGTGAAAGAACTTATTTTATTATTTCTGGGCAAATAATTTTCAAAAATAAAACAGGAAGGAATCCCAAATTAACATGGCATGCTGGTAGTTTTGTGATGAAAGCCAACAGTTTTCCTCAAACTCACTCTGCATATTTGGGAGGATTTTTAGGGCAGCCATTTCTGAAGACATCCATTTCATAACCAATAAATTTCTGAAAACTGCAATTGCTTTGAAATTACAGTCTAGCAAACATAAAAGGCAAACTATGAACACTGCCCACAGCTCATGGACCAAGACTTCAAACATATCTATCTCACAGACAGGCAAGTCCCCTGAGTGATCTGCTTCAACTGATGTATTGATGCATCAAAGAAATATCACACCTAAAAAAGTATTAACAAGTCAYGGGAACGTTGTTGCACGTGTTGAAAATACCTCTCTTGCTCTCTCTGATGGTCAGACAGAGTCGTGTAACTGGGGTAAACACCAAGGTTCATGGTCCTTTACCTGCAGTAACAGCCTGATGTGGTCATATCTGGACTATATGTTGAGTCTCTGGCATATGAAGACCAGTAAGAATTCCTGATTTAATGTACTCCAAATTTTTTATGGTGCAGCAGAGGCTAAAGAAGCAATTCACCAATGGAAACTGTGACCAAGTCTGTGGAATTTGGCAAGACACCTGCCCACTTTCCCTAAAAGTAAGGCACCTGCATCTTGGGGCTGCTCTAAGCTGAGTAAATCAAGGCTCCTGGAAGTCAGAGATATATTTTTACTCTAAAGCCTTGGTTCACTCCTCAGCTGGAGAGATGACTTGGCGACAGAAATAACACAGGGTGTGCCAGAAGCCGGAAAGACTCAGGAGATCGTAGGTGATAATAATGTGGCAAGGGCTGCCTCCAGCCCCTTGCACTTTCACATGCAAACCCTGGAGAGCCTGGGCAGTGGATGAGATGAAGCTAAGCATGCAGCAGCGCAAACCCATTCAGTGATGGTGCTGGAAATGTCTATGTAGCTCTCTGTCATGCCACCAATTTCAAAGTCAGAGTAACAGTATCTACCTCTGGAAGACAGAGTACACATTTGTTGCTCTCCTTGCTTTTCTGTGCCCCGAGGCATGCTTTCTCTTTGCCCCCTCAGACCACCCCCAAATGTAGTCCTCCTCTTCAATTTTTCAAGGCGCTCAYGTGTGCCATGAAGGGCCCCTGTTCGCCCTGCATCCACATCCATGCCCCCCCATCCTGCCCATCACCCACATCCTGAGCATGAAAGCCTGCTGGGTTAATCCAGCGCGGAGCACATTGTGTGTGTGAGTCATGATGGGCTCAGTAAGGCGTGCAGAGCTGATAAAAGGCAGCTCTGATGGGCTCTGTCAGGGATCCCAGAGAAACAGCGTGGAAAAAATTTGCTAACCCACATCCCAGCCCTGGTGTCTGGGGCCTCGAGACAGTGAGGCACCGGGGGGGAGCATGGGGAAGCACCCGCAGCACGGGCAGATCCCACTCTGGACTCAGCCTACAGGAGGGTCTCTGGCCCCAGGCATGAGCCCCCGGATGGCCAGTGTTTCACAGAAAAGCAGCAGCAGAGCTCATGCCCAAGCCATATATGGGCCTTTCAGCATGCAGGAAAACTCCCTTCTATACAACCAGGAACCTGGGGTAGATACAACCATCCTATGGGCCAGCGTACAATTCACTGCAGCTCTATCCTCAAATGTTAGTAACTGAGTTCACCATAAGCCTGAGGAGACCAGTCCAGGGTGCTGCCCTGGACCCTACATGGTTCCACAGTTCTTTTGACTGCAGGAATAGAGATAAAAGGGACCACAGCATCATGGATATTATGGAGTCAGGATAACATTCACATATGCCACTGAGCTAGAAGGAGCTGCAGCCATGGGGTGTGTACAGGGAAGGCAGCAACAGGATTCAAAACAATCCAGATAAATCGGTGAATTGGTCTCAGATCAGCAGATGCAAATCACACAAGAGCAAGAGCAAAATACCACAGTGAGGTGTTGGAACTCAAATGCAAAATTGGAAAAAGAGCACTAATTGGAAAAAGAGCACCACTGCAGGAAAAGCTCCTGGGAGTGCACACAAAAACTTAATCAATGTTGTCATGCCATTTCAAAACAGCCATTTCTCTTGACAGGACCCACTAATGAGAGATTCATAGGCCACGCATGGGAGAAAATGAGTGTGTTGCAGTTGGCCCCAAGGATGCCTCAGCTGGAGATGCTGGGCATAGTGCTTTCCAAACAGTGTAAACAAGCTGGGGAGTACTCAGAGGTGCAATAGCAAGCATGATAAAAAGTTTAGAAAACATAGTCTGTGAGGGAAGATTGAAAGAACTGGGTTTGTTTAGTCTAGAGAACAGAAAACTAAGAGGGAACATAACAGTCTTCCAATGCATAATCCTAAAGATTAGAGTCCAAGAGAGAACTACAAGGAGAAATGGGGTTAGTTTGCAAGAAAGATTTAGGCCAAGTATGTAGTAAAAGGGAGGCTTTGGAGCTAATCAGGGATACTGTAGACTCTCCTCCGCTGGGGCATTTGAACTGCAGGCCAGAGAAGTCTGTCAGGGATGACTCAGATATAACCAGTCTTGCTTCAGACACAAAGACCATTACTTAGCCCGCTGCTGAGCACCTGGTGATGTATCCCTTCCCTACCCTGCGCTCTGCTCCAGGTGAGCCTGCAGCTTTGTTCAGAGCTCCTCTCTGATTTCCAGTCAGGCAAGGGAATAAGGAGAGTCGTTGCGTGCAATGATCTTTGCCCTTGCCTCACCATTCTAACCCATCACCTCTCCAGGTCCCTCTGTCCACCTCACATTTTCAGTGGTTTTCCAAAGTTGATTCGTGTTTTCTGTTATTTATATAGGTGCAAGAGGCTTGCAAGATCCCAAGGGAGAGATCCAGGAAGTCTCAGATTGCCACACATGTACTAAATAATAACACTGATCCCAAAGATTTTGCTGTCTAAATAGACAAGGCAGAGGAAAGTTAATTCCCACTAAGAGAACTAGGAAGCTAGAGAGAGCACATGAAGAGAAGCAGAGGGAAATGGAGCTGTTTAGCCTGGAGAAGAGAAGGCTTATAGTCCTCAACCATCTAATGGAGATTACAGAGTCAGGCTCCACTTTGGGGTGCACAGAGAAAGGAAGAGAGACAATGGGCACAGATTGCCACAGGAGAAAATCTTATCGGACATAAAGCATAATTTCTTCTTCGTGAGGATGGGTCAGCATTGGAACAGGTTCCCCAGAAAAATCATGAAATCCCCTGGGGATTTTCAAAACCTGCCTTGACAAGGTCCTGGACAACCTCATCTAGCTTTGAAATCAGCATTGCACTGAGTGGGGACTGAGCTAGAGCCCTGCCAAGGTCCCTTCCCACCTGAGGTACTTTGTGACTGTGGGAGGCAGCAGGTGAGCGAAGACAGTGTGGTGCCTTGCTTGTGATCACACAACAGGGCTGGGGATAGATAAACCAGGGCATGATTCAGTCTCCTGAGCATAGACATTTTGTACCATTTGAGATCCCTGAAGTAACCAAAGCATCCACACAGGCTAGCAGATATGGCACAGGCCCTATCGAAAACCTACATTGTTTTTCAGCTGGCAGCTGGAAGCCAGGCAGAATACACTGGAGTATCCCCAGTGGCACCTTTGCATTGAGCTGTGCTGCTTGTGCTTCACATAGTATCCTCAACATCAGAGCAAACTGCCATCATCATAGGCACTTTTGTCCCTTCGCCCCAGGAGCCTTTGCTTGGTCTGTATGTTCTGCAAAGCTGGAACCCCACTGCTTGCATTGGGCCTCAACCCACTGTAAAGCACTATGTAATAACAACATTTCTTGATCGTGATTCACAACAATAGCTACCACCCAAGTTCTTGGCTCACTGCAAAGACCAATATCTAACAGCACTCAGTTCAACTCAACATAATCTGCCTCCCCACCCCCTCTGATTCCAGCCTCAGAGCTTGGCCAGCAAGCTTGAACAGTCATGCTGTTCCTGCCTGCAAACCCCAGGCACCCTGACTGCTGTGTGGAGTGAAGAGGGAGCACTTGGAGATGAACTTTTAGCAGTGCAAGCTTTAGGGAAGACTGGAGCCCTTGCTTGTTTGTCACTGATTTATTGATGCCTCCCTAATTGTGGAATGCCAACCATACATGGAGATCTGCAGAAAGACAGAACTTGGCTTGAAGGAAAGAAGGGTCATCACAGGCAAATCAGACACAGGCAACAAGAAATGTTTTTTGTTTGGTTTTGTTTTTGCTTTGCTGCTGCAGCGAATGTAATAAATGTGCATCTGCTGAGCTGCTTCCACTCACAGAGTTTTCCATTGTTCCAGATTTAGGCTTTAACTCTCCTTAGTAACCCTGATTAGCAGTGATCTGCCCACCATGGGTATCAAGCGTATGTGTGACAGGGAGAGATAGTATTCATTTGCAAATCAGACCTTTTTTTTTCATTTCCTGCTAGTCATTTTTTTTCTTTTCTTTTTTTTTTTTTTGGGGGGGGGGAAGGGGGAGGTCATAATGCAAGCATAAATTTGAAAATGATCTGTAGAAGTAAGATTTAATAAGCTCACTGACAAAGTAGCAGGCCAAGAAAAAAAGAAGAGAGCAAAAATCCCAGACCTTTTCTCTAGCTTTTCTTCTCCCCAAATGTTTTTTTTTTTCCTTTTTTTTATACAAAGGTTAATCTACAGCAAATGCTAGAGAACATTTGTTCTTTTCAGAGACAATATTATGTGATAGCTCCTCACATACCACTCTAACACTTTCTTCTTTCTGTGCTGTCTTTTTCTCTCAAGATGGAACAGAGTGTTGGTTTAGCAACAGATGCCTGTCACTGATCACAGTGGGCTGAGATTTCACCTCTGAGGAGCAGAGTGGAAGCAGACTGAGGTCTGTGTATCTGACACGCAGTCACTCATCTCTTCTCAGTTTGCTCTTCAAGACTCTCCTCAAGTCAGTCCCCTCCTCCATTAGCCCTCTTCCTACACCATGTCTGTGATATGGATCCCATTGTTTTATCCCGGTACCAGAGCTAAGGAGCATTGATTTGATGGCACATTGAGGAAAATGTGCAGTCTAAGTTTTATTTTGGGTTAATTATACTAATTGAGCATTTGGAAGTTAGCCTGCTGTGGCATGGCAGAACACAGCATCCAGATTAGGTGCCACAGCAGACAAGCTAGACTGAGGTTTCCGAGTCATGTTATTGAGGCAACACTCTTGGTAAAGCGTTTTACTGATAACTTTTGTTGCAGAACTTTATCCCAACAAATATTCTAAGAAAATGGTACTACTCGCACTAACATGTTGCTGTCTAGAGTTTTTTGGGTTATTTATTTATGCCAAGCTGCTTTATTGGCTTTCTTAAGCCTTCTTCACTGTAACTTTAAGACTTACTTCTGCCTTGTTTGGGTTACTGTAACATAGCTCTGCTTACCAATGTAGATCTTTCACCAGTGCAGACTTGATGGTTGAGGTCTAGGTTTTAGTTCAGATATATGGCAAGTTAGCTTTCAGAAGTCAAATTAGACAGAGACTAAAGGTCACAAACATGAATGACCAAAACAGAACTACTCCACAATTTAGGATGCTTTAGTTTGAGTAGTGCCTTTGTTTAGGAGGCGCTAAGGAGGGAATAGTCCCTTGCAGGGCAGAAGTGAGGAGCAGCAGCAGGGCTGTGTGTGGCAAATCTATGCAAGCGCCTTCCTGCACTAATCTTGGATCTGGTGTCTGGAAATCTCTTGCATTCCCCTGGCAACAGATCCACTTTCCAAAACAAAAATGAATTAAAACAGAATCATTTCCTATGAATGAAGCTGGGATGGAACATAAAACACAGGCAGAGAAATATATATGTGACATACTAGAAACAGCAGAGGGAATGATTTCATCTAGCATCCATCTCACTTGTAAAGACAATCAGCAGCCCCTGAGGAGAAAGCCATTAACACACAAACACATTTTATGCTGGCCAAGGTGAGAAAGGAAGGGCTGTAGGTACTGAGATGACAGCTACTTTAAGATCAAAGGAGAAAATGAGAGGAAACTGTAAAACTAACTTCAGATCTGGATGTGCAAGGCTATATGAATGAAGGAGAAAACTTAATTAAATGTGGCAAACAATGACTATATTTTCTGGGAAAGGGGCAGCGATGATCTCACTTCCATGATATCACACCTGAGCAAACATTATCTGAAGATGGTCTGGATTAGGACTTCACTGCCAGTATGGTAATGCTGACCTAACTTGACTTCAAAGGCTAAGATGACTAATTAGGGGAAGCTAGTTTGCCAGTGGTGCTCAGTATCAATTTCCTCTCTTATCAAGTAGTTGAAACCAATGGCTGCTGAGCATTGCTGAAGATGTGACCATCTCATTCATGCTAATCATTTCTGGTAAGACATAAAGAGGAAATGAGCGTGGCACCAATGCTGAGGTGGCTGGCCTGAGTCAGAAGTGACCCTCACCCATGTCTGCCAGGTGAATTTCTATTGTTAATAGCTTAGAGAGAAAACCTGGGCATCAACAGCACAGGGTGGCCCACAGGTCACCAGATGTAGGTCTCATCATAACAGCAAGTCTCCTGCAAACTATCAAGCCAGGAAGGAATCAGCAAATTTCATCCAAAACCCAGGCTTTGGTGATAACAGGACATTTTTTTGCATCCAGCTTGTTGCTGGGACAGGAAGGCAGCTTGACACAGTTTGTCCAACCAAGTTCTACACCAGTGCAGGGAGAGGAAAAGAAGTGCAAGAAAAGATCAAATTGATTAGACTACTGCTGTTGACCTTGAACACAATAAGTTTATGTACAAAGAATGAAATCTGGGCTGAATTACTAAGAATTACTATATAAGCATAGTGAAAGCAAGGAAAGTCAAGATCAGAGTGTCTTTCAAAAAAGGAGCTGGGGAATTATAGACTAATAAATTTAATTTCCATTACAGGAAAAATTCTAGAATAATGCAAAAAGCTATTTGTAAGAAAAAGGAATGTAATGGGATGGGCAACAACCAGTATTAGCTTCACAGTATGGTCTTGACAAACCCATATGATTTCCTTTTAAAACAAGGAGACAAGCCTTGAAGGCCAGTAAGAAACAGCAGGTGTCAATATCTTTACTTGAGTAAGTCCTTTGACACTGGCTTGCGTAAGATTCTCATAAACTGGGAAGGAATATGTGGTCTATCTACTGCAGAACAGGCACAGCATTGGTACTCAGAAGTTAGTGAACAGCACTTCAGTCTTCAAATAGAAGAACGTATTGAATAGAAATCCACAGGTTTCTCTCTCAGATTGACTCCAGTCAATATTTTCATTAGTGACTTGGATGGTGAACTAGAAAAAAGATGATGATTAAATTTGCAGGATGTCCAAAGCTGGAAGGAGCTGCAAGTACATCAGAGACAGGATGAGATTTAAAAAAAAAAGCAGCTTGACATATTAGAGAAATAGCTTGGTGTGGGGGGAGGAGGACACAGCAGGAATCCATGCAAGATTCTACACTGAGGAAAAACTGACTGCACAAATACGGGTATGGAACTACTGGAGCTGAGGTTAGAGCATATTAAAATCTGAACTGTTTTTCATCAGTGCCATACTCTTGGAAAAGCCAAAGAAAGATGTGCACTAATTAGATACAGTCTAAAAGAAATCAAGAAGGATAATCAGAGGTCTAGAGAACATCATTTGGGAGGAAAACTTGAAAAAAATGTTGTTGTTTGGTGTTAAGAAAAGAAGACAAAGGAAAAAGATAAGTCTTTTAAGTTCATAAAAGATTGCAGCAAGGGGAGAGGGGCACTAGTTGGCTCTAACTGCCTATAATGGAGCAGATAAAAAATAACAGACTTAAACTACAGCAAGAAAGATGCAGGCTTGGTGTTAGGAAATATTAGGGCAAATACAGGGAAGCAATGGCATGAAGTGTCTGAGTGTGGAGCCTGTATGAGTGGAGAGCTTGAAGAACAGACTGAATAGATGTCTGTCATGAATGACAAAGGTACCCTGCCACGGGGATCTGGAGTGGGAGACAGAGATTTGCCAGTAATCAATGCCTCTTTGGGGGGGGGGGGGGAAGGTTGACTGAAGAAGAGGGCCAGGAGACCTCCCTCTAAGATGCTGGGAGCAGTTAGCAGGACAAGTAGGGAGGAAGGCAAGCATGTTTATCTGTCCCCTTTCTCAGTCTGTTTTCCTAAAACTTCCTCTCCCCTCCACACAGGGCCTTGTTTCCACTTGCCCACCTCTTGCTTATAGTCACTTCTCTGCAGCGACTGGTGCAGTGCCACCGCTCTTTTTGCACTTCCCAAGCTGCTGCTGCATTTTGGAAGAAGAGCCAGTTCAGACTGCTCCTATCACAGGGAGCTGAAGGAGGCAGGGTCAGACCACTGAGCTTTGAAATCCCTGGAAAGTAAGGCTTGCTGCTCCTGATGCCATTATCAAGATCGGGTGGCAGAACAACTAGTGCAGCTGCAAAAACATGCTCCACTACAGCCAGAGCTGCCAACTCCTCTCCCAGTGGTGACAGGAACAGAGAGACAACAGCAGAAGAAAACAGTGGTTTGCTCATACACTGCCCCAGCTGCCAATGCCTGTCTCCTCTGGCCTGTGAAGAGAGACTTGTGTGTTGCACCTGAGGTGACTGCTTATGTTGCACATGCCTTAGGGCTGGATTTGCTGGTGTTACAGCTTTCATTGTGAGGGTTTTTTTTTCACAATGGGCAGTATGCTGTGGGCCAAAGTCTGTCTGTCTCACTATTCTGATCTTAAATAAGGTTCTTAAACTGGTTACAGGGCAGCAATACACACAGAAGATGGTTGGTGCCCACAAGGACAGACAGGCAGAGTGAACTGTAGATTAGAGAATTTAAAATTGCCCTGGGCCTGATTCACCATTGCATTGCTTCAGTGGCGTGAAAAAAAATGTGTTTCTGAATAGAATTGCACTATGGGGAACCATGCTTCTATCATCAAGGTGTACTATAATCCTAGGTATCATCCTTGGATGGCAGAGCAGGGATCGTAAAGTGCTAATTTGCACAGATAAGTTGCAGCCACATCACTGGATTCAGTCACCACTACCTTTTACTCTGTGTTCACATTCTGAATTCAAATTACAACCTATGCCCTGCCTTGACAACTAAGTACTTCAGGATCTTTGAAGTGTCCTTAGTATTATTTGTGATCAGAACAGAACTGTTCCACGCTGACATGATGGTGTGGACTCAACAGCTGAGCTGATAAGTGGTAACAGAATCACTTTGACCTGTGTGTATAAGCTATACACCAAAAAAAAAAAAAAAAAACCTCTAACCCAAAACTGAACAAAAAGCTGGCCTTTAAATACATAACATTAATAATGACTCTGATAAGCAGTAGAAAACTTAGGACAAGATTTTCAGCTGGTGTAAACTGGCTGGTTTAATTTCCAATTAAAGTAACAATACTAACCTGCCAACTAAGGAATCTAGTGCTTGACTTCAATCTAAACAATTAACATTCAAAGAAAGGTTGGTTCTAAGGGTTTCCCTGGCCTTTTGGATGATAACAGACCATTTCCTCAATGGGAGCCTCACATTCACTGCTAACTATTACTAATAATGAGTTTGTATTACATTAGCAGTGCAAGAAAGGAAGGGTCGGGGAAGGGCAGACCAGGTAGGGTGAGACACACTGCCTCACAAATCATCATACTCTTCTTGCAGTTTTCTGGAGAAAGCAGAAATGCACTTGGCAGACACTGTATAGTAGCTGGCCCTTTCATTCATTTCATGTTTTTACTAGCAAAAAGCATCTCTGAATATTTAATTTATTCAGTTGAATGCTGGTGATACAAACAGATCAGAGTGACCAAGTAACTTCATGACACACTATGTGCAACAGACTACATTCATATGGATCAAATCCTCTTCTAGTGCAAATCAGAACTAAAATTCAATTTCACATGCACAGGAGATAGCTCAAATAATTTTTGTCCCACACTCCTGCCCTACAGGCCATGTCCAGAGCACATGGCACAGTGCTGCCCTCCATGTTTCACCCCTGGCACAAACACAGCAAGCTTTGCTAGCGCGCAATTTGTTGTCCTTGAATTCACTTGGGCCCCTGTCTCGATGCTTTTCCTGCGTACAAAGTGCTGGGGTAAGCAAGTGTGTTCAGTCAAACTCCAGTGCAGCCAGGGGGAAATGACAAATGCTTTCTTAGTGGCAGAAGCAGCCCCATTGTCAGAAATCAGCAGAATCATTTCCTGGTTACAGTAGCCTTCAGATACCTTGATCCAGCCTCAACCCCCAAATAAAGACACTGTGAGTGATATATTGGCTATTCTGTTTCGGTGACTGACCACTCGAGAGCAAGAATGCAGCTCCCAGAGGCGCAACACAAGGGCTTGAAGAGCTTGGCTGTATTTTCTTCCACTTAAAACTGGGAGAGGTGAATAGCTGGTGAAAGTGGGGAGGAGATTGATGGCTTTGGAAACTGCAAGGCCCTCTCCCTATGGGGGACAGCTTTGGTACAGACAGTCAGCTTCAAGCCTGACCTTGCCCTGCCTGACCTGTCAGTAACCTCAACCCTGACCTTGGTAGGACCACCCTTCTCCTAGGGGAAGAACAGTTTAGGGAACAGGGAAAAAAATGAGTGGAGATCAGGTCAAGATTATTTTATTACATAAGAGAGGATAGACTGTGAGGCACATAGAAGTAGATGCCCTCCTCATGCTTCAGTGTTCACTGCACAGCAATTTCATGGTGCTCACACATTCTCAGCCCCCAGAACATGGTCTGAGACTGACCAACTCATTACACTTCTGCATGGAGTTGCCTCCTCTGCCGAGTACCTGTCTTCATTACACTTTGGATACCATGACAGTAGTCAGACCGCATCCCTGATGGAATTTGTTTAATCCTTCCTGCTCCAAATGTCACCAAATTTCCAAACTGTCTCTTTCCATACCCAAATATTTCAGCAGCATGAGTCCCAAATCCAGCTTGCAGTTCTCTGTGTCCCCCAGCAAGGAAATCGCCCTCTTCCCTAGGAGCTTCCCCTTTGCTTTCCCTTTCTTATAACCAGCACCATTCTGTTTCTGTAAAACACTTAGCGCACACGGCAGCTGGGGGGGAGGGACTGCAGGGCTGGTGGAAGCCACTCAGATTTCACATTTATTTAATAGCTGTGGCTGTGCTTGTTTGATTTATCTTCACACATACGTTTGACAGATATGGTCTCATAAAAACTCCACAGAGTAAAAACACCAAAAAAGCCTGCAGCCATACTGTGTTAGCATGCAGTCTGGCTCCAGCACTGCCGCGAAGGAGAGATCAAGCTCTCTACAGCTGGCAATGTTATTTAGAGGGGAAACCTCTAAGTTTGCAACATGCAAAATGCAGGGTGCTCAAGTGTAGTTGGACCAAAGTTCCTCAGATGGTGATATCTGGGCAAAATAAAAAAAAAAAAAAAAAAAAAAAAAAAAAAAAAAAAGAAGAAGAAGAAGAAGAAGAAGAAGAAGAAGAAAGAAAGAAAGAAAAAGAAAAAAAAGCCACTATTATATAATTTGTGGTATAGGTACCACAAAAGTACTACTGATTGTAAAATATACATATTTCACCCTACTTTTTTTTTTTTTTTAAAAAAAGGGAGCACATCTGAAACTCTCACTCTGAGTGTCAAGAGAGGTAAAGCGAAGTGGATGTAAATGAAGTCACTACAGTGTTAATGTGGCTCAAAGGCAGAATCCAGCTGCATTCAGGTGGTGTTTTATTATATATGTAAATAATAACTCTCATGTTTCAGAGCTGGCAGCATGGTCTGGAAGAAGGCATTCAGTGCAGCATGAATCTAATCTGCTACTGTGGTGGCCACGTCATTTCTTTGTACATTACTCCCACGTATAAAATGAAGTTCTTAATACTTTTCTGTCATATAGAGATAGAATAAATCTTTCTTTGTTTAAAGAAAAGCATATGAAGTTCTGTGTATCTGGCCCATGACTATTTTGGCTGGTTAAAACCACTATGAAAATTAGTGGTAGAAATTGTGACTGCTTCTCTGTGGGCAGATAAGAAACTTGTGGTTTCTCCTCTCATAGAGACTTTTTTCCAGCTCTAGAAATGTCATCTTTTCTATTTTACGCAAATAACTAAGAAGGTTGCAACAAAAGTTTGGAAGCCTCAGATTTTCCTGACTTCAGATAGTCTGCTTTCATTTATGGATATATTCTCTATTGCTGATCTTCTAGCTGCAATATGGAGGCAATGATCCTCTTGGTGCCATTAACCAGTCAGTTTGGATGGTAATGCTGCACTAGGCAGGACGTTATTTTACAAAGGTAAAGACTTTCAAGAAATGGTTCCCCCCTCTCATTAGGGACAGTTTTTCTCAGCTTTGTCATCTTTTCTGGTTAAGGTAAGTAACTAAGAAGTTTGCAAACACTCCTGCCTTTAAGACACTCACTGGCTCTTCGGTTTTCTGAGGATTAGGAGTACTAGACAAAGATTGCAGATGATGCTCAGTGCGTCCTGGCATTTTCTCCCCCGTTTCTCTGTATGGAAGATGAAAAACTTAGTTCACTTTCACTAGCAGTGTGAAAGAGTGGAAGGGCACACTCCCAGATTGAGGGCCAACTTCACAACAGACTCCTTCCTTCTGGGGTTTGTGTCATTTGAACGAGATCACTTGTGGACAATTTATTAATTACAACACCTATTGTTACACATTAGCATTGTTACGTACAAGTGCCCACACATGTTAGGCATGGTTTGGGCTGAGGCACTCAAGGCTTGACCCGTGACAAAACAACAGCAAAGACCCACAATCTGACACAACTTCTTTCAGAAATATGCCAACCTTTGTCATAGGAGGCTCCTTCCTTTCCAGTGCCACAGGAAGGGCAAGGGAAGCTGCCCCTAGAACTGCAGGCTATAGTGGGGGGGAGGGGGGTCCCTGGAGCCCCGGAAAGGCATAACTGCACAGGAGTTAACACTGTTGCAAGAAAGATGACAGTACCTCCCACGTATACAGGCAGAAAAGGAGGACACCCTCACACTGAAAATATATCCACCTATATTTAGCATTTCTAACGTTTCTTTTTTCATTGTGGGTAGCTAGAGACCCACAAGCAGGGTCTCACAAACAAGCACTCAAGGAATTCAGCTGCTGGTTGGCTGTGCGGGACTTGGGAGTTGGAGGGTGAAAGTGATGCATAGAAATCAAGTTAATTTTAAACCGCAGGCAAGAGAGGAGACTTGCTAGCAGTTACTTAAGGGAAGCTGCTGACTGTTTAAATACCATTAAGAAGATTAATGTAAGCCTGCAGAACCACTGAAAAATTAGGGCTGAAAGGAACCTTGAAAGGTCAGACTAGTCCATCCCTCTAACCCAAAGCAGGATCACCTAAACCTCGGACATCCCTGACAGATGTTGCTTGACTTGATCTTAAAGCTCTCCACTCCCCAGGCAGTCTATTCTTCATTATCCTTGTCATTAGAAAGTTTTTCCTAACATCTAAATTGAGTCCTTCCTGCTGTGATTTAAGCCTTTTTTTTTTTTTTATCTTCTCTATCACAGAGAAAGAGAAAAGATTATTTCCTTTTATGTGCTTAAAGACTTTAGTTCTCTCCTCATTTGGGTTAGAGAATTTTAGATCTTTCAAGCTTTCCTCACAGGTAACGGTTTCTAGACTTCCAGTTGTTCTCTTTGCTCTCCTCTGGGCTGGATCCAATTACTCTGCATTTCTACTCAACTTATTTTTCCGTCACCTCTGCACCATGATATAGCTGACCCGCATTCAGCTTTTGATCCTTTTCTGAAGAATTGCTGCTTAATCTATCACGGCCTCCCTCATGTTTCTAGGGTTCATATTGCTGCTGAAGTGCAAAATCTTCCAGCTGAAATGCATCCTGTTTTTCCTAGACTATTCTTCCAATTTGCCCAGATATTTTTGAATTCAAATCTTTATTTTTATTTCATGCATAAGTTGTCTTTATGTTTGTCCTTTGGTAATAAAAAATACTGAGCCTAACTAAATTGAACACAGGATGCCACTCYGCTCAAGTCATCCTTCCGTTTCAATAGTGAGTGGCTGGCAATGGCCTGCTGGCAGAGGTTATTCAAGCAAGTTTGTAGCTTCTTCCTACAAGAAAAATTCAGAGCATGTTTTCCAGCTGGCTTTAAGTATAAAACACAAAAAATGACTTCAAATACCACAYAACTTTACCGCAGTGGGGCCTCTCTTGCTTCTCACCTACCCCTAAAGCATCTTTGTCGCCCTCTGTCCACTCGCCCTGTGGCCCAAGCACCCTCACTTCCCCAGACACCCTTGCCCTTCGCCAGCCTGCTGACAGGAGAAAAAAAAAGGGGGGGGGAACAGCAAAAATATCCTTTCTTTCTCAGAAATCGCTAAAGAGGGGGCCCGCGGGCAACTCCGCACCGCGAGGCTGCGGGGAGTCTCCGGCCACCAGGTAACCCCGCTGCTACACTTGGCGCCAGCTCCGCGAGCAATCCTCCCGCCCTCGCGGAGCCCGCCGCGGCTCCCGCGGGCCGCGTCGCCCCGGGGCCGCCCC